>NC_139348.1:67137937-67467937 GCF_055883805.1 Amblyomma maculatum | reverse complement strand
GAATATTTGTTTATACACCTAGTATTCTGACAATGAATGGGTCACTTCCAGGTCAGCACGCAGGTACTGAAAATAATATGGCAGCTTGGAAAGCAATGGAATGGCAGTTGGTTTTAATTATCCTGAGTCTATCTAACGCCTGTGACGCGGAGGAAACCCATATTGTACAAAAGGTACGTTTGGCCTTTTATTATGGGCCTCGTGATTGGAATTTTGTACTCTTTGTGGACATGTATTTTATGTCTGCTTTTTTTGTATAACCACAAGGCAAAAATAAACTTAGTGTTTATATTTCGCCTGAAATTTTTGAATAGTTTAGAAAAACTAACATATTGACCCGTACTTATCCAAACTCCCCATGCCTCGTAGGAAGGTCGTGTACCTAAAGATGTCTGAGGCATTACTTAGCCAAGCTATAGAGTCAAACAAGAGTAGGATAACAATTGCATGCTCCTTGCACTGAAGTCTGGATACAGCGTTCTCTAATATATTCACACTTCCTTTCTGCTATTCCGTTGTCATGCCTACTGTGACATGTTAGGAGCAATTTCAGGCAAATTGCCACCGAGGAAGGCCGAGAGCATTATTAAAGCAGTTTGCTTCATTTCGTCAGACGGGTCCTACGTTTAGTTACGCATATAGGTTTGATAAAACTGTGTCGAACGCTGGCTGCAGGAGAATTATGTGGGTTGATATTAGACAAATAAAACGAAATCATTGGGTCGCCTTTCTGTATGTTAGTTGCTCTAGATAATAGAAACATAGCTAGTGCATTAATGATAGGCTTTGTTACATAACGCTTGCAATCCAATGCACTGATCGTATTTATGATTTTCTGTAAGCTTGGTCAATGAAAAGGGCAGCTCATCTGAAGAAAGTATTCATTCCACAATATAGCACTGAATGACCATCATTGTCATAAAATTTTTCACGTTCCTTATTTGGTGCCCGCAAAATATACTCTTTGGAAATTCAAAACTTGAAACATAAATTTTCGATGTGCGCTTTATTATGATACCGGAAAATGACAATTACGAGTTGTTGCCCGAAGGCGGTATAAGCAGTTATGACACGGTTTCAACAAAGAGCTCTGCTATTTTCGACCTTTTGGGGGTCTTCTAACCGTACTGACGTCGCACCATAGAAAGGAGCATTCCGTTTCACCCCAAAAGCGCCTGCTGCTCTATATCTAAGTTGTGTAAACAGGATCAGTACTACTGTGTCATAATCACTGAGCCACTCTGGAAATAATTGTAAGAATGTTTCATTAGCTAATTCTACAGCTTTCGACTGACATATTAACTGATTGTTTACTATAAATTTATTTTAAATTCTGGAGCATTTGCACCTACCTCTTTATTTCTTAATTTCTTTTAACTTTGTTGAATAGAAACTATGCTCATTTCGCGCTAAAGGGTATTTCGCAAGCTTTTGTTGGTATTTTCTACAGGCATGCAGAGGACTGTTTTTGTGTCAACGACAGATAAATTTTTCATTACCAAGACAGTTTCTATTTCAAATTTCTATAAGGCTATATACAAGCTCAAGAAAAGACATCCACAGGATGAATAAAGATTAAGACAGGCAACCAGTACAGGGTTGTAATTATTACTTAAGAACAACCATTATTTATTACATATATTATTAAGCTGTGAATGTCTGCATATTTCTGTAATGTTGAAAGCAGCAGATTCAGGTGCATATTTCAAATTTTCAGCAGATTAGGAATTCAATTGAATGGCATTTCTCAACGTGGAATATAAATACGTTTAGAAACTTACACGTTTAGCACAAGTTAAAGATTTTTGGCTTCTAAAGCAGCTACACATGCCAACTTGGGAGTTGTGTCTCAGTAATTGGTGAAAAAGCTGAAATTAACTGAGGCCAGCATATAGCCCAATGTAGAAACAATAGTCTTCAGTCCTAAGATTAAATCTAGGAAAAAAATTGAATCCACAAAGTTGAAAGATGATAACATTAGAAGAAGGAACAGAGCACATTCTGACAGATGAAAAAGGGATCATTGGTTCTTTCTGAAACTGATAACACAAAATGCGTACGGGAAGTGTGTCACTATTTTTGTGTTCTTAGTTGTCAACAAAAACCAATAATGCATTTTTAGCTGGCAAAATGCTCTCTGTCTTTTATTCTAATGTTATAATTAAATTCAGGTCGTGGTGGTAGAGTGATAAGAAGCCCGAATAATGTGCTGGAGTTTCCGGAATAGACCCTGACCGCCGGCGGCTGCGTTTTGGGCAAGGCAAAACGAAGTGGCGTCCTTGTGCTGTGCGATGTGAGTGCAAGTCAAAGATCAAGGGGGAATGATGGCTGTTCCTGGTCCTGCGGTGTGCGTGTGTGTGTGTGTGTGAAACTTAATTGATAATAGATTATGAAGGGGTATGTGTAGATGGGGTCCCTAGTCCGGGATTCCAGCAGCTGCCGCTGCTATCCGCGCGCGTCACGAGTGCCGGTTGGGCCTCTAGTCCAGAGCTTGATAGGGCAGCCTCCCACACCTCAATTGTTGGCACTGCATTTTGGTCATCTGCCGGATTGTGTGGGCCGCTCCACATTATAGAGTGCCGGCCTGCCTTCTCCCCGCAATATTTACATTTGGGGCCGCAGTACTCAGGCTGTATTGTGTTGTACCTGTCTGTAGGCGTCGCCATCTAACTTCCTACGCCTTGGAGAGCCCCTTGGCTGTGGGTGGATATTATCTGCGAGAGAGTCTGCAGTGCTGTAAGCTCTCCCCGTACGTCGCCAGAGGGCCGAGATAGGGGAATGTGGAGGATGACGGGTTATAGTTGCGGATGAGGAGAGCTCGAGCAGCGGCATGGGCGCACTCGTTCCTTTCCACGCCTTGATGTCCTGGTGTCCAGATTAGGCATTTGTCTTGTTCGGGGTGTCTATGAATTTTCAACATTCTGGCAGCCTGGGGACATATTGCCTCAAAACTGTATTTCTTGTTGTTCGGCAGCCGCCGGCATTCGGCCTTATAACTCTGATTCTGGATCGCTCATCAGTTCTGTATTCTTTGTTTGTTAATGCTCGATGTCGTGAGGCCCACCATTATCAGTTTTTCTGTCGCGCAAGATGCGCCGAGATCTGACTCGAAGATTCCGATCACACGTGTATGTTTCTACAGTGTTCCAGGTTGTGCTAGTAGCAGTTTGCGACGTTATCTAGATTGTTCTAAGCAGCCTTTAAATTGAGCGTTGACAAGTGCGATGGGCATTCTTTGTTCGACGATCGACGAGCACATTTGTTGCTATCGCCGCCGCCGAGTTTCTTAGTTCTTTTGCGGGCGCAGGTCAGCCTAATAAAGAGTTGATTTGACTACCATCACGCCTGTGTCTTTTTTTGGTGCGTACGGCCTTGTCATCACTATGTGACAATATTCATCCTCTAATGTAGTTGCGGTAGGCAGCCATAGAATAAGTGATTGTATAATCGCAGGTGGCGTGCGGGGCGGCTAAAGCAATGGCCACCTCCTCCGCCATTTCTATATTGTCATCGCAGAGGGTGAGCGCATCAACCAGTTGTTACTGCGTCTACGCAGTGAGATTCAGTGTCCGTCCCGTACTTTTCCTGGATCTATTTGGCACGTGCCTTCTGAAGACCTTTGATGGAACAGAGGATGCATATTGGGGGTTAGGGGATTGGATATGATGGGGAGTGACCACCAGGGCGGTATAGCCTGTTTTTGTACTTGACCTTGCGGACTAGTCAGGTTAAGGTCTATAAGAATGGTCTGGCCCATGTGGGTTGCTGCTAGTTGATTAATCTGGGTGGCTCGTTAGGCGGAAATGAGTTGTTCGGCTGTATTATGCACCCCTAATTGGAAAAGGTGCTCCGTGGAAGTGCTTTGGGGTAGACCCAGCGCCTTTTTAACTGCGTTCCGTATATTGACTTTATTTTTATTACAGTCTCCTGTTTTGAGGTGCAAATACAGTGTCAAACACACAATTCCGTTAATTACGAATGCTTGAGCCAGGCACAGGGTGTCTTGCTCGAGCGTGCCATCGTTGTTGGTAGGGACCCTGGCTATCATACGCGCCACCTGCAGACTGGTGTTTAAGAGCCGAGTGAGGGCGTACCCATTACTGCCCTTGTCGTTGACGTAAATTCCTAGAAGTCTGATGGTCTCTTTTTGTAGCATTGTGTCTCCATTAAGGTTGACTTAGACAGTGGGTCTACGTTGACAGGAGCTGTGTATACCAGCAACTCCAACTTTTCGGAGGAGAAAGTAAGCCCGGAGTTAGCGGCGTAGGCATACACGATGGTTACGGCCTCTTGAAGGCGGTCCACGATTTCCGCGTTAGGATAGGCCGTGGTTCAAATAGTGATGGGATCCACGTAGAAGGCGTACCGCAGTTGCGATCCTGATTAAGCTGGGCTGGGAGTTTATTGAAGCATTATTGAAAAGTAAGTGTAATAAAATAGCACCCTGTGGCGTGCCGCGTGTGCCTAGCTGTATTGGGCTGGGTTGTGCCAGACCGAGGTCGGCATAGACAATACGACCGTGAAGGAAATATTTTACATATGCATAGGATCTTGCACTGCAATTGATGTAGCGCATATTTTCCAAATAAAGTGGTGCTTTACTTTAAAAAACGTCCCCTTCAGATCGAGAGTGAGAATTGTCCTGATGAAAGGATTGTTAGGGGGGTTATGACTTCTTCCTTAAGCTGGAGGAGTATATCTTGGGCGGATAAACCGGACCGGAATCCGAACATGGTGTGTGTGTATGTACAAGTTTTGTACATACACACAAGTCTTTTTCTTCAAGGTATCGGGTGAGCTTGATGTTTATACCGCCTTCTCCATGACTTTCCCTACGTCGGAGGTGAGAGAGATGGGCCGTAGATTGTTAATAATTATGGGTTTTTCCAGTTTGGGGATAAAGTTCACTTATGCAGTCCTTCACGCATCTGGCAGCCGGCCCGTGCGCCCACAGTTGTTAATGGAATTGATTTTCTGCGTGAGGGCTGCGTCATGGAGATTGGAGAGAAGTCCCACAGTGGTCTTCTCTTGACCAGGAGCTGTGCCTCTGCTCATGGCTATGATAACGGCATGTATTTCTTTTTACGGTGAATTCCGCTTCTAGTTCCTCGTTTGGCTGACCATTTATGGAGGGAGGGGGTCCGTGTCGACTGTGGTGCAGAAGTACTCCTGTTTGATGGTTTGTATGAGATCGCTGTTGGAGCCGCGGTAACAGTGGAGAGCCCTAGCAAGATTCTTGCGTTGCTCAACTTTGGAGCTATTGGGATTAGTGATGCATCTGAGTAAGCTCCACGTTTGTTTCTAGCAAAGGTTAGTACTCAAAGGAATCACATCTTTTCGCCCAATTTAATTGAGCAAGGTTCCATGCATAGTCTTCCGCAGCTTGCGTTAGAGCTGAGAAGCGGCGTTTGAGCATTCTCTTGTGGCGCTGGTGGCGCCAACGTTTGACCAGGCATCTGCGGGTGTCCCACAGGCGCAGAAAATGGGAGCGAATAGCAGGGCCGTCTAAAGATGTTTTCAGGGTTCGAGTGTACTTAGTGAACACGTGCCTAACGTCCGATGCCCAGGAAACGTAATCAGTGATATCGGGTGATAAAGGCCGGCTTTCTCTTTTCTAAACGCGGTCCAATCGATGATTTTGGCAGTACCGCGCATGTGTCGATGCGTTTTGCTTGCAAGATGGATGATCAGTATGAAACTGTCCCTACCGAAAGTTTCCAGTGTTTTTTCCCATAGGCAAGCTTTACCGCCATATGTTAGTGTGAGATCAGGGCTAGTGTCACGCGTGCCACTGTTGGCAAGTGGAGGTGGTTGTGACGGGTCGTTCAGCAAGGTAAGCATGAGGTTTGACATCGTTTCTGCTAGGATGAGGCCTTTCTCGTTTGCTTTCGGGTGGCCTCAGGATTGGTGACGCGCATTGAAGTCGACCGAAATAAGGACCTGAGTGCGTTTGGCGACGATGAGCGCCTTTGTGAACACCCTGGTGCAAGAGAAGGTAATTTTGATGGTTTTACTGTAAATGTTGAGAATGTAAGTGTCCGTACCATTGCAGTGTCTAGGTAGGATTTGTATAATGTCGTACACAACATCATATTCCTCTTCTAGCTTTAAAGCAAGTGCAGTATATTCCTTGTGAACCATAATGCAGGTTCTTACGTGCATTGATATGTGGAGTAATTAATGAGTGCTGCGGAGTTGTTAACCTTCTGTAATGCGATGACATCTTGTTGGTTTGCTAGAGCATCAATCTATTGTTCGAGTGAGGCTCTTTTACGGCGGAAGCTGCGGCAGTTCCACTGCAGAACGCTTAAGTTGTGGGTGGTTGCCGTCCGGGCGGTAGGCATGGTAAAGGTGAGGAAGATTCCTCGGAAATGAAGAGCATAGGTTCGAGGGCGGGTTCGGGCCATGAGGCCAACTCTTCCTCCGCGAACGCGTGCCAGCGACGGAAGCCTGTCAATGGTGGGGAGGCAGACCGCATGATTTCCGCTACCTGTTGTTGTAAGCGCGCTGTCTTAGCATCGTGAACTCGTTGGTTTTGAAACATACGTTCTAGTAAGAGCATAAGTTCATCCCTCATTTGTGGCACGAATTGTTGCATAGTCTCCTGAATCATGTACCGCATACTGTGAAGAAGGTCTGTCCTTAGGTTATCTATAGCCTGGGTTACCCACGTTTTAAGTTCGGCATGCTGCTTAGACTCACGTGCGGCTTCAGATCTGATGGTAGGGGAGTCGAGGGAAAGAGGAGAGGAGCTCGTCTCATTGGAGGGTAGGGGGTTGGTTTCGGCCGATGATGTGTTATTTTGGGGTTGAGATAGAAGCTGTTTTAACCGCCGGTTTTCGACTTCAAGCGTGTTGAGCTTATCTTGCATTTTGGTTTGTGCAAAGAACTGAGGGGAAGTAACGGCTACCTTAGCCAGGCTTAACTTTTGGATGGAGCCGTCTCGCTTGTCTTCTGTTTGACTGCCACTGTGCCGTCTGGGTGACAAGCTGGAATGCTGGGAGTTTGCAGAGGCTCTGCTGGACGACCGCAGGCGCTGATGTTTATGTGGCTCGTGGTGCTGCAGGCGTTGTCTCTCCCTGGGTGAGCGGGTGCTGGTTTGATCAGTGCCAGATCGCTGACCTCTGGGGATTGGCGTCCGATATTTAGGTTGGATCTGTTTGAGTTGGTGAGGTGATCGCCTCCTCAGATAAAATAGGTGACAATGCACTCATATCCGAATTATGGGTTCTGAACACCACACATGGGGCAGCAGGATGCATGCGGATGAGGACTGAATTTCTGGCGATGACCTACTTGGCCACATTCAGGGCATTTCGGTGTGGTGATTATATAACGAGACCAGGGTCGCTACCTGGTAGAAAAAGATGTTTCGTGGTAATTTGTGTCCGTAAATTGTTAGGGATACCATGACTGTTTTCCCATGGTGGCGAACGCCGATGACCGCAGCTTGTCGAGAGCAAATGGTTTGCATGATTTCGTCTTCCTTGGTTTCCACGTCGACAGGAATGACTCCTCTGCAAGTCGCATCTTGAGACTTCAGGTATGCAGTCACTACGTATAGGTCATCATCTAATCTAATGTGCTTGATGTTCAGGAGCTTGCGGACAGCTTCCTCGTTGCGTGCTCCTATGACGATGCTATTCTGGTTCCATTCGGGCCGGATGCTCAGTAAGCGTGCCTGTTACTGAATTCTAGTAGCTTCATGAAGCACGAGGCTGATTTTTCCGCTGTTCTTGAATTGGCTTAGATCGAGGGTATCCTTCGGTTTTATAATGACGACCGCTACCTGCTTGCTGATCTCTGCCTGTATTACGGGCCGCCGGCGGGGCGGCCGTGTCCGCGATGAACTGTCTGTCGTGGCAGGGCCGGACGCTCCTTGACCTTCGGTGCTGCGGCGTGGCGCTGGCTGGAACGCACTTCGATACCTCTCTCTTTCTGCCTTTCGAGTAGTGTCTCCGTGTAGGCGTTCAAGTTTGGAGAATCGCTCACCTGAATTGTGGAAGTTTGCATTGCGTTGTGGTCTTATCCCGTGACGGTAGTTATCTTAGTGTAGGTGGTAGCAGATGCCTGGATCTGGGGCCGGAGCCCGCGCTGAGGCAGTCAGGCCTAGCTGCGGGCCGCTGCTATTGAGATTCGGGAATCCACTTGGGTCCATCACGTTTTCTACCTTTCGAGTAGCGCCTTCATGTAGGCGTTAAATTTTGGAGTATTGCTCACCTGGATTTTGGAACTTTGCATGGGATCGGGGTCGTATCCAGTGATGGTAGTCATCTCGGTGTAGGGCGTAGCAGACGCCTGGATCGAGGACCGAAGCCAACGCTGAGGCGGTTAGGCCTAGAGGCGACTGGTGGGTCGGCGCCGCTTGCGGCGGGAGCTGGCCTGCCACTGAGTTTTTGTTTGTGATAGGCCGTCATTATAGCCGCTACCGCTTAGGTGGTGGACGATGGCTGTTGCGGCACGCGCTTTTCGCTCCGGGGAGGCGCTACGACCAAGCGAACGATGCAAAAGAGCATCTGCTTCGCCAACGTTTGGCAGGAAGCACATAAATATTGCTGTGACTACCGAATGAATGTACTCATCACATTGGTAAACGCCTCCGGCGTCTGAAAACATCATTCTTAACCAGGTGGGGTCAAGTTTCGCTGAATATGTGCGTCACCTTGTTTGCCAAGTGAACGCGTTGCGGTGCCTCAGGGCTCCGGTTCCCCGGACGCTCGCGACGCAGCACGCTCGACGCTTCTCTGGACAACATGGCCACGAAAATGCTTTACGGATACGACCCTACCACTCTACCGTGGGCAAACATCCCTAAAAGTCGGCTTGCAGCCGCAGCGAAGCCACTTTCACCTTCGCAAGAGGCTGCGTTCCAAGTTATGCAGAGATGCAGTCGCCAACAAAGCAAGGGTGCGGATCGAACTACAGGCTGCACACATAATTCGACGAAAGGGGAGAAACGCACTCTCTCCACCACGACTCCTAAGAAGAAACAGAAGACGCCGGCATCTTCGTGGGTTCTCAGATCTACTGTGCGCATGCAACCCGGGGACTATTTGGTAGTGCTCAAGCCTACAACGACGGTCTCTCTGAAGACCGAAATCCAAGTGGATGAGTTGGGCGCTGCCCTCACGAATTACGCTTAACCAACTCAACTCAACGCGTTGAGCTGAGTTGCTTCGCTTCTTTACCATGCAGGCTATGCTGGCGCTCGCCATATCAACTTCGCCGGCTGCAGGTACTGACTCGACGTTTTTCCCTGGTCCGGTGGTTGAAATATCCGGGCTTCGGTTCACAGGCAACTTCAGCGTTCCATCCAGCCAGGCTTTCCTGCTCATCGAATCCCTCGTCCACACCCGTCCAGCGACATCGACGATGGCATCACCACCCACACCGGATTTAAAGCGACAACACGCTGGCTTTCCCTTCAGTGGGCACGGGAACAGTGACATCGGCATGCCTCCAATGCTTCGCTTCTTTACCGTGCAGGTTGGTACGCACTATCCTTTGCACGCTAGGAAATGCGACAATCGCTGTTTACGTCTGTTCCCGTGTCCACGGGTGTGCTTTCATGTTGCTTGTGAATGCATTTCAATGATCTTTCTGCTTTGGCGCTCTGGCGACATCGAATCTAACCCGGGTTCGATGACTCGCTCCGAGACCTCCCTTGACATAGGTAACCTGTCAGACAATCCGTCCTTACAAATGAAAGTTATGTTTAAACTGCTTAACGATGTACATTCTCGCACGTTGCAAAGCTCAAAAGATCAGGCTGAATTAGCCTCTGATATTACAGACATTGAGAGTAATTGGAAGAACATTGAATAAAAGTTAGCTGGAATGCACAAGAGGCTTGATGAACTCACGAAACAGACAGAGAAATTCCACGACATGGATCGGGAGCTTTATTCTTTAAAGAAATCTGTAGACGACCAATGTACTCGAAATGCTTTTGCTGCAGTCTTGCCTTGATGAAGCCGAAGATTGATCGCGACGTGAAAATCTAGTATTCGGGGGTATACCCGATGAGGAAGAGACTTGGGCAGATACTGAATCTAAACTCCTGGAAGCCTTGAGTAAGAATTTCAAAGTACGCCCCTCTAGTCCAATTCAGCGTGCACATCGCCTGGGTGTTTTTTTCAGACGGCAAGTGCCGAAAAATCACAGCTAAAGTTTCTGACACTAAAATGAAAGACAAGATATTAACCCTTCGTAACCAATTTAAAACGAATAACATAACTATCAATGAAGACTTCTCACCGGCTACGCGCCATGCTGGCAAAAAACTTTTTGATTTCGGAAATTATTATGCTGGCCCTCGCTCTTTTAAGATACGCCATAACAAGCTTCACATCAATAAAAAATTCTCCATGTATAACCCTACCACGGATACTGTTGAAGAAATCACGAAGAATCGTGAAGAAAATGAAGAAATCGTGGCACGTGGCGAATCGTCTGGATCGGATTCTGTGGCTCGATCTTCCGCTTCACCGTACGGAATCGCGAGGGGAAGTGGACAGTCGATATCTGTTCTTTATACTAACGTCCGCAGCCTACTTAACAAGCATACTTCTTTATCCTCTGACATAGACACATGCTCAGCTGACATCATAGCGCTAACGGAAACCTGGCTCCCAACGCATGTTTCAGATTCCGAAATTTTTCACAACGCTCATCGCTACTCGGCATATCGTTGCGATAGAACAGCCAAACGTGGCGGCGGTGCTTTACTTGCGATTTTTAAAGATATTCCATCTTCGTGTATACCAGTCTCCAGCGAATTAGAACTAATTTTTGCGTCAATAGTGATAGGCCATCTTCAATTGATTATTGGCATCTGTTACCGTTCTCCCACTTATTCGTCTACATTCACTAACGACCTTCACGATGCTCTAAATCTTGTTCGCGTACGATTTTCTTCATCACCACTTTTTCTACTTGGGGACTTTAATTTTCCAGCTATCTTATGGACTGCTCAGCCGCGTTCTTCATCTTCTCCCTCGTATCAAGCTAAACAATTCTTACAACTATGCACCATATTTTCACTAACTCAGTAACAAAAGCCACTAGGACGCTAAATAACACTGCGAACATTCTTGATCTGTCGAGGAAAACTGGATATCATTCAAAACGAAGGTTTACGAACTAACTGATAAGTATATCCCTAAGCGCATCGTCACCTCTAATCCACAACCACCTTGGCACAACTCTTACATCAGACGACTATCTATCAAAAAGAAATGTTTATACCGCCGCGCGAAGCTTTCACCATCTAACACGCGATGGGCGAAGTACAAGTCTGCTTCCGACGCTTACGTCAACGCGATTAAACTAACAAAAATAACTTCTTGTCTACCACATACCAACTATTTTGAAAACGTGCGTTACGAAATTCTGGCGCGTTATACACCCGGCGAATGACCCAATAATTAGACTACAAGATGCCTCCGGTAAACTTATCCCCAGTAATCTTTGTGCTTCCGCGCTGAATGACACATTCGTTGAAAGCTTTTCCTCCCCTTCAAGCGTTAATCTGCCTTACATACAGCATTACAGGTTCCCGACAATGCCACCTTTAACAATCGATCCACCTGGCGTAGCCAAATTAATTCTCTTTAAAAAATGATTCTTCACCTGGTTTTGATGCGATTAGCGCTAAGTTCCGAAAACATACTTGTGCTTATTGTTCAGTTATACTAACCAAATTTTTTCAGCAGTCCCCAGTCGGAAAAAAATACAGTAAATTTTCTGATGTTACGACAGAATGTCTGTGCGGTTTTTGACGGGAAACCAGTTGTGACAACAGAACATTCTGTCGTAACATCAGAAATTCCTGTAGTTACAATAGAAAAGTGCTACAGAACTACAGACAACAGAAATGTACTGCAGAAAAACTACAGAACTACAGAAAAAGTACTACAAAAAAGTACTACAGAACTACAGAAAAATCTGATGGTTACGACAGAACTACAGGGTATTTTGTCGTTTTTTTGACACAGTTCTGTAGTTTGTTTCGACTGGGTCACTCGACACAGCAAGCCTTCCTAACGACTGGAAAATTTGGAAGGTGGTTCCAATCCACAAGTCCGGTGGTAAGCACTCCCCTCAAAACTTTTGTCCCATTTCGCTCATAAGCACATGCTGCAAATTACTAGAACATATCATTTTCAAGCATGTCGTTACCTTTCTCGATGAGAATTCATTTTTCACACCTGCGCAACATGGTTTTCGTCAAGCATACTCATGGGAAACTCAATTACTAGCCTTTACTGATAAGCTATACCGCATACTTGACAACTCATCGTTTGCTGACTGCATTTTTTGGATTTTTCCAAAGCTTTTGATAAGGTATGTCATAAATTGGTGCTACATAAATTGAGCCATCTTAATCTCAATCCGAACGTCTTCGGCTGGATTAAATCTTTCCTTCTTAACCATTGGCAATTTGTACATGCAACTGACACTAATTCATTGATTACTAACGTGCTATCTGGTGTTCCACAGGGATCGGTCCTTGGACACCATAATGACCTTCCTTCTGCCATATCCTCTAACATTCACCTTTTTGCTGATGATTATGTAATATTTCGGGAAATAAATAACGTTAACGATACTGACACTCTCCAGTCAGACCTCAATTTGGTGTCAGACTGGTGCAATGCATGGAATATGGAATTAAACATTAATAAATGTAAAGCTTTGCGTTTTTCCCGTGCATCTAACGCTCTTCCTTCATATTATCCTAATGACATTCCTCTTGACTGGGTAAAGACATACAAGTACATAGGTATTCATATCACTCAAAATCTAACATGGTCTATTCATATTGACTACGTTATTAATAACGCTAACCGCATGTTAGGACACTTACGTCGGAATTTCTCTGCCACTCCCTCACCTCTTAAGCTTTTACTGTATAAAACGCTTATAGGTCCTAAACTTGAATCAGTCAGTTCAGGCGTTCAGTCGTGTCCGACTCTTCGTGACCCTATGGACCATGTCACGCCACGCTTTCCGGTCTCTCACTATCTTCATAACATCACATAGCTTCATCTGCAATGCCTCGAGAATGCCATCTAACCATCGCGTTCGCTGCCTACCCCTTCTCCGGCGACGCTCAACCTTTCCCAACATCAAATCTTTCTCCAGCGACTCCTCTCTTCTCATCAGATGACCAAAGTAGCTGAGCTTTAACTTTAGAATTTGACCCTCCAATGAGCAGTCAGGGTTTATGGTCGACAATATCGACTGATTTGATCTTCTGGCAGTCCAAGGAACTCTTAAGAGTTTTCGCCAGCACCACAATTCAAACGCGTCAATTCTTCGGCGATCAGCCTTTTTCACAGTCCAACTCTCGCATCCATACATCACAACTGGAAAGACCATAGCACGGGTTATACGGATCTTGGTTGGCAGACTAATGTCTCTGCTCTTTACTTGGCGGTCAAGGCTAACCATTGCTCTCTTTCCCAAAAGCAGGCGTCTCCTAATTTCATGGCTTAAACTTGAATAGGCAGCATCAATATGGGACCCTACACATGAAAACCTCATATATTCCTTGCAACTAGTCCAAAATAATTCCGTCCGCTTCATTCCTTCAAATTACAATCGTACGGCAAGCATCATAGCCATGAAATCTAACGTTTCACTCCCACCGTTACAATCTCGCCGTAAGATTGGTAGCCTAACGCTATTTCACAAGCTAGATCATCACGCTGCGCTTCACGACTGTTTCATATCACCCCTAGAATACATTTAACATCGCATCAATCACCGCCACAAGGTTGGCATCCGAACATGCCACACCAAATCTTCTTTTCAGTCATATCTTCCCCGCACATCTGTGCAATGGAACCGCCTTCCCGCCGATACTGCAGCCATTTCAGATCAGAAAACCTTTCACGACGCAATAGCTAACAATGGTTATTCTGAAGGAATTTGATCATTTGTTATATCTGTTTCCACTGTATTGTGTACATTGATTTTATGTTATTTACGCATTGTGAATGTTGTTTGTTTTATTCTGGAGGAATTTTATTTTGTACTACTTGTTTTCACTGTATTATATTCATTGTTCTGTATCCTAATTAACCCACTCCCCTCTGTAATACCTTTGCGCTCTTAGGGTACAATAAATAAATAAATAAACTATCAGCCCTAGTTGGGAACAGAACTTAGGGGTGTCGGCAGGCAAGACGAAAAGGGGGTGCGACGCTTGCTCACAGACATTCAACTTTCTCTTGGTCACATACTCATTCCGATGCATGGACATGGAAAACTGACTGGTGATGTGTGCCGCGGGGGTATCACGGTGCACAATCGGTGAACTAGTACATCACTTCAACCCAAAATCCAGTGGCGTGGTGAGGAACTCGTAGCCATCCGAAAGCTTTGAACCACCTACGTAGCCGTACTCATGTTTGAGCGCTCCACTGTCCCTCAGTTCGTGCAATACAACTGCACACTTGCTCCAGTTCGTCAGTGCAAACTTACAATCCCAGCCTGCTACCGGTGGGGTGAAATGGGCCATCGAGCCGACATCTGTCCGGCTACAATAAACGTGCGCTTCGGCCTATGCGGCCAAAATGTTGGCGCCATTGAAGAGGGCATGGCACCACATGACTGTAAGCCAATGCGACTCGTCTGCAGGGGTAGTCATCTCACCAGCTCCCGTCAATGTAAAGAAAAATTCCGGAAAGTTCAATCACCCGGCGCTCCCGCTAAGAGGACTAAATGGCCCCCACTAGCAAAACGCCTATACCCAAAGCTGAACATGCCATCCGGAGATGTCAATAATGACGCGCTATTGGGGGATCGTGCAAACATATCCAAGCAAGACAACGACAAGGGGCGTCAGCAGTTGGCGTCATCACAACAAAAGGAAGCAGTGCCATTCAGCGGCGGCACCGGGAACCCAGCATCCGGACCACATCAGAAAAAAGATGTCGTCGATCGCGTACTCACGCGGGAGCCAAGACAACCACAGGTGGGAAGTTGGGCAAATAAAGTAGCCTCCCAGTCCTCTCTTTCCTCTCTCCCTTCATCCACCTCCACCAACTCCTCTTCTCCCCTCTAAGATAAACTTAGACATGAGCTTGCTCTTCTCCGGGTACAGAATGAAAAGCTCGAAGCTAAAAAGATGGCAAAAAAAAGTCGTCGTACTGATGAAATTGGAATGAAAACTCTATCTGAAACTCTATATGAAAACGCACACAGAGAGTAAAAGACCAAGTTAAGGAGTCCAATTTAAGGAGCATAGCGAAAATTAAGTGAAACATCACACAGTTAGCCAAGACCTTGGCCACTCAAAACGCCTCCTCTAGGGTCTCCTAGAGGCAGGATGACGATAACATAACTAAACGGGACCCCTCTCCCCAAACAGAGGCGAGCTCATGCCCTGGCCTGAGTAGCTGCTATCGAAAACATTGCTTCTCAGCTTCCTCGAAATCATAAACGCTGCCGTTGCCGCCCAGATTGAAAGCATAGCTGCCCGCATCACGCATTCGGTAACAAGCTTAACCCTGAAATGGATGCTCGAACAACCACGTCTCTCTAAACGCGCAGGACCCCGAAAGCATCCAGCGCGTCCCGCAAAATTTTCTCGTCGAATTGACAATTCGGATAACCAGGAACGCACCTCCGCGAGGCATCGGGCGCCAGTCGGTCGAACCTTTTTAACACAGGGGCATCCTTCACCTTCTAAAGCTCTGATCATGACCCCCAATCCTAGATCGCAAGCATCCACACAAACACATCCCTTCATACTAACCCAGCGGAATTGCAGAGGTTTCAAGGACCGGCAGAAGCAAGCACACCTTCGCCTTTACCTTGAACATTTTGAGTTCCTCGTGGCCCTTGACGCCAATCAGGAGCCAGGAGCCAGCGCCGAGCTCCCTATCAGACTTTTCAGAGGGACACAAATACCTGCATTCTAGTCCACAAAGACTACACAGCACAAGAGGTCACATTTCCATCAATCCCCGAATTCTCCTATGCCATGGTCACAGTCTTACCTTTACGAAGCAAAGATCCCCCGATTCATGTACTTATTATATACTGTCCTCAAAACTTAAAGATGTAACAATTTGAAATCTCTTTACAGAAGCAATGCACGTCGTTGGACACGATCCCATACTCATTGTAGGAGATTTAAATGCTCCGTGTCGGAAATGGTGCTACCTAATGGAGGAACTCTGAGGAAGAAAATTGATAGAACTGATTTGAGCCTCGGTCTTACTATCCACACTGATCCGGCCAACTCCACATGTATGCGCAACTCAGTAACCAGAGATACATGCCCTGATTTGACTCTTACTCGTAATATTCTGCAAGCCGACTGGCTTAACACGCAAGGCACCCTTGGCAGTGACCTCTGTAATAATAATGCCACTATGTACACACGGCCCCTTAAACGCCCCAAGCGACGAGAGCGTATTTCCTATAGGACGAAGTCCCGCGCGACGCTGCCTTCTGTCGACAATGTCCGCTTGTAATATCACGAGTGGGTGACCTCTATAATGACAACTCTCCGCACTAACGAACAACGCATCCAACACACCCACTCCTCCCCAGAAGTAGGCAACCATCTTCGCCATTTTTGGGAGGCCCACCGTAGTCTTACTAAACGATGGAAAAAGCAGAAACAGAACAAGAAGCTCATACACCACATCGTTGAACTCACCCAAAAGGCTGCCTACTTTGCCGATCAGTTAGCCGACACTAACTGGGTGGATCGATGTAACACTACTGCGCACCAAATATCTGGTCGTAATACGTGGCGTTTGTTTCGTGCACTTAGAGACCCCTCTCAAACACGTGCAGAAACTATGCGGCATGTCCATCGTCTCATTTATAACTTTCTCTGTACTACAACACAGTTCGCCCGTACACTGAGTGACAGATATCTGTACCACAGTAGATCTCATATTTCCCAATGCTCATACGCAGGCTGACAAATCTGGAGCTGGAAGCTCTGTTCCAGCTGTATTATTTGAAGGAGGCCTTAGCCAAAATAAAGCGCGGTACTGCACCGGGCCGTTACGGGAGGTTGCCGTCAAACCTCTCGCGAACCTTCCGGATGTAGTGTACCACACTCTCCTTGAATTTACAAACAAATTCTGCCTGGGAGAGATTCCTCTGCCCCAGGATAGGAAGACAGCACTAGTGAAATCTATTACCAAGACAGGCAAGCCAATTGATGTGGAAAGCGTGTGCCCTATCTCCCTCACATTTTATATCGGCAAATTGATGGAGACTATGGTGCGAGATAGGTTGTCCACTTACCTCGAAACACATCACACTTTTGCTGACACTATATTTGGTTTTCCAGTATAGAAATCCGCACAAGATATCCTTCTACAAATTCATCATGACTTATTAGAACCTAACGAAATCCCTCTCAATCACAAGGTAGTCCTGGCCTTAGATTTGAAAGGAGCCTTTGATAACGGTAAACATGAAGTGATACTCAATCATCTCCAAGATAGCAACCTTGGTCAGAATATGTATTGTAATACATGGCAATTTCTCACTGGTCGGCAGGCCTTTATTCAAATTCAAAACACGGAACATGGACCCTGTACTTTCGGATGCCGGGGTACATCAGAGGGCGCAGTGTTGTCTCTTCTCCTGATCAACCTTGAAATGGAAGACCTTCTCGCAAAATTAAGCTCCATGCCTGGCAGCCAATATGCCATATTTGCGGATTATACCTATATCTGGGCAACGGAAGGTAATCTTGGACACATAGAAATATGCTTACAACAGGCAGTGCTGGTTGTGGACGCTTACGCTGCGTACTATGGTCTGCAATCTGTCCCTATCCGTCCCTCCCCTCGGGACGACACATCTTTTACCTTACACTCCCTTCGGGTCTGATTAGAGAGGCCAAAGAGGTCCCCATCCTTGGTCCCTTTATTCACCAACAATGCAGACTGGACACAACACAAACTAAACTTCGCATGTATGGCGACCAGGTGGGCCATATGGTCCGCCGGGTCTTCAATAAGCATAGGGGGTTACGAAGTTAAAGATGCCTTGCGGTTGCAGATGCATTCGTTACGAGTAGAATTCTCTACTGAACTCCATACCTTCATATGCACAATCATGATGAGAACAAACTCGAGGTCATAGATCGCAAAGTTATGAAACGGGCTCTTTATTGCCACATCCAACCAGCGTTTGTTGGACCTTGGGTTGGTCGGCACCTATCGGGAACTCCGAGAGGCCCATCTTACCAGCCATTACACGCGTCTATCACAAACGCCTTTCGGTCGACGCATACTCGACCGACTACACATCAAATGCACCGCCACCTTTGAGGAAGAATTGCGAGCGCCGGAACCCTGGAGACACGCCTTCAGGGTCAGACTCATTTCCCGCAACGTCTCACTCTAATCACAATGGCCCTCACCATACGCGCGCGGAAGCAAAGGATCAGCATTATGGTAGACAACATGTATACTACGTGGACATTGCCGGTCCCTACCGTGAGAAGTGGTTCATTGCGGCAGTGGTCCACAACACCAACACAGTGGCAGGACTCACGTTCCAGGCGCACAACAAAACATAGGCTCTAGGAAGTCGCGATTGCGCTCACCCTCTCCCTCCCACAAGTAAAAGACATCATTACCGACTCCAAGGGGGGCAGTCCGAATTATGAGCTGAGTTGGGTGCCTCAAGCCAAGCGCATCTTACAAAATATCTGTCGATGCGGCGACCCTAAAAATTGTAATCTCATCTGGGTTCCCGGCCATCAGAGAATCCTGGGCAATGCGTTAACCAATCAGGCGGCCCGTGCGCTCTGTTGCCGGGTGCTCAAACTGAGGCCAACTAATGTCTTGTTACATTCAAAAACATTACTACAGATTACAAGGACAGCCAGCGCCGCTGTCCAGAACCTTGTAAATGCCTCCGGAGAGCGGAAGAAAGGCTCCACAAAGTTTTTACAAACACTATGCTGTGCCCGGCAGTCTTGAAGCACTTCAATACAGACTTTGATTGGGGCTGCAGCCTGTGTGGAGCGACGTTTTTGGACGTTCTTCACATAGTTTGGGCTTTTCCATCCAAGCCCCACCGTTCCCAATCCTTCATTACCCACCCTTCTAGGGAGGTCAGGGAGGCGGCGCTGTTCAACTGCGATGACCTAGTCCCAGCGGACCGTGGTCGCCAGGGCGCGAGCGGCGCTAGATGCCATTAGGGTACCGGAATAGGAGCTCCACCTAGATTTGAGAGGGCCTAGGCCAATAGGGCCTCGGTCCAACAAACATCTCCTTGTACAAAGAGTAAATAAATGTTTGTCACTACCACCACCATTCCCTCCATCTTTTATTTTCTTCACCCATTTCTCCTGGTTCATTATATCGTACTTGACTCGAGGATTAGGCAGGTTATATGTAGCATTGGCAGCGCACTGCATGGCGAGTTGCTTTAGACTGAGTGCACATCAACTCTGGCCCAGACAACCACGCACAAGTATTCCCCAAAAATGAGATCACGCCGACACTACACAGGAAACCTTGCCGCACAGGAAAGCTAATTGTTCACGTGTACAGCGCTGAGTGGATTGAATTTGCCGAGAGGCTTTCAGCGGCCACTGTCATAGAATGTGATAGTGCATTAATGCATGCGCCACTAACTGTAAAGGATTTCCTGAAACCGAGGAAAGTACAAGGTACTTCTGATGTGTGTGATGTTAACATATAATGGTAAATTAGTAGTGTAATTATTTTGTTTTGCAATGCGAATAAAGTTCACCCTGTGAGAGAGCTTTTACACACTTGACAGAATTTACAATAATCAGCGATTAATTTTTAGTAACGTTAAAGTGCAAGCTACGAATTACTCGCTGCGAAGACATCGTCATAAACTGCGCATGGGCACTGTCATGTTCTGGGAAGCAATTTTACAAATTTTTTTATCAAAAATTATTTAGCAGTGACTAAATCTTATGCGAAGTAAAATATTAGGGTTGCTTCCAAAACAGATGCCGGATATAAAACTATTCCGAAAGAAATGGAGATCATCTTATCATTCGACTATAAAAATGTATTTATTCCTGAACTAAACACTCATACTTAAGCCCTCATGAAGCTGTTTACCTCCCCTTGTCAGAAATGACGAGTTTTGTCGGAAGACAGCACATGGACGAAAATGGATTATAATGATTATAATAGGCTACCAGTAAGGTACATTGATTAGGTGTATTATGCAATATTTAGGGTAACAATTACGTGCAGGGAGTATGTTTCCCAAACATTCGAGCTTTTCTCTAAAGCAAAATGTTCTCACTACAATTTTACGGATGCACAGAAGCCTTCAACAACAAAAGAAAAGAAAAAAGAAAAGAAATGCTTATTGGCCCGGGTTTACCGCACGAAAGCGGCATCGGCTATGACAGATGATTGCAGAGGCTGATCTTGGTGTCTTGCTTTGTTTTTATTAATAACACCACATTTACCACGTACGATTGTTTATTGTGCAGTCAAATCTCACAGCAGAGGAACGCCTTTCGAAACGGTTGTAATTGAATCCTCCGTTCTCGAAATCAGCAGTCGAGCGCCCCTATCACTGAGACACCGCAACAGAGGGTTAAAAGAAAAAAAGAAAAAAAACAAAAACAAAGTACTCACACAACTCTGCATACAGACGGCATAGCAGGCATAGAGTGGTCTGTTCAAACTGCATTCTGCTATATGAAGCAGTCTGCGGTGGCATATATTTTAGTAGCTGCTGTATTCCAAACAGAAACGGGAATATGCGATTTCTGTGCGTTTGCATTAACTTTTATTGACGGCAACGACCTGTTTTGCTTTGACACGGCGGTAACGACAGTACCACTTAGTTTGAGACATTGCATGTCAAAGGATCTCAAGCGCCGAAGACCGCGATGGATGATGCCCTTATCCAAGCATGACATGCTCGATACGGACAAGTATATTTTTTTTTCAATGAGGCGTGGGTTATAGACTGCTCATATTTATTTTGCAAGAGGCATATAGGTAAGCAAAAGCTCACAGGAACCGCGAAACAAACAAAAAACACTCCTGTGCACGCCGCATGCGCGCGCGTAAATCGCTGCCGGCTGTTACGCGACGCGAAAACGCATCCCCACTGAGTAGGTTTCGCCGCTTAGCCGCAAGGTGGCGAAACCTACTCAGGCCAATAACTAGCTGAACAAATTATAGCTCCTGCAGTGCAATATTTATTCGCCACACAACAAAATATACACACAAGAGATCCATACCTTTTGAGCGAAAAATAAAATAAGTATATGAGACAATTAGAGGGATACTAAACCTCAGTTGTGAAGGGAATGACATCATGGGGTTAACAAACCCCGGGCATGTAAAATACTAGAAAGCATTTTACATTTTTTATACACCGATGCTCAGCATCAGCAAACATTGGAGTTTCGTTCTGAGCCGTTTAAACCTTTAACAGATTTTTCATTCTTCAATTATTTCATTCTATTTCATTTTTAAAATATACACACTAATGTCTCTTAAATACCAATAACAAATATTTCCTTTAAGCTCTGAGCCTTTTCGCACATTGAAACCCCTTTTTCATGTTTAATTTTTTTTTACTTATTTCAGTTCATACATTGATAAACCGCCTATACTTCCTAAATAGCATTATCGGGCACTGACTTTTCACTAGGAGCATATTGGCCTATTGAACTCCCTGTTAAGATTTTTTAAATATTTCTTTATACAATTCTTAATTGCAAACTTTAAACTTTTTAGAGCAAATCCTTTAATGCCTCATACTGTCGTTAGCAAATGTGTCCGTGTTTCGGATGCATGCCTTATGTGGGCATATGCCAATCACCATTGAATCGATACTTAATAGCAATCGGATGATATTGGAACATGACTTAAGGCATTTCCAAGATAATTTTATGGTAAGTTACGGCTATTGATAAAATAGTTAAGCAGATGCCCTTAGGAACCCATGCACCTGGAGTTCATCGTAACTATCGCTAACCATCACTTACTGATTAAGGGTTGTTTAACTAACACTAACCAAACAATAACTAGTACTCTGAAAGTGAGTGATGGTTAACTATCTCTAACCAATAGTAATGGTCAGACGTTTCGAGACGCTCATATCGTCACATGGCGACGTCATCGGTACTGATGTCATGGGCGGATGTGACGTCATCACGACGTCACATCCGGTCGTGTGTAAGGACCGTAAACGTTAATGACGCCACATTTGGTTATGACGGGTGATGACGTCACCTGGAGATTCACGCATAGGTCTGTGCTCCCGTCCCTTAGGCCTCCGTGCCGGGGGCAGTAATTGGGAGCCTCCTTATCTTTTGGAAAAATAAAATTGTTATCATCACCATCATCACGCATATACAAAGCTGACACCGCCAGCCGTTCGATCCAGGCGTCCGTGCGGCGCCTTTCATTTGGCGCTTCCTCGAACGCAGCATCACAGAGCATACATAGAAATAGACGCAGTACAGCAGGCATCAGCGGCGTTTAAAATTGGATGATAGCAAACAAAAGGCGCAGTATTTGTCACAGTTCAGTCAATCAAAAACAGTCTCGCAGTCAATGCCTAAGCAGCGCGGTTGAGAAGGCTTTCGCCTTGAAGCACTTTAGTGAGCCAAAGTGCCTCTTGATTTTTTTTTATTAATATAATCAATTATTGGGTTTAAATTCTGAACATTTGTTACTTTTGGACCATTTTTCATTCGCAAATTTTTCAAACATTTTAAGAAATAATTGAACAATTACCACTCTAAATTTTGTTAATTAGCATCATCAAGCACTGTCTATTGTTAGTATTTTGACACCTTTTAACCGGCTTTTTTGAAGTTTTATTTGTTTCAGATATTTCAATGATCAGTTACACATTCTAAAAATTCCTAATTACCAAGATCAAGCATATTGCCTTTATAACTGAGCATTTTGAAACCTATGATCTCCGTTTTCTGTACTGCAATAACCCAATTATTTCAATTATTCATTCTAAATATTGTTATTTTGCGTTATTAAGCATCGGCTTTTCATTTCGGGAATTCTGACACCCCTGAACCTCTTTTTCATTTATTTATTGGTAGTGAATTATTATTGATAATAATTTCATTAACTAATCACCGCCCATCACGCACTGATCATTTATTAGTAACTACAGCTATAAACTACTGCGATCCGATTTTTTAAGCAGTCCCCAATTGCATCGGACACGTGGGCCCAATTATTACTACTACTTCTATATCAAGTGCTTTTCGACCGAAATAACTCTTAACTATCATTTAATGCACTCCACCAACCTAAATTTTTCTCTTCAAGCAGTTATTGACGCCATACTGGCCGTGGATGTCGGTTTTTCACTGAAGCTGATCGCAAGGTGTCTTTCTACGATAGAAGCTCTGGTTGAACAAAACAACTGATGCATGCAACTATGGAGTTCCTTAGAGGCTGAGTTGCTTTCAGAAGTTAAACTTTATAAACCGAAGATAACATCAAGCGTTAGGTTATGCCTTCATGCAGGTAAATGCGCGCTTGAAACATGCGCCCTACCATTCATTTAAACAACTCACGTCAGCTCAAAACCACTCGTTCCCAATCAAAAAGGCCCATAACCACTCATATCGACTGACATCAACTCGCAATCACTCCTTCTTACGCACAGTAACGTCTTACTAATATCACTTAAATCTACTACATCCCCTCACAACCACTCATTCGTACACACTCTGGTTCATTCCCATTTACAATCGCTCAGCACAGTTACCCATATAACCTACGCTCACGTTCAACCAATTACACTTACAAATATACTGCCTCCCGCGCTCAGATATGTTAGTGTGATTGAGTGAACCATCAGTACATATTGAGAACTTAGAGAGCTTATATGTTTACATCCTTGGAGTATTAACGGCGTACACAGCTGGCTGATCATGAGAGGCAGTGAGCATGGTGACTGTGTGCTACCAAGCTACCATGATATGTAGAAGAGACGCCGTGCTACAGTTGGTAAAGAGAAAAACCTTATTGAATTATTATACATCGTTTTTTGTTCGTGTAAACGTCTCGACCATCTTTGGAACGATTGGATGGTCAGCGCTTCCTTTGCCGTGGAGACACCACCATCGCTGGCGCCATGTGGCGTGGGATCTTTATCACAGTGCTCAGATATGTGGACCAAAAAATATAGATCCTCTTACTACTTGCATTTCTGCCTACGTAAGCTGAACGAAAAGGCTGCTTTTCTTGGCATGTCGAAATCCCATGTGCTTCTTAACTGCAAAATATTGTGAATACTTTGCTGCTACCTATCACAGATTTTGAAGTCGCTTGAACTGGCTTTCTATATTAGAACAAAGTGATCAGTACACTCCGAAGTACGAATAAAAGTTGCGAACAAGCTTTATTTCCAACATTAAACTGCCGCCTATTCTCATGCAAAAATTTGCATATGAGACATTTAACCGCATTTTCCGTCAGTTACGAGTTACATTTATCACGGATTTTTTGGATGTCTCATAAACGCCGATGCACCGATTTAGCAAACCTTTAGAAAAGAATCCGGTTTTTCTCTACACATTTAAAAATAGTATCCGAAGACTGAGTGTACTTAACTAAACGTAAATATGATGTTCGATACGAAATACTGGGTATGCAAGTTGAAACGTGTACCAAAACACAGTCGTCCCAGTTTGTGCACTCACAACAATGAAAAACGTACGTCTGTCCCATTGATAAAAGACAGTCCGCTGGCAGAACGTCAAGTGTGGACAGAACCAAATCAAAGTAATAATATTCAAAACATTTCCCAAGGCAATACCTGAGGGAAACTGAAATTCTTCTCAACCATATTTCTTTCACTCGTCCTGCCCAGAATACAATGATTTTTTTCCGACACAGACATTTTCATCGAATTCATTTTCTCTAGAGACGGCAAAGCGGAAATTGATAATTACCAGCCTTTGACTTTGTGCGATTAAGGTCAAGCAAGAACACGTTGTCGCAATTTAAAACTCATCTTGAACTACTGAACGAGATAATCACTCACAGTATACGGAAGCTGGATGCTGGGACTCCACCCCATACAGCGGGCCTAGCCTATACTGAATGTAAAACTATCCCTTTCGGGCTCCGCGTCCCTGTAGGGGGAGGCAAACTTTTTGCGACTGGCTGTTAACAAAATACAGTAAACAACGTTGTTTTAAAGGTTTTAAAAGACACGTCCGGAACTACTCTGTTGCTCAATGGCCGTCTTCCGCGAAGTAAAAGAAATCCATCGTGGAAATCGCGGCGAAAATGGACACGGCAATGTTATACGGAGCTAACAGTAATTGCTTTTTGTTTTTCTTTCTTTTGAGACTGTTTAGAATCTGCACTGAACACAATATTAGCAGTTATTTATGGGACGAAGCCCTAGCGAAAAAACAGCATGAGTCACAATAACCTCATACAGGTTTCCCATACAAAACTCACACTAAACTCATAGAACTCTCATATAATGTCATATATTTTCCATAAGTTGAATAATATCTGTATGAGATATTATAAGATTTGTACGAGTTTTGTATGAATCAAGTATGAGAAATCTGTATGAGGTTATTGTGACTCAGTTTTTTTTCACTAGGGAGGGTCCATCGTTATTAACTAATGGCTACCATACTTTTTACGAGCGCAGTTAGCCTTGCATGCACTTCCGAATGTCAGCGTCTTTTTTCGGGTATAGAGCGCCTCAAAGCCGCCTCCGGTGGCACACATGTTTTCTGTGTATTCAGCGTCAATTCCTTAATTTGTGCGGCCTACTGTGCAAAAAGGCAATAAATCTTCATTGTTGGCTGTTACAAAAACTCCAATGCCGACAAATTTGACTTCCTTATGTAACTGTACCTTGTTTGGTCAAGAACCAGATAGTGGCCGATGAAGATAATTTCTCGCTTTCTATCTTTCGCGCTGTGCCACAGCTGGATAGAGAGCCTTTGAGGCACAAGTGCTAAGAAGCTTGTACTGAAAATTATTTTGCGCATGACGGCCTTATATAATGGACGTTGGGAACAGCCTAATTGCGTGCAGTAAAACACCTTGAAAATAGCACGGTCAGCCAAGTAGGGAGTACCCAGAGCATGCAGCTATGAAGGCTAGATCACGTTTACTACTAGCAACTACCATTAGATACGACGGCTACAACAACTAGCCAGAGCATTTCAACGCACCGAACACACAGCACTGCCGCGGAGAAGGATGTAAAGCGATGTATCGTTTTCGCTCCCAAAACTCGCCACACCATTTTGTGCATGCCTAGTTAGAGCAATTGCAATTGCTCTTACTTTTTTTTTCCTATACCTATACTCTGAAGTGATTGATTTAAGTAAAAAATCAAGTCATAATCTATTGGCCATCTTTGTGCTCTTTAAGGGCGCTATCCCACTTTCTGCTAGTAGCACACACTTCGTTTCCTGTATTGAAGCGCCCTGTACCAACATGACGACATTGAAGAAGACAATAAAAAACTAAATTTTTCCTTCCGTTCCTTCAGGACGCGTCATCTAAAGCGTGGAGTACCGTAATTGGGCCTCAGATATTTTTTGCGTTGCAAAACAATTTTCCACGCCTGAATGGGGCTACGAAAACAACAAAAGCGTCTCTAATTACAACGAAGACTCCTCCGACATTACCTGCATTTTGCCTCACATTTTTAGCCGCTACAACAGCGCAAAGTGGGTAGAAGGGGCTTTGGGCCTGAAAAGGAACCTTTCAAAACGAACTAAGAAAGCCGACCGATGCAATTTGTATGAAGGCAGTTACCAACCCGAAATCGAGGCGCGGTCCTCAGGACCCTAATCGTCTGCCTCAGTTCAACCCACATTGATAGCTTTCCTTCCTATACCGCAGTTTGCAATCACTGCATCATGTGCATGCATCAGCCGGGTAGCGTCCTCGCCTTTTAGAGATTTCAAAGCGAGATGCTTAGTGACCTAGCACGAGCTAGCAAACTGGGCTGCAACAAACGGGCCTTGCAAATGCACGTGCAGTTTCGGCGCTCCGAACTGGTGGCGCTCGATTCTATTTCGCCCACCTGCTGCTACGTCTTAAGGCACCTGAAAACGTCATTCGTACTGGTACTTATCTCTACAAATATGCAATATTGTCTCACATCATATGCCACGTAGCATTGAACTCACCTGTCTACTCTTTGCCTCCCTCTTCATCGCTGCACATGTGGCTCCCTTCCCTGAATCTCCCCCTAAATGTTGACTCGACAAAGTCGCTTCGTCTAGACCCAGCTGCAGTTTCTTAGAGGTCCACGGAAAGACATAAAGAAGTTAAACCAGAGCAAACCGCATCTGTTCACGCTAAATACAGCTTACACAGTGTTAACTAAGTTCACGTCTATGTGAATGTAACCTGGCTTTGAAATCCAGAATAACCAAGCATAAAGAATCTTTTGCTTCCATGGTCGACCTTAGCCGAGCAAAACGATAATAATTCTTTTCTACACTCCGTGTGGCCGCATTTTAGATTCGTTTTAGGCTGGGAATGACAGTATAGTGTACTGATCATTTTGGCCTCTTGTAGGCTCAATCGGCTGTGCATAGAGAAAAGTGTCGCAGTAACTTTGTCCACTCAACGTCCTAAAAGCAAGCCTTGCTCTTAGTCCCTAACCGTTGTTGGTCTCCTCATAAGTCCGCTTTATACTTTCAAAGTTTCTGCTCTTCTTTCTTTCCGTATTGGTGCACGCGTAGGCAGCGCAACTTCCTTGTACAAAATTTATCGCAAAGCGTGAGATGTGGTCGACATGGCAGTGTGCACCAGTTCCGCCTGACAGGAGAAAGGGCAAGCATTTGGCTTTAATGAGTGCTTTCTGGGACATTTACCATCTGAGCTTGCCGTAAATCCGCGTTTTAAAAAGTTATGAAAATATTTCTTGTCCCATAAATGGCATGGATTGTTTGCTTAACCAAGAGCTGCGGTCAGGATGTGTCCTCAGCGGCAAATAATTATAAATATAAGAGGATAGAGTCTATGACTGCACTCGAGCTACCCCTATTCCCGACCCAAGCCGTACCTGCAACCACCATTTTACACAAAACTCCTGACAACGAGTCCATGTGTCTGCTATCCTAACGTAACGACGCCGGAAGCGTATAGGTCTAGTGTGGCGCACGTGAGGAGGAGGCAAATTTCAACGGCAGCCGAAAGCTGGGAGCGCGCTCACCCGCTATGTGCATGCAACCACATGGCGTAATAAAAATCAATTAAATTGAAAATATTCAGAGGAGCAAAAGTAGCTCAATCTAAAACAACAAAAAAGAACAGATAGAAAATGTAAATTCTACCGTCGGAAAAGCAACCAGGAGCAGAAAGTGCTCATAAAGAACCTAGTAACGTAATTCATGATGGTTTCTCCTTTCCGCACTTAAGGAATGTTTAGTGCGCCCCTCAATTTTTTTTCGTCTTCCTCTCACGCTCAAGTATAACCGTTATTTGGATTTCATGATAGTTGCAAATTAAAAACGCACACTTTTGTGTTTCGACAAGGGCAGTATTGTTTATCCGGTGATTTAGGGGGTAGTAACTAAGGCGAACAAATAAAGGCTGCCTCATCAGTGTTTTAAAACCATTCTGTGACACTGTCCCTGCTTCATCATTGCGCACAAGAATGCGAAACACATGACAGGAAAGAATTTTTTCCCATTCATAATGCATTGTTTCTCGTTATTATGAACCTGACACAAGACATACCCTCTATCTATTAGCCTTCGGTTCCTATATAAATGTGCTGGTATTTCTCCTGAAAAAAAAAAGTATTAGCGTGTTCTGCGTTCGTATCAGACCACAGCTGGCAGCGCTATTTCAGGCAACTTTTTAGGGACACATAAAATCTTATGATAATGCTTCCTTTTCTTTTGTTCAAAACTGGCCACACTGTGCATACTCTGGACAAAATGCAGATAAAACTAAAAACTTGGCACAGTTTTTTATGCAAATAAATTGGCAGAATATATAAACATGAGATATGTGTCTATGTAAAGCACAATGCAGGTTTTTTGAAGTCGTGTGAATTGATACCTTGCATCTATGTGTGTATTTTAAAGTTGTGCCTTCAGAAAATAATGCTATTACATTTTTCGTATTTATTGCAGTATTTAACTACAGCGAGACTGTTTTTTCTTGTCGCCTTTATCAATGATTCAATACCGGCTGTCAGTTGCATAAGGTCTGTTGTTATACCCAAGTCGCCGGAACTTACTGTGGCGAAGATTGAATTTATGGAGCCAACAACTGTGAGTATTAAATGAAAAAATCTAGTATATATGTTTTTGTGCACAACTGTGAATGTCTCACATATCGTTTCCTCATGTTCAAAAGTATAACAATCAGTGGGAGAGTTTCTGATTGTAGGCAGATAAAAACTGATATTCAGTTCTTTTATTATTAAATGATAGAAAAGCGGTAATCACTCCAGAGCGCGGCAATTCTTTCTGATTCCCGCTGAAGTAAAAAGCACCTTGCTACTCACTGGATTGCTTGTGCCTTGATTATCTCGCCAGTGCTCACTGGTGTGTCATCATATTATTACAGATTTTGTGAAAGCAGCCTTACAAGCATCCCTTGGACCACCGTTAGCTTATTGGTTTTGCGATTTATGGATTCTAGGCTTGATTTTCATTTCACTGTTGCATCACTAAGACACTACACACATTCGGAGCTCCTAAAACTCTTCCAATTGTTGTACTCCACTCGCGGCGACAGCGTGCCGATGAAAAAGTTCTCAGCTGTGTCCCCTTTTATGTGTGACCTTTCGTAGCTATGCTCGTGACTATTTTTTTCTCAACAAAGACAACGAAGACGCTGTATTATCTTTGAAATACGACGATTACGCTGTCGCATGATATATGATCCATTATATCTAACAACTGGAGGGCTTCTAATGTGCATCTTAGAAACAGTTTTCACCTTCGTCACGTGCAACGCATTAGCTGTAGATGCACCGTTTTTGAAAACATTTGACGTTAGAGCTCGCTAAATGGCGTCGACGTTGCCTCTGGTTTTGTGAAACACCATTGTCATGACTTTGATCAATAATAATTTAGAGGTGATATGATAGAACATTGACTGGTCAGATAGGGTGTGTGATATCACTAGGATAATAAAGGGCATAGTTGGCATTCACTGCCAGGTGAAGGGCTTTCTTTCGGATAGTGAGACAGCCCCGGTCGATTTCTCTGTTACCCTTCGATGCCTAGTTAGACAAAGTACTCTTGGGTCGTGCAGACCGGTTCGCACGGCTGTCTAAGGTGTAGTTTTGAAATTTGTTTAAAATGGTGTTTCACAAAAAGTGTTATAGGTTATTTTGAATGAGCAAGTCCATTAAAGTTACGCCGGCGTCCATTTAAATGAAATGTTTAAGTAGCAAAGTGTGTAAACGCGAGCGAGTACCAGTAAACGGAGCAGAAGAAAGAAACCATTGCTACTGTCACCTCTTCCCTTCATTTCCGAAGCTTACGATTCCCTTTTGAATTCAACCTCTTATTATATGTATACATTATGATGAGCGGGAATGATACTGTTTGGTGCTTTTGTTGTGAGGCAGGAACAATGATTTATTGATTTCAATATCATTAAGGGTGTTCATATATTCATGTACAAATTGTTATTGAATACCACTGAATCATTGAATCATTATGAAACTTTCCTCATGCGATTTGGGATTTTCTAAATCTGTGCATTTGAAATATCGATTATACTGCCGCGAACCATTAAAATCATTGTTGATTTTAAACAGCCGCTGGAGTGCGGATGGAATAATTTTGTGGTGTTTGTTTGTTCATGCTCAGTATTGTGAACCGCGCCTTTATTGCTTTCTTTGTAGCTCGAGATTTGCCGAAATTAAGCTGGAATAATCGCAAGAAACCACAAGTGTTTCCTTATTATGGCGCTTTTTCCAGTATGTCTTCGCTATTTTAGCTAGATATTTCTGTGGCGGCTTTAAATTAGACTCTGCCGTTTTCAACGGCCAATCGCAGTTTGCGGTCCTCCGAGAACTCTTGTTATCGCCACTGCTGAGTTGCTTGTTCTTTATCGGGAGCAAGTCAGCCCAATAGAGATCATAAATGAGAGCACTCCAGTCTCCAAATTGGTCGTCAAAGTAAAATGCGTATTCTAAAAAAAGCTACATACGGCAGCTGTGCAGTAGTCCCTTTGAACCAGAATATAATTCAAATATATTTAGAAATCATGTGCACACACCGATTGCCAATAGGAAGGCACCTGTATAGATACGGCATTTAGAAATCAAGAGGAACGCCTACTATCTGTACAAAGATATGCATTTCAAGCTTCCGGCTCATCCTGTACTAATTATAGTATTTATGAAAGAGAGTAAGCGAGCATCGTTTACTTGTTTGGGTTCCTTCAGGCACTCATTTGGCCACTATATTCAACTACCCATTTCAACACGTGCTGATCTAAATATCTTGAATTCAATAACAGCGGATCGCATAGGAACGAGGGGTTTCAAAACCGGTTTGGCTTGTGCACAGCAGGCAAAACTCGCTCTGAAATGAGTTTCCCTGCGCCCACACAGTTCGAATACTGCCGAAACTGGTGCTATTCGCAACTCAGAAATATTTAAACGGTTCTAGTGTGTAGAATAGCATTCCTCGCCCCTCTTTCAGCCCCACAGCTAAGCACCCCTCTTCCTGCGTAGCGCCGACAGCGCATGTTATCTCATTGCTGCGCGCGCTCCTCAGTTCGCCTCTGCTTATACCCCCCTCCCCCTTCTTCCTGCGTGGCGGCGAGAGTGATCTTCGGCTGCCGAAACGCCGTCTCGCTATCAGCAGATCACGGTGGGTGCATTCCAAGCCGAAACGCGTTCACGTTGTCTTCACTCGCTAGCGACGTCATCGGCATCAGTCAGTCGCTGCTATCTGTTCGTCGCGCAACGTTCCTATGGGCCCACGCGCTGCCTCTCGCAACCTCCCGATAACTTAATTGCTCTCTTTATTTATGCGACCAGAAAGTTGCTTTCATGACCGCCAAGAACTGCCCAAGATGAAACGCACAGTCACGTTCCCTGCCGTCGCTAGCGGCGTCAGCGGCATCAGTGAGAGTCGCTGCTATCTGTTCGTCGCGAAACATTCCTATGGGCCAGCGTGCTGCCTCCCGCAACCTCCCGATAACTTAATTGCTATCTTCATTTCTCCGACCACAAAGCGTCTTTCATAACAGCCAAGAACTGTTAGTGGTGTGTTTTTTGAAGAAATACGTGTGAAACATTGAAAAGCGTTGTCTGTAATTGTACATACGTGTCTTGCTGCAGTATCTGCCTACATCTATCGAAAAGTTGGAACAGCTGAACAGCTGCGCTCAAATTGTGCATTAAGAAGAAACGTAATCATCGGTGAATTTTTTTATCTTCTGGTTATTCATGACTTGACACACTTAGTTAAAGCACCCACGCGGGATGAAGATGGCACTTGGTCCATTTTCGCATTTTTTTGGTTAATAGCTAGATTATCCATCGGGCATATTCCTAAAGGCATAATCGTCTACAGTATAGATTATCTCTCTATGCGCTGGTACCGCTTTCGAATAACAAGTCAGAGGACTTCACTTTACCCGTGTTTACGTACGCTGATGTTTCATGTTTGGAAGAGCTTGACATGTCCTTATCTGATTTCCTTGTTCTTTGCTGCTCAAGAGACAACTCCGGGGACGACTTATGGCGCTGGTAGTGGCGCTCGGTAGTGGCAGACCGGTAGTGGCGCGAGAGGCGCCCTCGCGCTAGGCCAGCCATTAAATAATCTTTCACCATGTTGTCCGTTCTCTTGTTTGTCGCCACGTAACAATATAAGCTGGATATGTCGAAACAGGTGTCCCGCAATAAGTTTATAACTTAGCTTTATCGTGCAACAGTGTATCCTTCGCAGTTTTTGGTATCTTTCGAACTTTTTCTTCTCTTGTAATATGCTTATTCTCAACATGGTAAACTATTGCGAACCGGAGTTTCATATAGTCTTTCGTACTTTTCTGCTTCCTTCCAATGAGGCCCATTGCTACGCTGTTACTTCTTTTCTGGAAAGAGCCAAGCATATAGAGCTAGCACTATCATCAGGCATGTCGAATAGAGGTGTAAACCTCGACACGGTGCTCTACGTAAAAATCAAGGCTCGCAGGGAGGATTATGTACGAGAGTTATAATCGACCCTTGCAAGTGTACTAACAAAGAGTTTTTATTTTTGCAGGAAGGCACAAGCATATGGGGTTGGAGGTGCGTATTGAAGCCTACTATATCGTATTCTCTGCACGCAGCTGATTTTATGAAATGCGTGTAATTAAAAGCTGCAGATGTATCACTGCGCGGCGTATATTTACTTTGGAACTTCTCGGCGCCGGTGCTAAAACAAACCTCCTACCCAAAGCCTTTACTGCTAGCGAGTGTGCAAGCATGCACTGGAAATTAAAGGCTATTTTTCCCTAATCGAGGCGATAAAGTATTCATAGCTAGCGAATAAAAAAGTGGTTTCAAACGCAACAAGTATTTGTACCAACAATTATCTGTATCAAGTAATCTTTGCCAAATGCATAGGGAATTGAGCGTAAGACCTACGGAGCGAAATTTAATTATCTCAAAAATTATGACATATATATATATATATATATATATATATATATATATATATATCTTATATATGGAGCTGACAGTCAACGAGTCTACCGCGAACGTTGGGTTATTTTTTATTGTTGGTATCTGACAGGAATGTCTTATGCTGATTATTGGGATTAAGAATATTAAGAGACAGCGGAACGAAACAAAACACGCCCATGGTGGGAGTCGAACCCACGACCTCCGAATGTCGCGTCCAGTGCTTTTCCAACTGAGCTCCGTCGGCGGTTGTAAAACCCACCGCTTGCTTGGGTATTAAATGGTGACTAACCGAAACCTGTGAGCGTTCACCAGCGCCTTCCTAGTTGTTTTTCGAGCGCGCGCGCGCGCGCGCGCGCGCACACACACACACACACACACACACACACACACACACACACACACACACACACACACACACACACACACACACACACACACACACACACACACACACACACACACACACACACACACACACACACACACACACACACACACACACACACACACACACACACACACACACACACACACACACACACACACACACACACACACACACACACACACACACACACACACACACACACACACACACACACACACACACACACACACACACACACACACACACACACACACACACACACACACACACACACACACACACACACACACACACACACACACACACACACACACACACACACACACACACACACACACACACACACACACACACACACACACACACACACACACACACACACACACACACACACACACACACACACACACACACACACACACACACACACACACACACACACACACACACACACACACACACACACACACACACACACACACACACACACACACACACACACACACACACACACACACACACACACACACACACACACACACACACACACACACACACACACACACACACACACACACACACACACACACACACACACACACACACACACACACACACACACACACACACACACACACATATATATATATATATATATACATGCGAAAAAGATGTTCTTGGCTGCTGAGGCAATAATCAGCACAGGTACTTAGTTCAGTTCGGTTCAGTCGTTCAGTCGTGTCCGACCCTTCGTGGCCCTATGGACCAAATGATGCCACGCTTTCCGGTCTCTCACTATCTTGCTAACATAACATAACTTAATCTGCAGGGCCTCGAGGTGCCGGTACTTAACACTTCATTTATTCTTCGTCGACGTTTCGACCGGAGTGCGGTCTTTTTCATGACCGGGGTTAGATTGCTTGAGTTAAAAATTTAAGGTTTGAAAATTGTACAGATGCAGGAAAGATGAAACAAAGAAAAAAAAGACAGCCAGAATAAGGACCGTGGGGGCCTGTTGAATGCGAGAAAAGCGGGAAAGACAAAACATGAGTAAGGGTGGGCGGACAAAGCAAGAAAATCCGGGGAGCAATAAAGAAATGAAAAAAGGGGAGGATCTGAAGGTTTCAACTTCGGCCGGGAAAGTGTGGCGAGCAGATTAGAAGAAGGAGAAAAACGGGGGCGGTGAATTATTGGGAGTGAAGGACTGAGGACAAAAGTGGACAAAACACTTTGGGTATGATCTCAGACGACGACGCGGGGTGTATCTCTTCTTGAAGGCAATAAGGAAACGCAGGTGCACAGGTCTAAGGTGTTGTTCACAGTAAACCTGTTACATGTAATGCTTCGATGGATTAGTGGCCCCGAAGGGCCGAGAGGATTCCCCGATGTTCATATATTCCGCAATGCACTGATAAATATATGAATAAAATATGACTTACATTGCTCACCTCACGATCAGTTCTGAAGTTGCTTTAAAGTAGAATAACTTTTAGTTTTTCAAATTCATGGCCTGTTTCATTAGTTTGTCTAGATAGGGGAAGGGTGTGTGCGTGGTGGTTATTGATTCGGATTCTAAAGGGAGTTTCGGTTTGGCCTATTTATTACATCTGGCAATGTCCACATTCCAGTGTGTATACAACGTTGCCCTAGTCGCAGTTAAGGTTCTCTTTAATGTCATGTTTGAAAGTGGAATGTGTGCTTTTAGCTTGTTTTGGTGTCAGCATGTGTTTTCACAAATGGCATCGACATTTCCCACATGGTATGCAACCAGCGGGAGGTGGTTTAACTACTTTATTGTGGACTATGTATTTTTGTATTTTGTGGCCGTCTGTAGGTTATCCGTGGAGAATTTTGGAAAATTTTAATGATTCGGCCCAGTGCTCAATATTATTACAGTGCTTCTTCAAAATTTCGTTCATATTATGGATGTTATTCGTGAAAGTTAGTATCATGTTTGAGGTGCGAGGATTCGGATGAGAATTTTTACGTTTTCTGACAATATTCTCGCCAAATAGTTTGGTAACCTTATTAATAGCGTGGTTAGTGTCGTGACGCTGGGACTAAGTCGACCCGGCCTTCACTTGGTAGCGTGCTGAGACTCCGGGTTGATGAAAGATTGAATCTTCGCAGTTGGTAAAATATATATAAGCAGGTTTATTGGCACTTTGAGAAAACTTATTTACATGAAAAATGGGTATATCAGCAAAATGGCAAGCGTTAAGAGTTAACAGCGAGTAGCGTCTGGATGAGCCGTTTACCCAGGGCTCAGAGCGTCATTTCGTGCTCTGCAACGTCCTTAAATCCCCCTATGTCGAGCCCCTCTCTGAAGATGCTGACCAATCAGTTCCAGGGCACGCCCCTCAGATATCGGCAACCAATCGAACACATCACTGCACTGATGGTCTGATGCACTGACTGGTCCAGTATTGTTTCGTCGGGCGCGGTCACTTGTTGTCGGGTAGAGCTTGGGAACGGCGAGGAGGTAAATTTCGATTCTTCTGCAAAGATCCGCTATGTTGGTTCCGGCAAGTGGATTTCCTTCTCAGAAACCCAAGTGTACGTGCGTGCCACGAATACTGCTCCCAGCATTGTCCCTTTCCGGCAATTGCAACTCTTTCCTGCATTCACAGGAAATATCTAATGGCCGTAATCCTCATGCTCCTTTCTTCTCCTGTACGTCAGCGGACGTGTCACTGAGATCGTCTCCTTTGGAAAATAGGCATTCCTAACTTGACAATAGCGCCTCTCAACGGGAAGCGTGAACAGTTGAACAAAAGCACTTCGGCTATTTCTCACAGGGCGACGTTTCTTTGTATTTTTCTTGACGTTCCCTTGACAGGGCCAACTTGGTATTTGTATGGTCACGACAAAGCAAAGCATGCTCACACAAAAAGATTCATGTGAACACGCTCACTTAGAGCCCTTGCACAAACAGCACATATCAATACCATGCCCACAGGCGCACAATAGTGCACGCAAGCGCGGACCATGCACGGTCACAACATTAGCCGGGTAGTGTTGGTTCGTAATGAACGTGCGCAGCTGGTTGGCGTTTTCCTCAAAGTCCTCAGGGCGTGAGCAAATGCGCTTAAATCGAATGGCTTGGGAGTAGGGGATAGATGTTTTGCAGTTTTGTGGATGGCAGCTTTTAAAATGAAGGTATTGTTTTCTGCCAGTGGGTTTTTTGTAGACGCTAGTGAGTAGTGTGCCCCCTTCTACTTGGATCGTGAGGTCCAAAAACTTTCTTTCGCGCGCGGTGTTGGTGTGTGTGAAATATATAGTTGAATGGGCCTTGTTGCATGCTGCAATGAGATGGTTTAGGTTGTTTTTCATGTCTGTCCATATGACGAACATGTCGTCAAGTAATCTCTTGCAAAAGGCCCGTTTAAACAAATTTCAGGAAAGGAAATTTCGTGGATATGATGCATAAATATAGTGGCGTAATTTGGTGTCATTTTAGTTCCCTAGACGTGCCGCCCGTTTAAAGATATCAGATAATATACATTCTAATAAGTTTGGTTCCAATACCAGCTTGGCTTGTGTCATGATTGCTCTCGGGCTAGGGGAATCTTTGCTGCTGTGTTATTTGCTAAGCAGTATATCTTGGGTATCAGCGAGCTCAAGTGGACTGGAATGAGAGAATTTAATTCCGGCGACCATTATGTCTTTTATTGTGGGCACGAATCCAGGAGAAGGAATGGGGTCGCTTTCATAGTAAACAGAAGAATGGGCAAAGCAGTGCTAGGGCGCAACCCCAAAAACGACCGAACGATTTCACTTCGGATCCAAGGTCACCGTTTCAACATAAAAGTTATCCAAGTCTTTGCACCAACCACTACTGCTGAAGAATCCGACGCTGAGAGATTCTATGCTGACCTGCAATGCCTTTTAGACCACACTCCATCATCAGACGTCCCTTTTCTCATTTGATACTGGAATTCTAATGTAAGGAGTGAAGAAATATCCGGAATTACAAGCAAGTTCGGTCTTGGTGAGCCAAATGAAGCTGGGCAGAGGCTAGTTGAATTTTTTGTTATGATAACAACCTGACCATGACCGAATATTCATTTTCAACAGCACAAGAGGCGCCTGTACACATGAACTTCACCGGATGGTCTGTAAAGGAATTAGATTGATTATATGCATTGCCGGCAGAGATGGAGAAGCGCTATACAAGCAGTAAAAACAAGGCCTGGGGCCGATTGTGGCACCAATCATCAGCTTCTTGTTGCCAAATTTAGGCTTCGATTGAGGAAAACGCAGAAAACTAGAAGGCCTTTTAGGTATGATCTGAATCAAATTCCATCGGAATATGTTGTGAAAGTGAGGAATCGATTTCAAGAATTAGATCTAGAAGACAGAGAGCCTGAAGAGATGTGGACTGATGTTCGTGATATAATACAAGAAGTTGCTACTAAGGTAGTTCCAAAGCAAAAAAAAAATGCAAGAAAGCAAACTGGTTATCTGAAGAGGCTTTGCAAATAGCTGAGGAAAGGAGGATGTCAAAAGTTATGGAGGAAAGAGACAGATATAAGGTTCCTAATGCGGATTTTCAGAAAATGTGAAGAAGAGATAAGAATGCCTTCCTGAACATACAGTGCCTAGCAGTTGAGGACAACAGCCAATCGAGGAACACAAGAGCTCTGTATAAGACAATCTAAGATATCAAAGGAAGCTTGAAAGAGGGAGATTGGAGAGAGATGGAATAAATGAGCGGTGATTGTTAAACCTGAGTCAGAAGGAATAGCTTGTTTGGCCTATATGATTTATTAGACAACAGCCACACTCGAGTGTATGAGCAAAGTTGCTGGAATCACAATTTCTTTGGTTTTTGAAACTAAGCCCCCGAAGGAGCACAGCAGGGTTAGCAGAGCCTCTTCCAAACGCACACCCCTGAAAGAGCCGGGCGCCGGGCCGGGGGACGCTTGTACCCAATTTTACTGGTGGGCGTCCGGCGGCGGGTTTTGAACTGACCACCTCCCGCAGCCGAGACGGGCGCGATGAGATGTTCGAAAATTGATTAAGTGCTCTTAACGAGTATTATGGTTTGTACGTGTTTGCAAATATGGCATCGCCCTTTTCCGCATGGTGTGCTACCCACAAGCTTTGGTTTAATAACTTTCGGGACGCCACGGGGTGCTGTAAATTTTTGGTCCTCCTGTGGGGCCATTGAAAAAAGTTTTCACAGATGCTAACTCAGTTTCATGATACTGAAGATATTTTTTTTATTTTGTTTATATTACGGTGGTTGTTTGTGAAGGTTAGTATGGGATTGTAGCGATGTGGATTTGGCTGGGATTCCTGATATTCGTGGCACTGATTAGTTACTTCCGCCCTTAGATTGGCTTTATTGATGATGGAGGACGGGTAGCGCTGTTTCTTTAGGACTTCTCGCATGTGATTTGTATTTGGAAATCGACCGATCGGGAGGGAAATAGTTTCCATCTTATGGACTGAGTATGTGTCTGAGGTTCGGTGAACTTTCGCGCTGCTCGGCTTCTCGCACAGAGAGTACGAACCGAGGTATATACTTTGAGATGTGCACCTGTCCTCGGTCACGGCGAATACCAATTACGACGGAGACGCGACGGCGGCTCTATTGTTGCCAGCGCAGAGCGCTCCTCCCCTTGTGCAGTGCTCAGTGTTGAATGACATATCGGGAACTAGTGGTGGTTTTCTTTAGTATGTATTCTGGTATTCCTACGTGCGCGTCTTTCCCTCAGCACATGTGCATACAGCCTTTGTGGGGTAGCAGGTGTGCGGTGGCTGACCAGCGCGCGATGAGGGGCAATGGGTCGTTGAGCCACAGGTGCTCAGAAGAAGCACTTGCTTAATTGGGAGTTTCCAGGTGGCGTTTGAGTCCTCAATGACAGCTTTTTGTTCTATTTTTATAAAGAACTTCAGTTGTTTTTCACGCGGTAAACGTTCGTCCCGCATGCACGTGTGCGAAAGGAAAACAAGGGAAAGCAGAGCGTCGGAATGTGGTGACGTCACTGTCGTTCATATGTTTGCTTGCGCCCTCTCCTTTACGAAGTGTTTGTGTAGTTAATATCCTTTCCCCAGTTTTTGATTGGTGAGAAGATTGCCTTATTGCTTATTGGGTGCTGCCCCCGCCAAGGACGGAGACAGGTGGCTTAAAAGTAAGCGCTCTAGGTTAAACCAGGACTGATTTCGGCCGACCAGCGGGTCAATCATGTAAATAATTTTCCCTTGCTTGTAGCTTCTTGTTTAATTTATATGTAAGTAAATTGTAATATTTCTGCCGTCCTATCAAGTAACGTGATTGTTGCGAGTCTGAATCTGAAATTTATTAACAACATCAATATTACCAAGTGTTTCCTCAACTCGCCACCTGAAGGGGAAACTCAACTACGGGTTTGACGGTTTGCTGTGTCGCGGGTTGCACCTGTTGAAATGAAGATACTGCTGTTGGTTGGCTGTTTTTTTAAAAACGCTATTTTTAAGTGTATCTTCAACTCGAATCAAATCATCTAGAAAGTATTTCATTAGTCGCGTACGTCTGCGTGAAAGAAATATTTGGATGTGTACTGCTAATTGAGGGGATAAACTGGGTGAGTTCGTTCTGTGATAAGATATTCATAATTTGTTTAGGAATTCACTACAACCTCCCCCAGTTTATTACCTTATTTACACAGATATACAAACATTTCTTTCAGGCACACTTACTTTACTAATGAAATTACCTTCCTAGATGTTTTGATTCTAGTTGGTGAAAGTATATAATTTCAACAATTACCCCCCACGACACTGCAAAATATCAATCCCATACTCCCAGTCCATAAGATACAGAACGAATTTGCTCCTGATCGGTCGATTTCCAAATACAAATCGCATGCGAGACGTTTTTAAAAACAGTGCTACCCATCCTCTATCATCAATGACGCCAGTAAAAGTGCGGAACTAGCTAATCAGTATGACGCCTCTGAGGAATCCAGCCAAAGCCACATCATTGCAATCTCATACTAACATTCACAAATAAACACCCTAATATCAACAAAATCTTAAAGAAAACTCAATATCATGGAACAGAGTTACATTCTATCCAAAAATGTCTCATTGGTCCCACAAGTAACATACAGAAGACCTAAAATTTAGAAAACCTCGTGGTCCACTAGATAGAAAATAAACCGAAGAATGTGGATTGCACACAAAGCGTAAAAAGCCGATGTCATATTTGCTAACCCATGCAAACCACAATACTCGTTAAGAGCGCTAATTCAATTTTCAAACATCAGGCCCAAGAAGACCTAAATTTTTATTCCAGCAACGTTGTTAATATACCCGAGTGTGGCCGTTGTCTAATAAAATATATAGGCCAAATAGCAAATTCCCTCCGACTCGCGTTTAACAATCATCGCTCACATGTTCAATCTCTATATAACCTTCCTCTTTCAAGTCACCTATGCGAGAAAAGCCATGTGTTTGATAATCTCAAGGTAACCATTTTACAAAGTGGCTTTTAAAATACTCGTGAGCCGCGAGCAACGGGAATCATTTTTGTTTTAAATTTGAAACTATACGAAATGTCCTAAACGAAAGTCACCGCACCGTGTCCTCTTTTCCGAGTTTAGAGACCCACGAATGTTGAAACTGACAAAGTCCCCCTCTAAGCGTCGTCTGGGGTGATACACATTTTGCATGCCGAGTTTGCATCATTATCTCTACCTTCCGTTCAACTCACTTTCTCTTCTCGCGTGGAGCCCACCTCCCCCCTCTAATTCTTTTTTTGAGCTACTATAGGTTTTGGGTTTTCACACATAACACTTCTTTAGCACCTCAGTACCTGCTTCCTTTATGATTGGGTGAAGATTCTTTCCCCACCGCAATGCCCTTCCGGCCAGATGGAACGACAACGTCCTGCATTCTTCCACAAATGTTGCTGCATGAGTGCGGTCAGCACCTACCATCTCAACACAACAGGCGTGTCAATTAGGAAGTATGCAGTGCCGAAAAAAAAACCAGAGGTCACACCTGAATGTCAGTATACCTTACTTCCCTAAGCCTTGCATGCTATTCGCAGTCTCCAGCCTTCCTACAGCTCCTACACTCTTTCTTCCCATCCATATTAAATTGTCCCTTTCTAGTTCTGCGTTTTTTTTACTTCTGTTCTCTTGTCGCTCGCCCATACTCTACAAAAGGCGAAGCAGCAGCACAGAAAAATTACTCTTGAAAAAGATAGGTTCCCCGATCGAAACTTCGAGTACCAAAAAAAAAAGTGGAAATGAAGCGTGTACTTCACTATATATTTTTTAAGCGGCACAGTACGTATGCGTTATGCTCTCGCATCCTATACATACATACATACATACATACATACATACATACATACATACATACATACATACATACATACATACATACATACATACATACATACATACATACATACATACATACATACATACATACATACATACATACATACATACATACATACATACATACATACATACATACATACATACATACATACATACATTTTTTTATGTATTGCTTAATTATATGTTTTGTTTCTGAACAAAATGGCAATACCGTTTTTCACTTATAAAAACTGAGTTCCAGGTATTCGCTACTGTTTCATTCCAAGATACCTATTTTAGAGAATGCCTCTTGTCGACAAATATACCTGTACCAAAAGCCACTACAAGGAAGGTTGGGCCCGATGTATACCACAGTGGTGACACATATTTAATTGGTAGATGTGGTAGGAAGCAAATTTTCGGGTTATGCATTGTCAGCTGCAACCACTGTCATCCTGTGTCAACTGCTACTGACTACTGAATGGTTATTGGAAGAATGCTTTCCTCTAGTGACAACACAGGATATCCATCCTTATTTTAAATAATTATCGAACCTTTATATAAAGAAGGATGGTTTTCTTGGACCCCAGTGGAGAAGCTTACATCTTCGCTGAAGCTGAATGTATTCAGTGTTGTCGTTGTTACATTTCTGGGTAAATCTGTTTTAAAATTAGCCTTTGGTTTCCCCGCGTGTTATTCAATTCATTAGAGCGGTGATCTCTATCAAATCTTGCAACCCTTTTTGAAGTCGCTTGGTATCATGATAGGTACCAACACGTAGGGGCAACGAAGAGTCTGAAAAGGTAGGAGTACGACAACCAATGTTTTATCAAGCGAAATGCCCAAACGTCAGCTTTATACCCCTTTTTTAAGGGCATCACACCTAATTTAGATATTGGGCTACCCTAAGTAAGGGGTGGGCCTAGTCTCCAACGTAGATGGCTCGAGTTGTATTGAAGCAATATTTCAAGTCAGTTTTTGTTCTAAAATGCGGAAATTGATATCACGGCTACCCAAGTAAATTTTGATGTGGACCCAGTCAATTCTTTAAGCACTAAGAGTGTGAAGCGACAGCTCTGGTTTTAGGTAATTGTGCACTTATGACTGTTGACGATTAAATGCACAGCACGGAAGCTTGGCAAACACTCGTATTATTCCGCTGCGGATATAGAAGTGAGATGAGGGACGATCACTCTTAAATGATGTGCTCTGCATACCTATTGTCTATAGTTATCTTGGCTTTTTGTGCGCTAATGCGCATTGTATTGATTTGATGATGTTTTCCCAATAATTTGCACATATATCACGTGCATAGAACATTGCTTCAAAGCAATAAATAAAATGCTATAATAGCAGCAATATATGTGTGGTTGCGTACTCTTTTTTGGAGTGTAATACGTTGGTTAGAATCTGCTCCGACATTAGATTTTGTTTTCATTGGAGTTTCTACGCTGTTTCCATTTTAGGCTTACAATGCCCCTTCTGACAAAAGGAACACAAAAACTTGATTTCGGATTTACTATCTCGTAAACTATTCCTGTAGTACTGAAAATATTATTGGCTACTATAATGCCAGACGTTAAACTAAGAAGTTTATGGAAGAGAAAAGGGTAGCTTGACACCCTTAAAACATCAGTTAACATCACTGTTATACGCAACGAGGCAACTAAACTTGTTTCTCGTACCACGAAAAATGTTTCCTCCATATTGAATGTTCAGGTTCACAACATGCGCTTCCTGCATGAAGATACCGAGGGAACATGACCGCAGTGCTCTATAATGGCGGAATGTTCATTTTCTTATTACTTTAGTCGTGCGTAGTATTTAACTATGAAATAATGTATAAAATTCTCTTCAATGTCAAAGAAATATCACCTATGTCGATTACAGCACATAACTCTGCTTTCTTTTCAGTTCGGCAGATGCGAATTTCACCATTCAGGATACGAAACCAAAACCTACTATCACGATTTCAGGTGGGAACCAAATTGCATGAACGCTTTCAACATAAACCTGTTGCACTGGCTATATAGCAGTACTTTCTTGAATTTGACTACAGGTACAGCATTTGTAAAACTATAACGTCGAGCGTTTCATTTTTAAGCCCCGAAACGGGAACCTTGTCGCAGCTCAAACATTGCAAAGCTAATTAAAGCCAAATAGCGTCCTCACTCTTCTCTGGCCTTCATATACATTGTTGTATTACTTATATAAAGCCGATTACAAGGTTCAGAAGTGAACTTCTGTGCCAAATATTCTCGCCAAAACTGTATACCTTGGTACAAGTTCTGAACTGAAACTGAAAATTCAAAGCCCTTATTTGTCGTAATTGTATAAACTTGATTGGTTGGTTGGTTTGTGGGGTTTAACGTCCCAAAGCAACTCAGGCTATGAGAGACGCCGTAGTGGAGGACTCCGAAAATTTCGACCACCTGGGGTTCTTTAACGTGCACTGACATCGCACAGCACACGGGCGCCTTGCTTTTCGCCTCCATCGAAAAGCTGCCGCCGAGGCCGGGATTCGATCCCGCATCCTCGGGAACAGTAGTCGAGCGCCGTAACCACTGCGCCACCCCGGCGGGGTTGTATAAACTTGAAGCTCCCTAGTTTAACATTTGCTACTTATTTCGCGAACTAGTGTTCACAGTGGTGTACTACTCTTATACAATGATAATGAAATTAATAAGATTCGTTTTCCACTTCAAACACCGGCATATAGGAAAATAGCATGGTTGTGTAATGCAGCCGCGTCCAGTGATAGCTGACTGTTTCCCCAGAAAGAGTTGCAACAGCTCTTTATCCATCTGCTCTTATCTTCTTTTCAAGGTGAGGCTATGGTATTATGAGCAGAATTCACTAAATACCAAAATATGAAAATAAAGCGTATTGTATCATTTTCTTAGCAATAGTAATGTCTACTCCAGGCTGCGGAACTATATTTTGGATATCTCGCTACAGATTCGCACCGGCAACTAAAATGTTTAATCAACCATACTTGTAATCATATCCATTGCTACTTCGTCTTGAGCCAATTTTTGATTGAAATTTCATATTTTAGCAGAGTATAAATGTAATTAACAGAAGGCGACTTTTCCCGCGCGACATGTTACCTTTATATACATGCAATTGTACTGGTATGTCGGGAAAATGTTCATTTTGACTTTGACATATACTTGAAAGGTTTAGGTCATGCCAATGTTATGATTTGTAGGCTAGTTGACCACCCAGAGTTTGTGTGCATAGAATAAAAATAATACTCTTCTTGTCTTTAACCTCACCAGCGTCATGCGAAAAGCATTTCTATTCTCGATGCGATATTTACTATTATTAAGATATTTAATTTCTACAGATATGCGCTTGTGTGGCCCAATTATTTTCGTTTATTTTATAAACGTTACGTGCGCTAATTGTGTATTTACAATAAAGCATATTTCAGACTGTCTTCAGGTGAGGATACAATACCAACACACTGCCATAAAGGTGCAATAATACTCATTATGCTTTGCTTAGCAATTACTACATAGCATTCTTCAGTTTCTTCGCCGCAGTGTTCAGAATGAATGCGGACCACATGTACCCCTGCGGACAAAAGTCAAAGGAGCAGGCTGCTTGCTTCTAAAATTTTTGACACGTTGCATAATTGAAACTTAGAGTCTGGGTCTGCGCGAACCGGTAATAGATGCCAGTGCCGTTCTACCTAGACAAATAGTGATTATTATCTTCAGTGCAGAAGGCGCGATTTTTTTAAACTGAAAAGCGTGCTTCATTTATTTATGCCCGCGCCTGCACGTGCAGCTTTTAGGAGTATTTTTTTTCTTGAGCTTTTTGGACGTTTGCAGAATTGGGTAACATTGGAAAAAGTTTGTTTTCAGGGCTGAAGTGTAAAGATTTAAGGTAATTTGGCAGTTCGTTTTGACTGCACCTTTTGTTTTTTACCTTCATAGTAAACAAGGCTTGCGGCACCTGCCAATCTAGTGTACGCACCATGCGTGTTTCATGCTTTGTGTTGGGCTAGCGGCAATCAGTTGATGGGGCGGTTTATTTCTGGTGCCCCTCATTTAATTATGATGATTGCAAAGTTTCAAATAACCAAACTTTCAAATATTCTGAATGCGTAAATGCTGTATACTTACGTGCGAGGCACGGATACTCAATCTAGACTTACTTCTATTCGGTCACTTTCACTTTTGATGCCTTAGTAGAGAAAGAAATAGGTTTAGTTTGGTTTGTGGGGTTTAAAGTCCCAAAGCTACTCAGGCTATGAGAGACGCCTAGTGGAGGACTCCGTAAAATTTCAACCACCAGGGGTTCATTAACGTGCACTCACATCGCACAGCACACGGGCGCCTTGCTTTTCTCCTCCATCAAAAAGCGGCCGCCGAGGCCGGGATTCGATCCCGCATATTAGTGAACAGTAGTCGAGCGCAGTAACCAATGCGCCACCCCGGCGGGGCACAAAGAGATAGGGGCACTAGGGGCAATGATTGTGGGTTGCCTCATTTAACTGATCAAAAACATCATGCAGGGCTGGCACTAACCTGTGGGTTAAGTTTAGCCTTGAACGCTGGATACCCATGACAAAACTAATCATCAATAACAAATGGGTTCCTTACTATCTCCGGTGAGATGGTTCGCGCCCTCTCCCATTAGGAGTTCAGGGTCTCCTTCCCATTTTCTTCCCCTGCCCCTAATGGCTCTCTGAACACTTTTGCAGCTCGCAAAAACCTCTAACTTGCTCGGTCCCGCTAGCCAACCTATACCAAAAAGAGAAAACAGAACACGCACCGGCAAAAAGTGGCGTTGGGAAGTCGATTTTGTTTTTCTATTGAAAGCGTGGGGTCACATCTGCCTCAAACGGCTCAGGCGTGCGCGGCTGATCTCTACTTGCGAACGAGCAAAGGCTTAACCATGTCAAAATTGTTGTTTGCTACTCAAAGGAAAAGAGGTTTAGTTGCCTCATCCCACGCACGGGACGCGTGACGAGTGTCCGTTACGAGACACAGTTGCTTCCTACATCACGAAGCCGCCCCTCCTGACAAAAGCAACATGTTCGATTTCCGCAGCCAGTAAGACGGCGTTCGCCGCTGCGACAACAAAGACAGAACTCCTCCTCTCACGCAGATGACCCGCGAAGAACGTCTGCGGAGAGACATGATCGCTTCCTCACAAGGGCCTTTCTCTTTCCGCAAAAGCAACAGGGAACGCGCCGCGGTAACAGCGAGAGGGCAGCGGCCTATCCCTCATATATTTCTGAAATTGGGAAGTGAGATGAAAAGTGAATTTCTGATACAAACAGTCTATCTCGTTACAAATCAAGATATTTTATATTGATGAAATATTTTTGCTAACCTTCCCTTGTGATGTGCACAAAATGTACTAGTCAAATGCGTTTACCAAATAGGCCTGTGAATGTTTCACAAACCCCCCTTCAATTCTAATCCTAAACTTACCAATACCTGCTGTCATTTTCTCCCCAAATTACCGGAATCGCCATTATTTTTGTATCAGTCCAGTGTATCTGATCCAGTAGAATCCGTGGAGACCTTGTTGAGACACCGCGTCTCTGCTTCGGTGCAGGGGGGATAAAGCCAAACAGAAATTAAAACGCTTGCACAGAATATTTTTTCAGCTTCTTGAACCTAGCAAGCAGGCAGATGTAACACAAATATATTTAGAGCTATGTTTGCCCGAATGACGTTCATTGGCATATATAGGCTGAGTTGCACAACTGTATCCACGATGATCCTGCAAGTATTAAACGAGGGTTTCAATTACGTCTATATCTCTCAAACCTGAGACAATTTTATTAGCTTGTTATAAAGCTGCTTCTTGTAATACGATCACAAAGCAGCCTTCTTGCGTCGATTGTGAAAGCGCTTTCAATTATTTGCTCCAATACCGATTGAGAGTATGAAAGCATTCACAGACATCCTAGCTGAAGATTCTCTTCCCTGCACGCGAGTTTAACGCCCTCAACTCTATAATAACATTACTGCACTAACTAAAGCAGTGGCATAAGCAGAAACTTTGGATAAAAATTCAGTTTTGTTAATGTGCTTACGGTCAATGTGAATTTACTACATAAATATTTCAAGATTCACGTTTAAATACAATATTGCTTTACATAAAAGATGGAACAGAAGTACGTCTCATACTTACAAATTTCTAAGCATTAGCTCTGTCATTGTCAATGGCCTTCATTAACGCGATAATATTCTTGATCTCATTCTGCCCCGCTAGTGTGGCGCAGTAGTTAGGGCGCTCGACTGCAGGATCAAATCCTGGCCTCGGCGGCCGCTTTTACCTGGCGCCGAAAAGCTAGGCGCCCGTGTGCTGTGCGATGTCAGTGCACGCTAAGAACCTCAGTGGTCAAAATTTCCGGAGTCCTCCAATACGGCGTCTCTCATAGCTAGAGTCGCTTTGGGATGTAAATCTCCTTAAACCAAACCAAACCAACCTTGATCTTATTTTGCCACACCTAAGATATTTTACTACGCTTTGAACCTGGCTGTTTTTGAGGAAGACAAAACTTTCAGTTTTAGTTTCGTTAACTGTCACGATAAAAGTGCTCCTTCTCAGATGATGCTATTTCTGTGTTTTTAGTTTGCACGAGGCAATCAGAAACAAACAACTACGCGACATGGTGATATATCTGTTCTTTGCATTAGTGACTTGATTTAGATTTTTGTGGGCTAGATGGAGACTGGTTTCTATATGCGCGAGCTAATGGAGAATTCTTGTTGCTTCGTTATTCGTACCAGCCGCTGGAATTTTCAGCGCTCACTCATTAGTTACCTATTATTGTGTTAACTTGTTTCGACTGGTAGTTAGGTATTTTTTATTTGATCGGCATTGACTGCAAGTAGAAAACGTGTTTAGTGGCCACATTTTGAGCTCTACAAAGTTTGAGCGTTCTGTTGTTGCATTAACAGTTTATAGTATGATGTGCACCAGAAAAAATGTTAAATGCAACGAAAGCGAGTGGTTGATAAAATCGAACGAAGAGCTTGAAGAATCCGCGGACTTTTTGTGCCGGCGTTGCGCGCTCTGGCGATCACAGACAGGTTTGAATAACAATGCGCTGATGCAGCGCCCTTGTGGAAGCTTGAGAAAAGTTATAAAAATATAAAACAACAGGATTTGGTTGCTCAAGCACAAGGAAAAGAAGGGCTGACTACTCCATTGAAAACATCAATAACAGATATTACTCTACGGGTCACGTCAATGGGGCCACCACTGGCATGGGTAATGCAGGCTAAACAAGGGCGGGAAGGAAGACCTATTCAGATATACCAGCTAGAAATCCCAGAAAGGAAAGCAAAAGATAACAGTAAGCAGGAGCTATCAGTCGATATGCACATATAGTGTCATGCTGTTGATTGCCGAGGATTCTAACATGAGCAAGTGTAAGAAAGCAATAACGGAGCATGTAAAGTCTGATGGTGACTGTAGTCTAGAGTTTCTCAGGTGTAACAATAGACGCGGTGCTGATACAGACAAACAACAAGCTGCCGAAGATTGTCGCAGGCGTCGTATCGTGTAGCTGAATACAAATATCGCAGGACTTGGTTAAGCGGAGATTTGATATGCTTAAAAATTAGAGGGTCTCTAAGATGTTTCCTAAGAGGAGAATGGCGAAAGCCTACCCTTCCTATCCTATAATTTGCCTCCCATTGTCAGCCTCTTGTCGGCATTCGTTGCAGAGCTCCATGTAACTATAATTGGTTTAAGAGAAAGAAAAGGCGCAGTATCTATTACACTTTCACCGGCAAGTGTGAGTTTGGACGGTACACCATCGCTCCTGTGGCGTGGCGTTCCCTAGCGCGCGTTTGTGTGGCATTGCCAATGCCCTCAACCAAAGCGGTGAGGGCGCGCTGGTGAACACTCTCAAGGTTCGTATACAAACAACATTAATACCCAAGAAAGTAGCACGTGGGACAGCGGCCGATGTAGCTCAGTTGCAAGAGCACCGGACGCGATATTCGGAGGTAGTGGGTTCGGTCCCCACCATCGGCACGTTGTTCTTCCTTCTACTTTGTGTTTATATTTCCCCCAGACAGGTTACATTACTAATGTATGTGATTACCGAAGTAAAAATAAATAAAAGACAAAGTACACTCACCAATGCTTTTCTTGGCCTCGCTGACTGTTCGCTTGTTTCGTTCATGTATTATAACGAGTACTCTCATTTCCCCTTCATTTATCTGCTTATTTCCAATGACAGTGACGCATCCTGCCTCGGCCAATCAGAACGCCGCAAAGGCGGGACACATTTTATGCACGAGAGCATGAGCGATTGGAAGTTTTCGCCTTAAAAAAGCTGAGTGTCTGTTAGGCTACAGGGCCGAAAAGATGTCCCGATAATGACGCATAGGGCAGCTTTGGGATCCAGCAGGTACCAGCCGCTAAGGCGTATTTGGAATGTAATTGTGGTTTCAGCCAAGCCTTACGTTGCACAATTGGGCTTTGTGACCAACGGCAGGGGAGGAAACGGAATTGGAAATAAATCGACGGGCATTTTGAAAAATTTGAACTAGGCATCCACGGCCGAACCACAAACGAGGAGCCAAAGATGGATAATATCTGGACTTTTTTCAAAGCGGGGAGCTCAGAGAAAGTATGTTGTCATGTGATCGTGATGATGCATTTGGTAACAAATGAACTTAAACTTCAAATAAATAAACCTTTTATGAGGCTTACGTGCGCCTGCAAACCAACTTAGCAATAGGCAACACGATAGCAACAACATTCGTGCTCAGTGGTCATCGAACAAACAATTCCCGTTTCACTCGTCAGCGCTAAATTTAGAATCCGTGTAGAAACATTCAGATAAAACGCGAAAATGACTAGCATAACCGGGAAAATTGTAGAAATACAAGAGCATGGTTTCAATCTTTTGAGATAGATCTCGAATCATATGCCACAATAAAGGAAATGAAAAAGCCACGTCTCGCAACAAGGGGCAAGAACAAACAAAGGATACAGAAGTAATCCACGCGCTGGATTCTCAGTGATAAGACTGCATGCCGGCGGCGGTCGAAAAGAACAAATAAAGATTTGAATGATTAGCTGCATTATTCCCCCCTTTAAAAAGGCATTCCCCATTTCTTGTGAGGTGCGAAATTAAAATACCAATGTCATTAAGAGCGCGTAATAAGGCATTAGGCGCACAACGTGAGTATGGTAGCAGCCTCAGCGGCAACTTGCTATGGAACCGTTTCTCTTTCGTGCTGCAGGTTTGCGATGGTTGTGCTGCGGGTTGAGTTGAGGTATCGTCATGCAGTTGTTTCGGCGCTATTCCGCGCCACAATGTAATCTTGGGGACGTATCTGATATTGTCGACACGTGTCGGCGCCAGTTGCTTTGTGGAATATCCAACAGCGCCAGCTATCATCGTCTCGCCTTTGGCAACAGCGGATAATCCGGACGGCATGACCCACTTCCCTTCAATACAAGGACAGACCACATCGATCCACATCAGTGGGCATGGCAGCAGTATCAGCGGTAACATGCTAAATAATGCTTTCTGGTTTGTGCTGTAGGTTAGTCGGCACTTATCTACTAAATGCTATCGAAGCGATAATCGCTTCTTAGCGCTGCTCCGCTGCCCACTACCTTTGATAAATGTCTTCAACTACATAATTTTTATTCTGGAACTTGGTGCGTGGTGATGAGAGGCAATTCCGGGCCCTGGAGAAAAAGAAAAGCTTTTGGAATTACTGGAAGGCCAGGGAAAATGAATCTCAGCTGCGGAAGCCTTACGTAGTTCTCAAACCGATATTGAGTGGGACGTTTCAGCTACGACCGAACGCATAGAAGGTCTTGAAAAGCAGCTGGCAGGATTAAACGCTTTGAATAACCGTGTGAATGTAATAGAGGGCACTGTCGAGATGGTTGATAAGCAGTTATCTACGCTTATTTTCAAGTTCGATTACTTGGAAAATAGGAGTCGCATAAATAATTAAGTTCTGCACGAATTAGCTCGGGATGACGCATAGACCGCAGCGTAACTGTAAAGCAAACTAATTACTGAGGTCTTTCAAGATAAATTAGGGTTAACTGTCTCTGTCACTGAGAGGTAGCATAGACTTGGTCGCAACAATGGCGATAAAAAACGATGGATGGATGGAATATAGGAGCGTCCCCTTTGAAACGGGGTGGTAGCAATAGCTATCATGCTCATTTTTCTCCCTATATCTTAATTATTGATTTAGAATGGTTGCCTAAACCATCATTCTATTTATTAAATTTTGTTCCTACATTACTAACATTATTTCACTTCTCTGCTTTTAAGCCACCAATCTTCCAGTCGTTTTTTGCTAGTTTCCACCGCCGGTTTATTCACCCGGCCACTGTTATCTCTAAACCCCAGAGCTTCAGGAACAGTGATTGCGCCTGCACCAACTTCCGGATGGATAGCATTACATTCGAGTATAATATGGTCAATTGTTTCACTGGAGTTTCCACATACAGCACATGCGTCATCTCCATTGTTAAATTTCTTTTTGTAGCTGCGTATTCTAAGGCACCCTGATCGAGGTTCAAAAAGTCGTGCACTGCCTCTTGAGTTATCAAAGAAATCTTCCTTCCTGATCTGTATTTTTCACTTTCGGTATAATTCCACACTCTGTTTCTTTTCCATCGAATTTATCCAATTTTTTACCTTCTGTGTTTTTCACCTGTTGCTTAGTGCTCTTTATTTCTCCGTTCTTGTTACTAGCATACTTACTAGTTAGTTTCCTAGTTCTTTTCCTCCATTGTGAGTCAACGCGTTTTAGGTAAAGGTATTTAAATACTTTAGCTGCCTATCTGTTACTGTCCAATTTCCTCAGGCGTTCCTCATATAATATTTTACTCTGAGCTTCCCGTACTTCCAAAGATGCCAAGCCCATATCTCCCTGTACCGCCTCATTTGTAGTTTTGCCGTGGTCACCTAGTGCTAATCGTCCCACGGATCTCTGATTTGTTTTTAATGTCGACTGTACCTCTGATTTTAGGCAGAAAACCGCATTTCCGAAAGTAAGTTCGGGCATCATAATTCCTTTCCAAATACCCCTCAAAACCTTAAACCTATTGTATCCCCACAATGCCTTATGCTTCATTATCCCGGCATTAATTCGCCCTTTGGCCGTAAGTGATTGCTCATGCTTTCCAATGTATGCCAATCCTTCGTTTACCCATACCCCCAGATATTTATATTCAGCTACTCTAGGTATTTCATGGCCTTGTATTTTAAGACCCTGATCAGTTGAGCAATTGAAAATCATCAGCCCCGACTTAACTGCGCTGAAACTGAAGCCTTGAGCGTCCCCTTCGTCTCCGCAATTCTTAACTAGAGTTTGCAATTCTTCCAGACTCTCAGCTAGCAGCACAATATCGTCTGCATACATCAAACCGGGGAGGCGGTGCTCTACGCCATTCCACCTAATCTATATGACAGGTTAAAACCTAGCTTACTGTCTTGTATCATCTGTTCCAGGTTTATCAAATAAAGCATGAACAGCACCGGTGATAGAGGACAGCCTTGTCTTAATCCTTTGCATACTTTGACATCCTCCGTACTTCTTATCCCTTCCCACGTAATTTCCACTTTGTTACCCCGGTATATTTCCTGTAGGAACTCTATTATCTCATAACCGATACCTTCTTCTTTTAATATGTTCCACAGGAGTTCCTTGCTTACGTTGCCGTACGCCCCGTTTATGTCCAGGAAGGCCAAATACAAAGGTCTATTTTCCACTCTAGATGTTTCGATTCATCGGGTAAGAACGAACAGGCTATCATCTAAGCGCCTACCATTTCTAAAGCCGTTCTGAAGTTCTCCGAGCATCTTGTTACTTTCTACCCATGCTTGCACCTTTAATTTGACCGCCTGAATGGCTAACCTGTACATAACAGATGTTATGGTAATCGGCCTGTAGGATTTTATGTGTATCCTGTCTCCCTTCCCTTTAAAAATCAAATTATTTTTACTCTGCCGCCAGCTGTCCGGAATTTGCTTATTCGTTATGACTGTTTCCAGAGCTTTTAACAACGTTTCCTTACTTTTTGGACCAAGTTCATTAATCAGCTTGAGTTCAATAATCAGTTCATTAATCCATCTATTCCTGTAGATGTGTTTTAAGAATATTTTTTTCTGCCTTTTTCCAGTTTAGATTGGTCAGTTCTAAGCTGCTTTGTGTTCTGCTACCTTGTGTTACTTCCTGATTTGCGGAGATTGCCCTATCGTCGCTCCTAAATGAGTCGGCTATAACTGATGTAATGTAGTTCACTGCGTTGTCTCCCTTTAAACAATTTCCCTCGTTATCATGAATCCGATCCTGCTTTTTTTGAATCTTCTTCCCTAGCCAGCTTATAGGGTTCCAGAATTTTCTTGCTCCGCCTCTAGAGGCATCGTGTATGTCAGCTATCCAGCGATCGGTGGACTGCTTTATTTTACTTTGGACGAGGGCCTGTACCTCAAGTTTCTTTTGTCGATATGATTCCCATTTTTGGTCGATTTCCTCCTGAGATACCTGTGCTTTCTTTGCCACTCGGTGTTCCCTTGAAGCAGCCCGTCGTTGTTCAATAGCTTCCCTGATTTCCTTATTCCACCAGCTCCGTGGCTTCCTTTTTCCATTCCAGCGGTTTGCTACTTTAACCTCCTGAATTTTACTCCTTATGAGTAGTTCTACCTGTTCATAATCCGAGTCTTCCATGGGGCTTTTCTCTATTGCTTCGTCTATGTCTGCTGCTATCTGCGCTATTTGATCGTCGTTTAATATTGCGTTTACGTTTTGTCTAAGTTCCATTTCTCTTTTCATCAAGGGCCCCATCTGCAGACTAATACGTTTATGATCACTTCCCAGACTACACTCCCCTTCTTCGTCTATTTCCATTTTTGTGACCTTGCTATAAATTTCCTGCGACAATAGACAATAGTCAATGGTCGTCTGCCTGTTGCGGAATTCCGACGTGATTTGGCCGTCAGATTTTGTTTCTCTCTTTACTATAACCAGATCGTGTCGCTCGCACAAATCTAGCATTAGCTTCCCGTTACAATCCGTGTATCCATCCAGATCGTCGATGTGGCCGTTCATGCCCTCCAGTAGAATAATATTAGCCCCGTTTCCAAACTGGCTTATATCGTTACTGAGACATTCAACAAGATCCTTGTTTTCTTGCCTGCATTGATGTCCTGTTCCTAAATAAACTACCCCTAGCCATGTCCTTATGCCGGCAATTGTTCCTGAGACCCAGATATGTTCTTTACAAGATGATTTAATTCTTTGCCAATTTGTTTCCTGGTGTATCAACATACCTACCCCTCCACCCTTTTTTTCCGTTCTCTTTCTGTTGCACCCTTCCCAGACGCAGCCTTCTATAAAAGGCGGATTTTCTAGATCCCTGAGATGAGTCTCGCAAAGAGCGTACACACCTATTTTGTCATCCTTCAACAGCTTTTCTATCTCTAGCCATTTCGCTCTTTTTCTACATCCTTGCATGTTTATGTAGCTGATCTTAGTGCTCAATTTCCTTTTTGTACTTTTCTTTCTCGACCTACTCTTTGCCATTTTAAGGGGCTCAGCCTCCATTATTACACTTTCTTCTTCTTCCCTTCTAACTACCTCTGTGCACGGAGTCCTCGCGGACCCCCAAAAAAACCTACAGCCCTGCCTGATAGGCGCCAGCCGATCTCTGCTCCCACCCTTCTGTTAAAATGAATGCCATCTCGCTGAAAAGCCCTACCAAAACCTGCTTTATGTACCTCCCTGTTTACCTCAACCACTTCGAAATGTTTCTCCAGGCTTAACTTTCCTATGTCTTGATTAACTGTCACCACGTCCTTTTCTAGCTTTCCGTTCAATCCTAGCATCTCTGGTACTGTGCATACAACTATCTGCGTTTGCTGTGCTATCTCCCTGATTTCGTCAACTCCCTTAGCTAATCTTTCCACCACTCCTGCAGCGTCACCATTTAGGACATCGTTTAGCCCCGCGGCTACTATTACCATACTGCGCTCTGCGGAATTCTTCAACAGCCTATTTTTACTCTCTTTCAGCACTGCCCTCATTGTTCTCCCTGGGAAGGCTCCAACCAACACTCTCTTGTCACCCTTTACACGTACCAAGATATCTCGCTTGCACATGTTCATGTTAGAATCTCCGGCGATAAGCACTTGGGCCTTCTCTCTCCCTCTCCCAACTGTTGGCTCCTGCTTTCGGTTATCTGTGTCCTTATCTCTGGGATTTTCATTCTTCCTTAATTCTTCCTTTTTTTCCGGCTTCTTAGCTGCTTCTAAATACTCTGACGGTTTGGATCCGCCTGACCTACATTGCTTATGCCTTCCATGCCAGTGCTGGCCCCAGCCACGTGGCCCGCATTTGAATGTTCGACCTCGTTGGTTGCAAGGATAAAGTCGGCCCCCTTTTTTTTTCAGGAAGCTGTCCAAGCAGTTTCTGATTTTCCGCCCTTAGCAAACGTACTTCATTTTCTAAATCATCCACACGAGACACTAAACTGCCCATTTCTTGATCAAATCTATCTAGGCGCGCACTCAGTACGCAACACCGACACAAAACGTCGCTGCCTTCCGCTTCACCTACAGAGTCAAAACGCGTTTCTTTGAGATTAACCTGCACCTGACACTGAGTACACTTTACCTTGTTTTGATTGCACATCTTAAGCGCTTATCGACTGAACTATATCTATTACGAATTCTCAGAATATACAAATTTCCAAAAGAAGGCACAAGAAACCACACGCGTTCAAAACCAATTCTGCGAATGCCAATAGCCTAGAAAAAAAAGTGTTTATTTAAACAAGATAGCTAAATAATGAATGCCAAGAAAACCTACCTGCCGGCACGAAAAACCAGGCCGCTAGGACAAAGAGCTAAAATCTATTCTTTAGGATGCACCTAACCTAACTAGCTGAAAACGAAATAAAGTTAATAAAAGAAAGAACTCATCTATTTGACGCTTCGGAAGCTCCCGCTGCCGCCAGTCCGTCCGTTTCCGGTAGCCACGTGCAATCGGAGGAGGGATGGAACGCGCGTCCGCACCACGCGGCTTCAAACTGTGAGCTGTCAAAGTTCGATTACTTGGAAAATAGGAGTCGCATAAATATTTAGGTTCTGTACGAATTAGCTCAGGATGACGCATAGACCGCAGCGTAACTCAAAAGCAAACTAATTACGGAGGTCTTTCAAGATAATTTAGGGTTAACTGTCTCTGTCAATGAGAGGTAGCATAGACGTGGTCGCAACAATGGGGATAAGAAACGTCCTGTGATAGTAAAATTTACAGATTAGCAAGAAAGGGTGTGGGTATAAAAATTAGCCTACAAGCTAAAAGCTTCCTCAATTTCGATTTCTGAAGACTTTTCTACGAGAGTGCGGACATACGAAATTGCATGTGGAAAAGTGCCGCGCAGGAAAAGATTATTAAAGCGGAGGTGAAACTGGTGCACAATAAATTGTCCGTTGACAGTTTTATGTACGGCTGGGATGAAGTGAACGGCGCCTGTTTCTAGTTGCACAGTATAACTAACGACAGTACAAGCACATTCCTAAATCACTAAATTAATAAATGTAAACTGTAGAAGCATATAAATAACATTAGTCAGTTAGAAGGAATTTTACTATGTGGATATCAGATATCGCGGTTTTAACGGAGACTTACGGTTAAACAATCCATTTACGACAGCAAATTTGCGCTAGCTGAGTGCACTGTAATTAGAAGAGACTGTGGCAGCAAAGAAGGAGTTGCCATAGTCTTTATTAATTATATAAATATATTGACCATGCCTGAAGTGCCTAATAATGAATGCATTATCTGTAAGGCATACCATAACAATTTCCGCTATATACTCATAGTAAACAGAAGAATGGGCAAAGCAGTGCTAGGGTACAACCCCAAAAACGACCGAATGATTTCACTTCGGATCCAAGGTCACCCTTTCAACATAACAGTTATCCAAGTCTATGCACCGACCACTGCTGCTGAAGAAGCTGACGTTGAGAGATTTTATGCGGACCTACAATGCCTTTTAGACCGCGCCCCATCATCAGACGTCGTTTTTCTCATAGGAGACTGGAATGCTAAGGTCGGGAGTGAAGAAATATCCGGAATTACAGGCAAGTTCGGTCTTGGTGAGCCAAATGAAGCTGGGCAGAGGCTAGTAGAGTTCTGTCAAGAAAACAACCTGACCATAGCGAATACTCATTTTCAACAGCACAAGAGGCGCCTGTACACATGGATTTCACCGGACGGTCTGTACAGGAATCAGATCGATTATATTATTTGCCGGCAGAGATGGAGAAGCGCTATACAAGCAGTAAAAACAAGGCCTGGGGCCGATTGTGGCACCGATCATCAGCTTCTTGTTGCCAAAATTAAGCTTCGATTGAGGAAAACGCAGAAAACTAGAAGGCCTTTCAGGTATGATCTGGATCAGATTCCATTAGAATATGCTGTGGAAGTGAGGAATCGATTTCAAGAATTAGATCTAGAAGACAAAGAGCCCGAAGAGATGTGGACTGATGTTCGTGATATAATACAGGAAGTTGCTACTAAGGTAGTTCCAAAGCAAAAGAAATGCAAAAAAGCAAACTGGTTATCTGAAGAGGCTTTGCAAATAGCTGAGGAAAGGAGGATGGCAAAAGGTATGGGGGAAAGAGAAAGATACAAGGTTCTCAATGCGGATTTTCAGAAAATAGCAAGGAGAGATAAGAATGCCTTCCTGAACATACAGTGTCAAGCAGTTGAGGACAACAGCCAATTAAGAAACACAAGAGCTCTGTATAAGACAATCAAAGATATCAAAGGAAGCTTCTGTGCTAAGCTGGGCGTGATAAAGGACAAACGAGGCAAGGACCTCACTGAAGCCTCAGAGATAAAGAAGAGGTGGCAGGAATACACAGAAGAACTGTACAAGAAGGACCCGGATGTGCAATCCCAACATAGGACGGTTGTGATTACTGATCTCGAGCCGGGCATCCTGAAGAGTGAAGTTGAATGGGCCTTAGCCAGCCTTGCTAAGAACAAAGCAAGCGGAATTGATGGTATTCCAGCTGAGTTGCTTCAAAACCTCAACCACGACGCTGTTAACACACTGCATACATTATGTCAAAAGATTTGGACAACCCTGCAGTGGCCACAGGATTGGAGGAGGTCAGTTTACATCCCCATTCCAAAGAAAGGCAGTGCCAAAGATTGTTCCAACTACCGCACGATCGCGCTTATTTCGCATGCTAGCAAGGTGATGTTAAAAATCCTGCAAGGTAGGCTGCAGCAGTATGTGGATCGGGAGCTTCCGGACGTGCAAGCTGGGTTTCGCAAGGGCAGAGGAACTAGAGACCAAATTGCCAACCTTCGCTGGATCATGGAAAAAGCAAGAGAGTTCCAGAAACCCATTTACTTCTGCTTTATTGATTATGCGAAAGCGTTTGACTGCGTAGATCACAGCATATTGTGGCAAGCTCTCCGAGAGATGGGAGTTCCAATTCACCTCATCTGTCTCCTCAGGAACCTGTATGAAGGGCAAGAGGCCACAGTCAGAACTGGGCATGGTCTTACTGATTGGTTTCCGATTGAGAAAGGGGTGAGGCAAGGCTGCATACTATCGCCCTGCCTATTTAACCTATATGCAGAGTGCATCATGAGGAAGGCCGGTCTGGACGAGTCTTCAGCTGGAGTGAAGATTGCTGGAAAACGTATCAACAACCTTAGATATGCGGATGATACCACTTTAATGGCAGAAAGTGAAGTGGAACTCAAGAGACTTCTGATGCGCGTACAAGAAGAGAGTGAGAAGTTTGGGCTTAAACTGAACATTAAAAAGACGAAGATCATGGCGTCTTGCCCTATCAAGTCCTGGAGCATCAATGGACAAGAAGTGGAAGCTGTGACAGATTTTCTGTTCTTGGGCGCCAAGATTACCTCGGAAGGAGACTGCAGCCATGAAATTAGGAGACGCCTGCTTCTGGGAAAGAGAGCAATGGTTAGCCTTGACCGCCTAGTAAAGAGCAGAGACATTAGTCTGCCAACCAAGATCCGTATAACCCGTGCTATGGTCTTTCCAGTTGTGATGTATGGATGCGAGAGTTGGACTGTGAAAAAGGCTGACCGCCGAAGAATTGACGCGTTTGAATTGTGGTGCTGGCGAAGACTCTTAAGAGTTCCTTGGACTGCCAGAAGATCAAATCAGTCGATATTGTCGACCATAAACCCTGACTGCTCATTGGAGGGTCAAATTCTAAAGTTAAAGCTCAGCTACCTTGGTCATCTGATGAGAAGAGAGGAGTCGCTGGAGAAAGATTTGATGTTGGGAAAGGTTGAGGGTCGCCGGAGAAGGGGTAGGCAGCGAACGCGATGGTTAGATGGCATTCTCGAGGCATTGCAGATGAACCTATGTGATGTTAAGAAGATAGTGAGAGACCAGAAAGCGTGGCGTGACATGGTCCATAGGGTCACGAAGAGTCGGACACGACTGAACGCCTGAACTGAACTGAACTGATATACTGCTCTGAAATGCGCTTTAGAAACTTCTCTCGAGCTGATGATGTTTCCATTGTCGATATTCTTCCCGTCACTTAGACCTCCTGGATCGCCTGTTGGCGTGCTAAATAATCTAGGAAATTATATGAGAACATTTATCAAGCCGAATGATCTGAATATTTTAGCGGGAGATTTAAATTTATCGTATATTGGCTGGCCAGCGTTCGCAATGAAAACCCACAGTGATTACTCAAGTGACAGCATGCTTGATATAGCGTTCTCATATGACATGGCACAAACTATAGAGCACCAGACCTGAATACAAGGGAGTTCAAAATCCATACTAAACCCTTTGTATTTCTGGCACAATTTTAGATCTAGCTAAATGTGTAGTCATACATACCATTTGTGATCACCATGCCGTTGTACTAAATCTTTCCAGCTTCACTGTTGATAAATACTGCTCTGAAATGCGCTTTAGAGACTTCTCTCGAGCTGCTGATGTTTCCATTGTCGATATTCTTTCTTCACTTTTGATACATTTTGTAAAACACTGGCAGTGTTCACAAACATTGAGACCGGTTCAAAGCTACGATGCATGAATGCATTGAATGCCACGTGCCGGCTATTGGTAAAGAGATGACAAAAACTAATGGATTACTCGGGCAACACTGGAGTTAAAAAGAAAAATTAAATTTATGAAAGAGAAAAATCAAAGAGTAATTCTTCGAAGTTAAAAAAAGATCAGCTTGCTTAGATCTCGGTTAAAAAAAACACTGTCGCTGACAAGCAGCGTTACTTTGAAAAATATTACCAAACTTTACATCAGAATCTAGAGAAATTCTGGCCTTTGGGCTCCCCAAGCTCATGGATCAATAATGGTTGGTTGGTTTGTGGGGTTTAACGTCCCAAAGCGACTCAGGCTATGAAAGACGCCGTAGTGGAGGACTCCGGAAATTTCGACCACCTGGGGTTCTTTAACGTGCACTGACATCGCACAGCACACGGGCGCCTTGCTTTTCGCCTTTCTAACGATTTCTTATAATGATTTCAAAATAAAGGTATTTTGGTAATTGATGCACGAACAGTATCTAATGTATTCAATGAACATATTAAGTCATTGTTTATTGAAGACAGTAATATATTTCCAAAATTTAAAGCTTCACTCCCGCCTCTCGATGATATTGTAATTAGTAAGCATAGCATTTCAAACAGATTGCTTAACCTTGCTATAAAGACAACACCTGAAAAAGAAAAGAACCTAAAGTCTTTTTTAAGATTTGCACAATGGAAATGTACGTATTTATTTCTTATATTTACAAGGTTCTTAAATGAATATCAAATTTCGAGAGACTGGGGACCACTAGAGTTAAATCGCTTCATAAAGGTCGAGACAAGCAATTAATCAACAGCTACCGCCATATTTCACTCACATCGACTGCTTGTAAACTACGCGAACAATTATTTCACAATCCCATATCAAACTTCCTCGAAGCTAATTACTTTTTTACTGGGTATCAGTATGCATTCAGGAGGGTTACAGAACGTCTGCAGAGTTAGCAGAAACTATATGTGATTTCGCCTCGTCAGTTACCAATGAAACGCAGATTGATGCCGTATATATGGACTTCTCGAAAGCATTTGATAAGGTAACTCAAAAAAGTTAATTTACAAATTCGACACAATACCTCATAACAAAGAAAAATAGTCAACTGAATTTTAGCCTACCTTTGAAATAGAGAACAATTCTTTGTTTTTAATGATCAATCTTCTGACAGGCCTACAGTTCACTCTGGCGTCCTCTGGGATCTGCTCTTGGGCCTCCGATCAATGATATTGTCGTTAAAATTTCTGGGAATTTAGATTTTAAGCTGATGATTGTGTTATTTATAGAGAAGTAAGAAATGTCTCCGATCAGCTACAACCTAACGAAATTGAGGTTCCATAGCGCACAACAATGAAGGAAGACAACACGAGTGCTAACTTCTACTAAAGAAATTTTTTATTTCACTCTGACATCTTTCTACAGAAACAAGTAACGTCTATCTTGCCAACCGCATGATGAGTCAATACATAAGAACAAAACCAAACACAGAACCAACCTACTATTGAGCACGTTTCACACAATCGCCTACTGCATCGAGTTCAAACAAATTGTCTTTGCGATGTAAATGTGTTATGTTTAATTTATCTGTTACTAACAGAAGTAAACCATTATATATATATATGTGTATATATATATATATATATATATATATATATATATATATATATATATATATATATATATATATATATATATATATGTATATATATATATATATATGTATATATATATATATATATATATAATATATATATATATGTATATATATATATATATATATATATATATATATATATATATATATATATATTTATATATATATATATATATATATATATATATATATATATATATATATATATATATATATATATATATATATATATATATATATATATACAAGGCTTTGTTACAGGAATAAACGTATTACGTTCATAACGTGTAACACTTTTCGATTTCTTTTGGACGGATGTTGCGGTTGTCAGCCACATATGTACCCCTACTTACTTACAAATGTATTGTTCTGCTTTCTTTAGATTATGCTGTTATCATTCGAGACCAGTTCACACAAACTAACATGAATAAACTAGAAAAGGTTTAAAAGAAGGCGACACTATACATATATAACAATTACCGACATGCATCAGTCACACCTCTTTTAATTCAAGCCTGCCTTCCGAAAATGACTGAGCGAAATCGGTGTGCACGACTTACATTTATGTACCATAAATAAAAGACACTACAGAACAGAACTCACCGATTACTTTGTTTGTTGTACGAAGAGGCAACGCGACAACGACACCAGTTAACTTTAACTCCTCTTAGCGTTCGAAATAACTGCTTTAAATACTCATTCCTTCGACAAACTATTTCCGCTTGGAAAACGCTCACTAAAAATGAAGTGCTACAGCCGTCGATGACGTTCTTCTCGCAACATATCACTCAGTTTCGTTTTTATTTTATTTCCTCCTTCACTGCTTTGAGGTGTATGTTTAATGTTTGTATGCCTATTGATGCAGAAGAGCTTCAACTTGCACTGCACTGTTATTTTGTTTACTTTTGTCTGTTTTGTTCAACTGCTTAATTTGTATCCCACTCTGCTAAAATGCCAACAACGGGATTGCAGTATCAAAAAACAAATAAAATTGCCGCGCGCAGCCGGAGCCGCTGGGATGGGGTCGTGCCATCAGATATGACCTCATAATTGAGCTGCCCGATGCGCCGAATGACTTTGTATGAGCAGAATCTCGCCGCAAGTGCTGTTCTCTCAGTTCGTGAAGGTGTATGGCCGCCCAAACCGAAACAAGATTTTCTGGATTGTTTTCTGCGTCGCATCGTCGAAAGTTTTATCGTTCGCGTCGGTACGTTGCTGGTCTTTTATGTGCATGCGAGCGAGTCATCAGGCCTATGATCTGCACGCTGAAGGTTAGGCCGGAGACGTCCAGGTTCTCCTCATCGGTTGCGTGCGGCAGCAGTGCGTCGAGCGTTGTCTTGGGTTCTCTTCCATACACAGGCTTGAACGAGGTCGTCCTGATTGTCTCCTGAACGACCTTGTTATACGCGAAGATCACGTACAGCAAATTGCCTCCCAGGTCTTGTGCTCGGCGTCGACGTACGTGGCCATCATGTCTGCTATTATTTCGTTAGGACGCTCTGTCAGTCCATTTTTCTGCGGATGGTAGGCAGTTGTCCTGCGTTTGCTGTAGTTTAAGATGGACAGCGTGATCTCTGCCGTAAATTATGATTCCGTGTCCGTGATGAGCACTTCGGAGGCGCCGTGTCGCAGGAGACTGCGTTCGACGCAGAACTTCGCGACGTCTGCCGCGGCACCATGAGGCAGGGCTTTCGCTTTGGCGAGCGGGTAAGGTAGTCAGTGGCCGTGATGATCAACCTGTTATCCGCAGATGAAGTTAAAGAGGGGCCGAGTGGATCTATCCTAATTTGCTGAAATTGCCTATTCGGGGTCGGCATATGGATGAATATCCCAGCTGGTCTGATAGGGGACGACTTGCGTCGCTTTCGTTAACGGTACGTTTTCACGTAAAGTACAACGTCAGCAGGCAACCGCGGCCAGTAGTACTTCCGGAATTCGCTGCAACACGGGCGAAAACCCAGGATGCCCAGCTGTGGGCTCATCCTGCAACGCCTGCATAATTTCTTGCCCGATACTTTTACGCACAACAAGAAGCTGCGCGATTCTATTTCGTGCGAAGTTGTTCGCGAGGATGTCATGGGTAACGCGACCGACAGGAAATTGACAAATGATACCTGAACCCAACATGAGAGGAATTGGTCTTGACTGGCTATGCCTTCCGGGTCAGGGTCTGGTCGCTGCAGTGCTACGAAACAGCCTGCGCTTACCGGTCCCGAGAAGGCGCCGTCGCCGTCTTCTTTCGGGGGACCTCAGCGGTAGCTCGGGATAAGCAGTCTGCGTCAGAATGCTTGCGGCTAGACTTATAGACTGCATAAATGTCAAGTTCCTGAAGACGTAGTCTCCGTCGCGCAAGTCGGCCGGAGCTGTCTTTGAAATTGGCGGGAGAGCATAGCGCGTGATGATGGCTTACCATAATGAAGGGCCTACGGTATAGGTAAGGGCGGAACTTCGAACTGGTCAGAAGATTGCGAGGCACTCCTTCTCTGTCGTCGAGTAATTGGCCTCGGCATTTCAGAGAGACCTGCTAGCGTAGGCGACTTTCTCACTTCCGCCACTCGCTTGAACGAGAACATCGCCTAGGCTGACACTGCGTGCGTCGGTGTGAATTTCAGTCTCGGCGTTTTCATCAAAGTGGTCTACGACAGGAGGTGTCTGTAAGCGGCGCTTATGTTCGTTGAAGACTTGCGCTTTCAGCGCTGCCATTTCAAAGGGACTTCCGCCTTTGTGAGCAGAGTCAACGGCTGTGCTATGGGCAAAACGTTCCTGACAAATCGCCGGTAGTAAGCACATAGCCCAAGGAATCTGCAAACAGCCTGCAGGTTCTGAGAGCTGTGCGATCGCAGTTGTTTTCTGTGAGTCTGGGCGAAAACACATAGCCCAAGGAATCTGCAAACAGCCTTTCTGCCGGCAGGTTCTGAGAACTGTGCGATCGCAATTGTTTTCTGTGAGTCTGGGCGAACGTTTCCTTGATCACAATGTGGCCAAGGCACAGCAGCTCCTCGCAGACTAAGTGGTATTTCTCTGGCTTCCATGTTAGCCCTGTCGATTTGATTGCTTCCACCACTGTCCGAAACCTTTTCAAATGTCCTTCAGTCCTTGATGAGAAGACGAAAATGTCGTCTAAGAATACCAGACAAATATTCCACTTCTGGCCAGACAACATGCTATCGATTATTCGCTTAAAGTAGCAGGTTCAGAGAAGAGGCCGAAGAGCATTACCTTTAACTCGAAGAGGCTGTGTGGACTCATGAATGTGGTTTTCTGGCGGTCTATTTCGTAGACCTCAATTTGCCACTAGCCGCACTTGAAATCCATCGACGAAAATTCCTTAGCATTTCAGAGCCCATCCAGTGTGTCGTTGATACGGAGGAGTGGGTAGACATCCTTCTTTGTTATGCTTTTGAAGGGGCGTTAATCACCGCAGAAACAAAATGCGTCATTATTGTTCACCAGAATGACAGGAGCCGCCCATGATATGTTCCATGGCTAGATGACGTTGTACAGAAGCATTTCATAGACTTTCTTCCGGATGGCTTGGCGTTCTTGCGGCGATACACTATTGGGGCTTTGATGAAGAGGCCGGACGTATTCGTCAGTGATAATGCCGGCCTTTGCCAACGGCGTCTGAAGCACTTTCGACGCTGAAGAAAAGCGCTCGATGTAGCTCTCAAGAAGACGCGGCTATGTGAGGAAGCCCGCGGAAACTGTGCAGTAACATGTGAGCTGGTCAATTATTTAAACATGTGTACCCTACCAATATTCGACGAAAATAGAGGAAATGTTCCAGGATACTAAGCAGTACGTATGCTAAACTCACAGAGACCAGAGCGCTTTCAAAATAATAAAAACACAGAAGGTAAAATCACAAATTCTATGGAAACGAACCAAGTGAAGAACCATATTTAAATGAAAAAGGGAGATCAAGAATTATTATTGGTTTTGACAAATCAAAAGGAATTGTCCTACTTTATCAAACCGGATCAGCAAGCAGCCAGAAAAACATTAACTAACGAAATTAAACATGTGCAGTGAATGGTTAATCAATGAAAACATTTGCAAATTCTAAATATGAATGCGATGGTATTCATCCGGATGTCGATGAAGGCGCAATCACACTTTGTGAAGGCCCACGGTTTAGAGATGCCACTTACCTGCTGGCTAAATCAAAGGTGGACAATACCACAAACCATTGAAGATTGGTGGGTGCAAAAGAAGATTGGCTCATGGCTGTAAGTGTAGAAAAAAGCTTAGTTTGAAAAATGCTCAATTTATAACGATAATCAAGATTTTGCAACGGACCGCAAAGGCGATCAACTGCTATGCGATAGGAAAAAAGACAAGTGGTGTGCAGAGCCAGAGACGACTCAGTATTGGCACGGTACCCCTGACGTCCAGTTTTTCACGAAGGCCTTCAGTGTTACAACTTGGTGGCGGTGCAGAGTCCGACCGACCACGTCCGCAATAACTCTACAACTCGGCCCTCGCCGCAGTCAAGGCCTCGCAAGGCTTCCATTCATGAGAAATCCCTGGACGGGAATGCCGCACCCAGGTGAGCCGGAGAACATTCTGGACCATTACTGCGAGCCTCGATCCTTCCCAGGCGCTGCCAGTGAGGATGCGGACGAATGGAATCAACGCGACAGCCTATATAACATGGAGGACGCGCCCGCCCAACTTGCCAATGTGGTTGTTCGTGCTCACAGACACGCTCTTACGTGGTACAAAAAGCACGAAGACGCCTTTACGTTTTGGACACGTTGCCTAGAAGAGCTCAGCAAGTGCTTCGGTGACACCGCAGCAAATACGTGTGCAGGACAGACAATGACTCACCGGGCACAATTTTCTGGCGATACATGTACGCAATACACCAAGGCGGTGTCGAAAATTTGAAAAGCCGCTTCACCTTGCATGTCCCACGAGGACAAGGTGAGCCACTTGTTGAAAGGTGTCGCCGAGTACATCTACATCGAAATGGTAATTAAAGAGAATCAGGCATCGGTATCGAACATAATCGAGCACTACCGTACATTTAAAAATATTATGATTCAAAGTACTCTTTAGTTTGGTCACTTTGCTACTGTACCTGCGGTGGCAGGCATTTACTATAGATAACCCGCTGCCAAGATCTAACCTAACGTCCTATTGAAGAGCAATCTAGGTATCCGCTTCCTCAGCCTCTGTCAGTCAACGCAGCGGACTATGATGGGTACTAGGTGCACCAGCAGTCCCGACATTGCATAGCTTGCTACACCTTGCGATCGCGTCACGAAGCACATGGGCGCTCTAATCAGCCGCCGCCAGTCAACTTCGTGGATGACGTCACATTATTGCCTTCTATATGGATCCTGACAGTGGTAATATCTTCCCAAGGTGTCCGTCCGTCTTTGGATTGCTACCGGCGTCGTGATCATGGCCACATTTTGCGGGTTTGCTGTCGTCGCCGCAAACTCTGTATAGTACCACCTCCTATAACACTGAGCCTGGCTACAAGTCGCAGTATCGTCCCCACCTTCTGCCGAACCATTCCCAGGCCAGTATGAGGACCCTTTCTCCGGCATCCGATCGGAGCATGACTCCTCCTCCAGCATTCTGCAAACGCTGGCCTCCATCGTCACGCAGGCACTCATGACCTCATCCGGAAAACTAGTCAGCGTGACTAGCAACTTTAATTTAGACGCTAAGAAATCACGGTGGTTGTCAGTCAACATGAGCTAATTAGGGTGACAACGAGTAATAACCAACTTAGAGCCACAGCCACAAGTGTGTCTTGTATTCATCATATTTTTGCACGACACGACATCGAAGTAACAAACATGAGCTATAAGTGTGTCACTTCAGTTATGTCATGCCGCTACTAGCCATCTTGCGCGATAGCAAAGAGCCTCTCACGTGATTTAAATTGTTTCCTCCTAATGTGTACTTTATTCTCAAACTGAAAATGGGCCAGCACACATGCATTTCTTCCGTTGAATAATGTGAGCATAGTAGGAAACAGACCGGTAATTTGCCATCGAAAACCCATTTTACTGAGGCATATCAGGCAAAGCTGCTTCGCATGAAAAGAAATGTCATTTCCTCATAATTAGGTGTCTTCAGTGCATGACTAAAGGACATTGCGGAGGAGACCGTCGTAAGGTTGCTGCTCCAACTACGTGGTTGACCTCGCTTCCAGTAGGTGCGAAGCAGGCATGACAGGGAAGACATGTCAAGGTGAGGAGAGCGCAAAACTAACACAAAAGCATGCACTTCCCTCAGGTTGTCATTGTGTGTACTCTGAAAACTGTCTGGTCTGGATAGTAAGCACCACCGCCTGTTACTATGTGTGAGAGAGAAACAGAGAACGGCAAGGCAGGGAGAACAATTAACTTATTACACTCTACATGAAGGCCTCTTTAATTTAGGATGCTAAACGACGATCATTACGGGAATGGTGGCAGGACATCTGCAGTTAAAGGTTGTGAATTTCATAACGATTGATCTTCGAAACCTTCGCAAACGTGTGGACAAGGCAGTTAGAGTGTGAATCATTGTCGACCTGTGCTTGAAAATTTGAAAAACGATCTACCGAAGACCGATGTAGTCCTTCTTCTCAATAAAACTCCATATTTCGTCAGGACGCCGCCGGGGCGCCAATTGAGTCACATTTTGTAGCATCATTGAATCAGTGCGACAAGCTACTTGAACACGAAAAGCTACATTTCGACGTTTTCCGTCGAGGAGCGTCAGTGCCCTCATTTGGTCTGATAGCATGGCATCGCTTTTAATAGGTCTGATCCCAAGATGCTTTAAGGCTAATTGCTTTTAAGTTCAAGCTCGAACAGACCCTTCTGAATCTAAAGCGTGTGTGAGAGCGGAGAGAGCCGCATCAGGTATGATGGTTTGTGTGCTGCGGATGAGTGCACCAGACAGCAATAAGAAGCTCAATTCGGTTTAAAAACTCGAAAACCGGGGTATATAGGATCCTGCTATACAGAAGTCACTTAGAGTGACTATGCAAGCAACGGTCAGGTTGGATCCTTGAATAACATTTAAACACCTGCGCTCTAATAACCCTTTTTGTGTTTCGTGCGATTCTCTCAAGTGCAGCGGTCCTACAAACTACGACAGAAAACTGTCGGTGACGACTACACTAGCTATGCAAACGCGTGCTTCGAAGAGTGAACATTTCAACTAGCTTCTCCCAGTTGTAATGATTACCACTTGCATTGCCCGGAAGAAGTAAATAACTCTACGCGGATGAAATAAGTATAGTGCTCTAGAATATTGGGCAGTGTGACGACCAGCGCCGGAGAGCGAGCCGCTTTTGCGATGACAAGAACCGACTCCCGCGAGAGGACGCGACGTGCAACAGGGGTGCCACGTTCGCCGCTCGGCGCGTAGCGGCCGCGGAATAGCGATGGTACAGAGGAGGGGTGCGGTTCTCTTTGGAGCGATTTTCAGACGCTACGCAATTACTGTGATAATTAATAAAGAGGCTACTTATTCCAGGTGCTTAAACTGATCCCTGTCATTCTTTTACGTCTATCTGGAGACATCATGCACGCTTGGGTAGTCCTTCGGAGCAGCGCGCGATGTTTGAATCGCTATCTGAAACTCTCAACATTTCTTCCTGCGGACAGTTACAAATCGTCCAGATGAGCAATTTGTACTTAATGCTTGCAACGAAGCGTGGTGTTTTGCATTCGTTTTTCCCGTAAGGGAATAAAGGCTACTGCCCAGGAGCACTATTAACACGCGGAGAAAAACAGTGTACATGCGAATCAAAGCTTGTGCTTCGTAAGGCCTCTTTAGGAACACTTATTTTTTACAAACCTTATTTACGAACACCTGCTTACATTTTGCAGCTTGCGCTTATTAATACATAATAACGTTTATCTTACCTCGTCAGTAATCTGTAATATATCTCTTTAATCGGTGTTCTTTATGTGCCCTAATCACCGCTTATATAAATTACAAATACAGTGTGCGAGCAAAACACATTTATTCACTACCGTACTAATTTAAAGCACTGTGGTATTTAGCGGCAAAAAAAAATAAACAAGGTATACGCTACTCAAGCATTGATCCTTTGTTCGTGATTAACATATACGTATATCACGGACATTTGTTGGCGTGCTACTTACCAAAGGATGAACCAGCTGTTTATATGAAAAAAAAAATAAGTCAAGTACCACCTACGACATAACTTCAAATAAAATGTGAACAATTAAACCTGTCACATACGTAATACGTTCATAGTGGGCACTTGAGTGCGGACGCTTTACTGGCATCAAATGGTACAGAGAAAACAAACAAAAATAAAAGCACTGATAATTGCGCGTCGAATTGGCAGGTATGATGCAGTTCTTGGCGCGCACCGAGAGAAAGCGGAAAAATGCGAAAAAGATGACGAGCACCTAATACGCAAGCAAATAATATAATGCCGAAATCAAATGCGGAAATAATGTGTGTTTATTCTTTGGGTGTGTGGTATGAAATATGAGTAATCGATTGAATATACTTGCAACGACTGCTTACCGGACTATATATAATCGGGCTACTTGCCGCGGGTTCTCTTTGCAGTACTAACCAGACTATAATTGTTAACAAGGTTGATATTACGCGTGAAATACTTCCAAGGGAATTTAATTATTTCCCTTTGGGAGCTCTTGTCGTGATTCGCTTACTTCGCAAACAGTGAAGCCGCAAACACAAATTAAATTTCATTGCTTCAAGTGGGAGCTTTTCTGGTGCTGCAAGTAGGTAAACGTTTTGAACCTTCACATTTTACAGAAAGTTTGAAAAATCTGAAGTGCAAAGCAGTTGAAAAGGACCGTGCATCCGAGCCAAATCTTTGAGTAAATTGCGACCTAGCTTCGAACCTATAGCGCTATGTTTGTTCGTGGTGAGAAACCGTGCCGGCCTCACAACCTCTCTTTTGCAGAAGGATGATCTAACGGAAGCGAATTAAGCGTACCCTATAGCCTCTGCATCCTCTATTTGCCGTCGTTATTTCTTTTTCAAAGCTATTCATTTTTTTTTTGTATGTACATAAAACAGGACTAGAGCGATCTTCTGGAGGTAATGACTTGCATATTACCGGTGGCTTGCGCACCCTAGAATGGAAACATTTTCTTGAACAATTAGGCCATTGTTAAACTATAACGCATTGTGATTAAATGTCATAAGAATAGCGCACATCTCTTTGTATTTATAAAGCTACCCGTTACAACAATGTTTCAGCTTATGGAGAGAAAAGAAAATGCTGTGTTTTTAGATTAGTGTACAGCTTCACAAACTGTTGTCTCTTAAATTTCGATGCTTATATCTTTACACGCGTTCGATTGCAGCCTGTTTGTGCACTGCTTTCCTCTTCCCGGGACTTCATTTGGTTCTTATTCTCGGTTGGTTCCTCTTTTTTTATTGTTTTTAATATATCTCCATTTTTCTTCGTCTTTAGCTGCCTGCTTTCTTCGTCGTGCGTTTGCCGTGCAGCACGAAAATTCTGAACCTTTATTCACATTCGCGGTCGCTCTTTTCACGGCGCTGCGTGCCTTCCACCAACCCCTTTCTCCCTCCCTGGTAGGCGACACGCTTCTTTTTCTTTTCCTGTGCAACCTTTACCTCCCACTTCTTCCACTTTCCCTGACAGACTCTGTTCCGTTTTTCAGTAGCCAGTTGGCGTGGTGTCGTTCGTTTTTCATGTCCTTACTTTACTATATCTCTACCTCTATGCGGGGTAGTCCATATTTAATTCATTAGAACTGAATGCCGACTTTCCTTGTGGCTTCAGTGACGTACTGTAGTCGGCATAGTTGGCGTGGTTAACAACGGAATATACCATTTTGGACTGTTTGGTAATGGGGTTACTGTGACCAGTTTTAGTCAGCGCTCAAACGCACGTGTTGTATGTTTCACTTCTTCATGCATCCGACCTCCACGCTGCCCTCTTTTCAAAAAGACTACATTTCTGGACGTGAATTAGGTGCTTTAGGAATGCTAAAGCAAGCTGTAAAGCAACGCCGGCCCTCTCCAAACTGTTTTATTCGGAGCCAACTCTTGTCATGTTGCTTCCCCGAGGTGTCGCCGACGGCCAAGATGGAAAATAAATTAGGTGATTGCTAACCGTACTGAGCACCGTTAACCGGCATATTTGTAAAATCTTGTCGCGAACAGCTCGAGACGACGCACAAGCAAACAAGAACGTACAGTCCGCGCGGTATCCGCCCCGCCGCACAGCGCGCAACCGGGGCACCCGGACGACTGACACACCAGTTGCTGGTGGCGCCCTCTGCGCTGCGGCGCCTCCGTCATCGCAAAAGCGGCCCCTCTCTCCCATGCATTTCGCGGCGCGGTCGACACACTGCCCAATCTTCTAGAGCACTATAGAAATGAGTTATAGGTAAGACTGCATTTCAATCTCCTTCCAGAGCTTGAGGAGACACTAAACAAGGCATATATGGGTGTCTTCCCTGTTGAATACCTAAGTAGTACATGCGTAGTATTTGGAGATAATGTGACGCGTCTCGATGGTGAGTATCCCAGGTTACATATTTTATGTATATTAAAAAGGCAGAATTGTGAAATGCTCAGTAAATACATCAGGAAGTGGGAATTGTGCAGAGTCTAGTGAGAGCTTGCAACAATCTTTCATAGCTGCAGGTGGTTATTTATTAAGCTAGTACTGATACAATGGAACCAGCGGTAAACGAAGATGCATAAAAAGGACACAGTCCTCTTCTTTGATTAGAGGGACAGCTTGCAAACCAGCGGTTCGATTTTTAAAATGGGGGTAGAACAATTCTTATGAAATCGGATATTTCCGTCAATGATGATAGACAAGAAAGAGACAGCACTTTAAGCTTAAAACATATACAGCTGCCCTATTATTAGTCGCATGTCAGAAAATTAGATTAAGAGAAATATTTGTAAAATCCAATGCATCTCCACAAAATTTCGCTCAGGCTGGAAGTTAACTTGAAAATATACAATTTTATTCAATAATTTCATGACACAGACTAAAAGCAATTAGGTAATGAAGACTAATTTTCTGTGCTGAGAAACAACAGAAGGCTCCGATACGAAGAACCAAATTGGTTTTGTGCGGTGTGTTTTTTCTCCTGGCTACAAATTAGGTGGTCATAAGATAGTCCGTCAAAACTGGAAACGTAAGTCAGCAAAATGAGCAGTTTTTAAGCCATATGCAACTCGCGTTAACAATAAAATTTCCGCCTTGATTGTTTAAAATGAGATGAATTTCGAAATTGTATACGTCGGTGCGTTCATTTTTAGCGTTACATGGATATATACGCATATCAGGTATTAAATACCAAATAAAAACTATTTTCCTCAGAGTTCGGGCACCTTGAGGAAGGAATACGGGATTGGCGGATTTAAGTTCTCAAGAAGCAACCATATTTGTGGATTTCTGGGGATATTTTTGTCTCAAATATATATGGAAGCAGAAGAATTGCATCATTTTCTGCGCGCACTTTTGCTTGTTTCTAGGCTAGCAAAATAGCCAATCAAATAAAAAGTTTTTGTTAGCCTAACTATAAGCCTTTGAGCATTAAGGTTTGCATGAGATGTGAACTTTTGATTAGCTGAGAATGTTAGGCTGTTTGTTATATGTGTTACTGTTCATATATTAGTATCATTTCATATCCAGAACGGAGCCTGATTAAAATGGTGAAACTAGTAGAAATAGCGCAGCAGAATTATCTCAATAATTTCTTATTCTGCCCTTTTGATCTTTCTCACGAAAACGTGCAGAAAAAGAAGGAAAATATCATGACAATCGACAGCAAAGAAATGCCAAAAAAATCTAGGGAGCACTATGGACCACTTAAGTACGATGAGGCATTTTGAGCCTGTCACCAAGAGCCTGCTCAAACATTCATGGAGCGTTTCAAAATGGTACAGAGAGGAGACTTTTAATGGAGGCAGATGGCTGGCCTCCAGAAGATTTCGGACACATTGCGAAGGGAATACCGGATTGACGGGTAAAAGTTTTTAAGAAACCCTGTTTGTATAGTTCTGGGGAGGGATAAAGTCAATTACAGCCAGCGAAAGCTTGGAGGACTAGTATTTGTGCTCAAAAATAAAGTCCTCAGAAGGACAATGAATCAGCTAGGACTTAGGCCTTAGAAAAAAATTTCCAGTTCTTGTTAATGGCCCTGTACGCTTTGCAGCGAGGTACAATCAGTTCGCGAGCGAGTAGGATTGGACTTCCGCAGTTCACAAGCAGTTAGATTGGCCTTAGCGGCAATGTTTTGCAATCTATGCCATCAGTGTCCCTTTAGACGATTCTTGTATATCCTCAACGCTCGCTACTGAGTATCCTTTTGTAAGCGTATCTAAATATTAAAAATGGGGAGAAATTGAAATGTTACTAATTTCTGATAGACACAAAGAGAACTGAAGCAACATTGGTGCTTTTTTTTAGGCAGCTTAAAGTGTGTCAGGCCATAACATGAAAAGCATTGCAGACTAAGTGAAATACTGACATGATATCACATAGCTTACCTTGATCACTTGAAGGATTCAGAATATCTAGAGACGCTGGATTTGATTGGATCGTTTGAGAGTGGTGCGAGTGGTGTATCAAGTATTTTAACGTGATTCAAGAAAAGGTGGCAGATGTGTGCAGGGAGTCACTGACAAGAGCAAGATATAAGCTTTTGAGTATTTTGTGCTATCTAGGAAAAAGAATTTATTATTGCAATTTAAAATGAAGAAAATTACTTCCAGAATATTGTGAAAACAAATACCCCTTTCATTAACTTGATGTAACTTTAGGGAACATTCGTTTTATCACAGTGCTAGCATAAAATAGGAAAAGATTTCTTTTTCAATGTTTGCGAAATGGCGGAAGGGAATTTGTCATTATGTAATTATATTTGGTTTGGTTAGAATTCTAGTTAATAGGGAGAGCCATATTCGGATAAGCGTTGATAAGTCTTCGCGATGGCTAAACCAGAGAAAGATTTTTTGGGCTATCATGTAATCTTTTCCGAAAGTAACCAGACTGCATGGCTTGTTTCTCGCTTATATTCTTAGGACAACATTGATTTCCAGAGGATCAGAACTTGTTGGGAAGTGGGGAGTGGAGGTCGCCTTTCCTTTTCGCTGATGTACAGCTTTAGAAGTGGCAAATATTCTCGGCTTCCCGACTGAGAAGCGAAACACGGAGCCTGGTTACTGTTGGCAAAGATGGTACATTTGAATCGATATTTTCCCGTATGATTTGTGTGTGTGGTGTAATAGAGAGTAATTGCGTTCTCCGCGCTCACTGCTCAAACTGCCGATCCCAGCCCATGATGTAGACTGCAGAGACACGCCGAATACGCTGGGCCGTACTCTTGGTAAGAAAGGAAATACACGTGGTTACAACATTCATGTATTGCTACAATAACAACAACGCCAGCTTGCAATAAAAACACGCTAATAAATCCAGAATGAAATGTTAAACGGCGGGGTTATGGACGGATGTTTACCCATGCCAGGCCAGCCGAAATCTCTGAAGCCGGATAAAATGAGCAGGCTGGCTGCGCCTCCGCAATGCCTTGACATGCCGACCATAGCGGAGCCAACGTGGATGAGTCCGCTCGCGTCAGGTTCTCGATGCCAAATATGATGCGTCCTGCAACCACCGCCCAACTGACCAGCAACGTAGCCGGGTGGCGGTCGTGCTGCTGTTGTGCTGTTGCCATCTTCCATTGGAGTAATTACCACGAGAGAAATGCGAATTTGGATTTAAACAAAACTAATCGTTCCCCAAAGCTTTTAAAGCAAGTGACTACCGGTAACATATTATTTTGTATTTAATGAGCTGAAAAACGTTTTCACAAAGTAACATTAGGATGACTTCAAATATTGTTCTCGTCACCCTTTAATGGTAATCAGTCCCATGTATTATTAAAAAGTAAAGTATAGGCAAAACCTTAGAGTGGAGAACCTTCACTTATAGAGTACAGCAGTGCCTTATACCACGTCGTTCCCTTCGTGAGAGTCAGTTGAACGTTAGCGGAGAAACCCAGTGTGGTACGATTCTTGGGCTACGTTCTTGTCTACCGAAACTGACGGCTGTTCCTAAATCCATAAATTAACAGCATCTATTCTGCAGGCGCCCACGCCCGCTTTGTAGGCATCCAGGTTTGTTTAGTTATACCTCTAAGATCTCACCGTAGAAGAATTTAACGATGCGAACAACGAGTCAGAAGCACAAATGCGCACCTAAGCCAGGGATGGATATGACTGCCAGCAGATTACCATTAAGGGTAACCAGATACTTATTATTAGGGTGAACATGCCAGTGATAAGTAGTGCAAAAACGCTTTTGTTCTGGCTATCGAGTTACCAGTTTTTCTTCACATACTTTCATTGTGGGGAAAAAGAGACTGAAATCAGCCAAAGATTCCTTAAAAAATGAGATCTTGGGTCCGCACCCTTTTGTCTACCGAGGCCGGTCACACTAAGATAGTTGTGCCATGGATTTTGTGTCGGCAAAGGCATGTTTCACCAGTTATTTCAGCCCAGAAAAACACTTACGCGAAGATAGCCGTTTACTGGTTCCTATACGGCTAAGGCCATGGAACGCAGCAGCTTCGTATTAAAGAAGTACGGCCAAAAACTTTCCCGCCATTCTGTTGTTTAGTGGCCTGGGTATTCAACTACGAGTAGAAGCTGTGTAGTCTCTTGATTCCTGCCTTTCTCGAGTGCGGTCCTCATTTTGATCCTATTGGTTGCTGCCAACTACTTGTGACACGCTGCCTTATGAATATATTTGCAACGAGGAGAAAGATCTGGGTAAAAACTCCAAGTTGTTTTCCTTTTTCCGTTAACACTGTGCTAAGCATTCAAGTCTTTATTATACTTTTGTAAAATTGGATATCTCAAGATTTCTTTGCCAGTATCGCTGCCTTATGAGACTGCTTCCACGTTGTTTCAAATTGTTCTATGTGCCATTGACGGAAATCTCTGTTCTTGTGGGAATGGAAATTCAACGCTGCCATGAGTAGCGATAGTTCCGAACTTTCATGCACGTTGCATTTCTGCTTGCCACTGTAATAGACGCCTCTTTGCTTACTTCTTTGGTGGGCACAACTCAGCCCAATATCGAGTAGATTGAAGTGTCAGGCAAGCCTCCTCGTTTGTTGTCACTGACTGTCGCCTCCGCGACTCATTTGGTAGAAGGGATGTCTTCCATGCCCTGGATTCCCCCGACAAATTATTAAGGCATATCTCTGCTTTTGGCGGTGGACCCGTATTTAGCCTACGGAGCCAGCTGCCGACTTCAAGGTCTCCAACCTGAAAGCAGTGCTGAAGATAACCTTAAGTACTTAACCCAGTCGACACTAAAATCGACACTTAAGGATACTAAAGAACAAATAAAGGGGTGTTAATTGATGTCATTCAGTGTTGTTAGAGAAGAATCTATAGGTTTTCGCAACACGTACGAGACGTTTCGGCAACCCCATCCACCGGCTGGCTCCAACACCCGCTATGCTGAAAAAGCCCCGCCTAAAAGTGAAGCGGTCAAGGTTTTCGTCAAGCGTACCCTGCTTGGGCACGGAACACCAGAGGTGCTTATTACGTACTGAGGAAAACCATGTAGGGTGGAAATGAGCCAAGCCATATCTAGCTACAGCCAGACAATGCAGGACAACTGCCGACCATCTGCGGACGACCAGATTTACATACCCCCTGATCATATCTCTTGCAGTTACGCTCGCGATGTAGATATATAATCTATGAAAAATTCCTACAAAAAAACGTCTGAGGGAACGGTGGAATCTAAAATGCAGAAATGCGAAAGCCTAAGGGTAGCGGGTAAGGACGGTGTGCCACGTTTGTTCTCATTTTCATTGTCCAATAAGTGCTCTGTAAATATCATTGCTAATGTCATCATTGTCAGGATGGCAATGACGTGACTAGAGCATTGATTAAAGAATTATGAGAATGACTAGAGAATTATGATGTGCGTTTCACGATCCCGGGCGTAGCGCAATTGGTTAAGGCACTGGGCTGGGGTCCAAAAATCGGTTCGATTCCCAATTAAGACAGGTATTTAGGCTTTTGATATAGTAATCATGATGTCATTTGATTGCTATAGTGTGACCGAACGAACGCCGACAGTATGAGCGAATAAAAGCTTTCGCCTTACATTCCCCGGCAGTCGAAGCGAAGCCGCCATTTTCAGGAATTTCAGCGGTTTTTAGCGGGTCAGGTAGGTTAAGAGCACGTCGTACTGTTCTATGCAAGACCAGTGTGGCATGTTACGGGTGACGTACTTAAGAAAACATTTGATGCTATTATGTTGTCCTAATGCGAAATTTTAGTGCAATTCATCAATTGTTTTTAGCTTTTTGATAAATTGAAGCGCCGAATTTGACCAAAATATGTATTTGTATTTACAGACAACTTCAATATTTTCACATATATTCCTTCTTTAAGAAACGCTCCATTAACAGTTCTTCAATTTCATAAACGAAACTTTCCCCTGTGAGAAATATACGGATATATGCTCGACCTACTACACCAATGCCTTGTTCTCAAAGAAGACGTCTATGCAAGTATCTAGCGAGGTTTTCACAGCCATGGGAGGTTTACGGACGAGAGGAACGGGGTGTTCTCCCGTATAAGTGATAAGAAATTCCTGTTCGTCTCTGTATTTACAAAAACGTCCCCCACTACTAACATTGCTGTGATTCGATGGGCGGTTAATTCAAGCCGCAGGAAGTTCACGACTTCTTTGATGGTGGTGACACATTGCTTCAGCGACGCCTAATCCTAGATCATCTCGACGGCGGTGTCGATAGGCCTCTGGTTCGGCCGCCCGCACCTTTGGATTCTGCCGGCGGCGGTGCTGAGCCTATGCTCTGGGAGTTCGTTCAGTATGGCGATGGCGCGAAACGCAGGAACGGGCTCAAAAGCTACGCTCTAAAATTGCGAGAGCACTGTGGAATCTACACTGCATAAATATGAACTACTAAGTGTTGCATTACACAGGGTGCATCGCGTTTGCTTTCAATATCATTCACACGACATAATTGTCATCGCTACCATCATCCTCACATTTAAAGAAGAAGAGTTTGGATGTGCGTTTCACGCTCCCGACCATGGCTTGTTATTGACCCTGAACCAAAGATTGGAAACTCAGGCTTATTTAGCTCCCCGAACTTTTGGAAGACCTTTACATCCGTTATATCGTCCATGCTTGTCGTAAAGGTACCTTCATCAGAAGGGAGCACCGGAAAGTATTGCAAATGAAGAGGATGGGGATATTGAACCTTCAAATTTTACTGACTCTTGTGTTGACGTCACTTTGAGCGACGTATCTCATTTTTTGACGGTTTGTTGTCTGCAGTACCTGGCTTTAGTGCCAGGTTGGCCTCCCTTTAGTCTTTGCTGTAACAAGGTTGGTCATATACGACGACACTGCCGTAGACCTCATGTGAAGAATGTCGGCGATTTCACCATGCTACAGAGGAGTGCGTAGTGTCGTGCAAAGATGAACTCCACGGTAATAACCATGTTGAGGATGACACTGTGCACGATAATTTAATGGATGCAACAGAGGTTTTCGATATTGCTGGTGGCATGGCAGTAGTTAAAACTACTGAATCAGCAACTAGCGGCCGAATGCCGCGCGACGAAATTACTAATGTCTACTCAGCCCACACAATCGAATGAGCGGTCAGCAGACATGTAGCACAGCCTGGCGGACAAGACTCTGTAATTATCTTTTTCACGTCAGCCTCGATGTGCGCGCATGTGCTATGCGCAAGACAGAAAATGTGCAATGTACTGCAGTAGCTGTAGTGCCGAGTATCTGCGCTGCAGACATTCTTAATGCCCGTGTCGGATCCACCCTCGAGGCAGCAAGCTGCCGGCTTGGTAGTGACGGCAAGTGGGGTTTGGATGTATCATGTCCAAGTGTGGCCTTGAAGCTGGTTGTATCAGGGAATTCTGCCTCCTCTCAATGAGATGCTGTTCCTTCAAAACACAGTACCACCATCGGAAGTCGAAGGGCAAGAATCTCTTCGCTTCAGGTCGAGGAGAAAGGGTGCTAGTTTCAGGGAGATATCTTCCAGATTGGTGCCATACTTTGCGGATATCTGACCTGATTGCACTTTGGTTACCATGGCAAGCGCCTAGCAGTTGACTGTTGCGACCGCTAACATAGCAGAAACAGGTACAGCGGTGTCGGTGGATTTTGGGCAGTCGACTAGACGTCATGGCTGTTCAGAAGACAAACTAGGAAATGAATTGGACACGGAGATAGCCCTGCGATTTTTTAAAACACATAACAATGTCTGTGTGTCTCACTCAGTAGGCCTTTCAGCGAGTTATTTTCTGGTATTTACAAAGAGACTCTGTTTATGACTTTATGCACCAGGTTGAAAAAGTGCACAGTGCCACTGGGTTCCAGCGCCCCAGCGCCATACTGGGACGGTATACTGGGACGCTCCGCACTGGCGGCACTGTTCGCCTGGAGAAAAATAGGCATGGGATAAAAATTAAAAAGTAAAAAGTAACGAAACAAGTTAGGTACATAAAAAATGTAAAAAGAAATCGACAGCACCATGCGCGCTTCGAACTCAGTGCCTAGGCCCACACCAATCACTAGCTCACCACGCTAACAACTCGGCCACGCCGAGAACTGGAATTATTTTAAACATTTCTGCATTTTATGTCATGACCCGCATGTATAAGGTTGGGACTTCATGTTTCGCAGTCTACAGCCCCCCCCCCCCTTCCCTATTGCTACCGCTCTAACAATTACAACGTCTTGATCATTGGAGCTTGCTGTCTGCTCTCACGACTTGCAACTAATGTTCTGGGTACCTATGCGCGCTATTTTGTGCACTGGAATCATTTTAACATGTGGAGTTTGACATCGCTGGCAAAGGAAGAGGAGGAGGAAAGGCAGGGAGGTTAACCAGTAAAAGCAACCGGTTTGCTACCCTGCATCTGGGGAAGGGGATGAGTGGATCTAAAAGTTGTGAGAGGGATAGTTGAAGTTAGTACAGTCACATAACACTGATAACAGACACACCACATCACGTCACAGTCATGTCATAGTACACTCATAGTCTTTCGATTAGGCCTGTGGTTCTCAAAAGCGGTGCAGTGTCAGGGCGGCCTTCACCGCGGACGATAGCCGTGGCCAGGGACCTAGAATCTTAGTTTTAATCAATGGGCGTCCATCTAGATGCTCCAGCGTACGGCACAGACACTGCCTTTCCTCACTGTATGTCGGGCACTCACAAAGAATGTGGCCTATAGACTTGTCGCATCCACAGTTTGTACATGCAGGGTTGTTTACCATGCCTATCATAAAAGAATACAAGCTTGTGAATTGCTATATCAACACACAGGCGGAACAGCAAAGTTTCTTCGCGTCGGGGTAGGCCAGGTGGAAGGCGGAGCTTCAGGTCAGGGTCCAGGGATTTTAAGCGGCAGTTCGCAAACTGGCCAGAATTCCACAAGGAGAGTGTGCGTTCCCACGCAAGTGCGCGAAGCCTGCCCGCTGCGTCTGCCCTGGAAAAGGGAATCAACACACAATCGCCGTCTTGGTGGGCTGTTCGTGCGACTTCGTCCGCCAGAAGATTTCCTGCTATGCCGCTGTGTCCTGGAAGCCACTGGAAGATGATGTCATGTCGTCCATTAATTGCACAGTGATGAATTTGTCGTATTTCCGCAACGAGTTGTTCATGAGTTCCACGGCGAAGAGTCGCTTTTAAGGCTTGCAGGCTGCTTTAGAATCTGTGAAAATAGACCTCCGCTGGGGGATCTGCTGACTGATATGTCTAATTGCGACACGAAGAGCGTAGCCCGGCAGCTGTTGAAGAAGTCTGGTGAATTGTCCTAACTTTTATTTCTGTATTTATTGAGGGTATGACCATGGAGCTTGAAGAAATCATGACATTCACTGAACCATCGGTGTAGACGTGCAAAATATTTGCATCGTACTCATGGAAGTATTCAAGAGTGATTTGTTTCAGTTCTGTCTTCAGAAGAAGGTCGATAGCTCGACCTTCTTCCTGGTGCCGGGTATTGAAATAAGCACGTGTGGTTTATGCGGGCTCCAGAGTGGAGATGGCGGTCTAGATGCGGGTGTAAACTGGGACGGCAATATAGCGCTATGCACATCAACGGTCTTTGAAAACGATTTACGCGGCCTGGTAATAGGAAGACTGGCCAAATGATGACAGGGAACCCTAGAGATGTGTCGGAAATGTGCCCTTAGGGAGTCAACTGTTAGGTAGGTAGATATGGGATGCTCCTGTGCAATTAAAATGGTAGCAGCCGTAGAGGCACATTTCAGCAATCCCAGGCAGGTTCGCAGAGCTTGAGCTTGAACGCTCTGTAGAATTCCTAAGTTGGTTTTCTTGATATTTCCAAGTGCAGGTAGGCTGTACCGATGAAACCCCATAAATAATGTACGGTATAGTTGGAGCATCAACCGCACGGACGCTCGCCATGAATATCCCCCAATGAAGGCAAGTACGTGAGTAATTGCTGTCAGCCTCTTTTTCATGAATGAAATATGGGGAGTCCATGAAAGATTTCGGTCGATGATAACTCCCAGAAAGCGATGGCTGCTTTCGTAGGGTATCGTTTTTCCATCAATGCGTACGGTGTAAGGTGACATGTTCTTGCGTGTAAACGCAACTAGCGAAGACGTTTCAGTTGATATTTGTAGACCACGCAGGTGGAGGTAGGTCGCAACTATACTTGCCGCCTTTTGAAGCCTCGCTCTAACCTGTGGGCGCGTAACTCCTGATGCCCAGATACAGATGTCGTCTGCATAAATTGAAAGTTGCGCCGAGTGTGGTATTAAGTCGACAAAGCCCGACAAGAGTAAGATTCAAAAGCGTTGGGCTTAGTACTCCGCACTGTGGGACTCCACGGTAAGTGAAATGAGAAGATGTTGGGCCATCTTCAGTCTGCATAAAGTGTGATCTGTTGAATAAATAACTGCGTATCCAGCAAAAAACACGACCGCCAAGCTCGGCAGCTTCCAGAGCGTCCAAAATGGCCTGGTGAGTGGCGTTGTCATATGCGCTCTTTATATCCAGGAACAACGCCGCGGGTAGGTGCTTCAAATTTTTTGGCGTTGTACAGATGATACCAGGTCCACCACGTTGTCAATCGAAAAGCGTCCACGTCGAAAACCCGGACATAATATCCGGATATATGCGGTAGTACTCCAGGTACCATCCAATACGTGTAATCAGCATTCTTTGAAGTACTTTACCAACGCAACTAGCCAGTGCAATTGGACGGTATGATGTCAAGTCCAGAGCGATTTGCCAGGTTTCAGGAGCGGAACTAAACGACTGCACTTCCACTCGTCTGGAACTGTACCCGCACTCTATGATTTGTTGTAATATTCTAAAAGACCGTGCCTGGCTTCTTGTCCAAGATTTGCAAGCGCAGTGTATGTTACACCGTCGGAACCCGGCGATGATGACCGTCTTCAAGAATCCAGTGCATCGTCAAGTTCTTCCACGGAGAAGGGAAAGTCCATTCGTGAATCCCGTGAAGCTGGAACATCGTTGAAATGTAGCCTTGTCATTGGAGTCGATTGGCCTGCTACCCTAGCGCAGATATTTTCTGCTACCTCGACCTCATTACGTCTTTGATAGAGTGCGTAAGATTTGAATGGGTAGAGCTGTTAAGGGGATGTTCGGAGACCACGAACAACGTTCCAGATGCGTGATAAAGGCCTGCGGGAATCACGTGTTTCACATAATGACCACCAACGTTTTGCCTGGAGGGCTTGAATTCGGCGCTGAATTTTCTTTTGCAGGCGCCTCGCATCTCTGAGGTCGAGGCGCGACTTCGTGCGTCGTTATCTACACTCTGCCCTCCGTCGCAATGCTCGCAGGCGCTGTAATTGCGTATCAAACTCTGTGTAGGTAGGCACTGGAGTGAAGAAAGACGTCGCGTTTATCATGGCCTCCTTAATTTTCTCTTCAATATTTGCAGAGAGGGCTGCTGTGCAAGCATCTCCCATAAGTTCTTGAAATGCCGACCAATCGATGTGGTGCATTTGTGGGACCGACGTGGATGTGGAAAGGCCTGTAATGATCACATATGTCGGAATGTGGTCACTTCAGTGTGTTTCTATATCTGCAAACCATTGGACGTTGTTGTTAAGGCATCGAGACACGAAAGCTAAATCAAAGCACCTACTGTAAGTTGCCCCTCAAATAAAGGTCGGTATACCGTCATTAAGACATTGCAGGTCATGATCACAGGCGAAGGAAACCAGCTTTCTTCCCTTGAGATTCATTCGAACACTTCCTCACGTCATGTGGTGAGCGTTAAAGTCTCCAATGATGATCCAAGGGACAGGTGTATTCGCTATCATGTGCCGTCAAAAAGACTGGATGGAGACATATAAGCACCCTCTAGTTTAAACGTGAGATTGCGCTTCTTCACTGTCAGGCAAACGTACTGGTTGTCGTTGCTGGGAGTAACCGGATGGATTACATATGTCAGTTCTCGCCGAATATAAATGATGACATTGCTTTTTCGCTGGTGCGTTGGGGATGCAAATGCCTCGTAGCCTGACAGTCATAATATCTGGTACATTCGGCTCACAAATAACATCCCAATAAAACAAATAACAAATCTCATCCCCATCGCTGGCAAATTTACCAACGCCGGCCCTTCGGTGGTGCTCTGCTACTGTGGGCGTAATTTTCGCTGAACACGGAGCTTTAGTACAAACCTTCAAGGAAACCAGTGCGACCAAGCTTCAATACCGGCAAGCGCAGCAGCTATGACACTATATAGCGTGTAACTAAACCTTATTTGTATGTAAACATGTCGGGAAGCGTTGCGATGACCGAGGGCTCGGCTGCTTCACACGCAGAGTAAAAAGGAGCGCAAAAGCTTGAGAAACACGCCAAATATTATGCATTACAAGCGCTGTATGTTGTTGCTTCTTCTCTCATGGGTCTATCGCTAGGTAAACTACTCTTTTCCTCGTTTTAGTTTTTCTTTCTGCTGTTTATAGTGGGGCCGTGGTGTAGGCTACGCTCGCCTGCGATTGAGCCCGCATTGAACATTTTGGCAATAGTCATTGTGTTAGAGTGCGCTTAAGATCAGCTGTGAAGTTGGTTATGCATGGTAGCCCACATTATTCAATTCCAGCTTTAGTTTTGCGTTAATCGTCAGTGTGTAATGAGATCGAGGCGCGGCGGTCGTTGTCTTTCTGGTAACGCTCGAAACGACCTATCGAAACATGGAAACTCTAGAAAAAAGATACTGCCTTTGTTTTCTTACAAATGCACAACGACTTCGCAGCAAAAAGCGCTTGCTTGAACGATATTTTTATATGACCCCCGATGGTTGATTGAAAGTACGCTGTCGCCCTGTTGGCCCCTGAGGGATGCTACTCGGGCTGACGCCGCAGGCCGCACCGGCTATACTGGGGCACTGGGACCAGTGCGGCCCCAGCGCACATACAGCGCTTCTCCCAGTGCATCGCGGATGCCAGCGAAACACCCAGTGTCAAAAGTCTAATCAGAGCGTTTTTCTCCCATCGCACCAGTGCAGCCAGTGTCTTCCCGTTACTGCTCCAGTGAATATCGCAGACCGCCAGCGTGCCCAGCAGATCCAGTGCAAAACCAGCGCGGAAATCCTGCTGGTTTCGAGCTGGAGACGCTGGTTTTTGCAATAGGGGGGCATCTTATAAGCGGTGACTTTCGGCTAAGTGACGAATCGTGGAGGTTTATCAATCTTTATGCGTCAAATATACAGGTGCACAGAGCAATGGTTTTCAACGATATCGCACATCTAGAATGCGATCAGTATTTGGTATTGATGGGTGACTTCAACTACGTATGCAACCCACACGACAGTGCTAGGCTTAGTCAAAATGCCGATAAAAACCATGGTATTTTATCATGTATCACTGAAAAAAAGGTTAAATTGATACACGACTGTCATCCAAAATCACATATCTTAGAGCAGTTCACTTTCACGTTTTCATCGCATTTACATCTCCGCAGAACCTCTTAAACGGCGAAATTCATACAATGTCAGTCCTCTTACATTCTCTGATCATTCCATGCTTACTGTGCGGATTGGGAAAAGTTCCCGTCCAATGTTCCAGGTACAGTGTCCCCTGTGCAAGCTTAATGCTTCGCTGTTAAACGAGAAAGACTTTGCGCACCGTATTAGGACCGCTTTTAAGTGTTGTCTCGCCTTCTGTCTGTCTTCATGTGCAGCTTGGAATTTGTTTGAACAAGTACGGGACATATCTATGGGTATTGCTTTAGTCAGGTCTCAGTTCAAATACGGTGTATAAAATCGGCTTCCATGGAACCTCCGTAATTTGCACGAGGTTGAAAGTGAGACCGAAGAAATTCTATTAAAATTGCCACCTTCAAAAGTTCGATGCAGGGCTTTTTCGGGCGGCCCGTGTGCGGTCCCGTAACAATCGTGCTTTGCAGTCTGAGAAGCCAACTAAACAGGCATTGCTTGATGATTGTCTCCATGCCGCTGCCAAACGAGACTCTGAATTCGATTGTAGTGGGGCCTCGCTCACTAATCCTAATACAATAGTAGCCAAGTTTTCAAATCATTACATCTCTCTTTTTTCTGCTTCTACAAGTAATGCTGATGATGTTCATGTAGAGCGCCATGTTTCTACGATTACGCCGTTTTCTGAGGATAAATTTAAGGCAATAAGCTCTGCATTAATTTTACCTGAAGTTGAAGACACAGTTCACCCCTTTGCTGTTTCCAAAACTTCGGGTGCTGGTGGTCCATCAGGTGAATTTTGCAAAACTTTGAAATCTGCTCTGTCTCATGTCCTACTCCATACTTTTTAAGGCTAATGTTGATGTCGCGTTTCAGGCACATTCTTTTACCATAAGTCTAATTTGGTTAATTTTAAAAACTGATGATAAAGAAAATCTCTGATTCGTGGACGACTACAGCCGTATCAGGCTTTCAAATAATGATTATAAGAATGTCGTTACAATTCTCGTAAATCAGCTGCAGGTGGTAATGTCTATTTTGATTGTACCTCTTCAAACATGTGGTTTAAGAGGCCGATTAATGTAGTGGAATCTATATGGGGCGCGTACCGTTTTGCAATGTGGCAGCGACGCTAACGAAGAGTTTGCGTTGCTGCAAAATATCCTGGCAACATCGTTTGCACGTGTGTCTTATAGAATCGTGTGTCTTGGTTCAATTGTTTGTGCTGGGATACGCCTTTGTTAAAAAGAATTTTCCGCACAATTGACTTTAAATCGCTATCTATCACAGCCTGTTCCCATAGGATTCCATGTTAAACATCGGATGCCCACTCTCACCACTCTTGTTCGTTCTATACTTCGAGCCACTTTGCCTAAGTGTCATAAATAGCAGAGCTATTAGGGGTTTCTGTATTATAGGTCACAAACAAAAGGTTCTATTTATGCAGATGACCTCGCATGTTTCTGCGCTAACAAGCAATAATGAGGTCGTTTGTTTAACGGACAACTTCGGTTCAGTGTAAGATGCTCGAATCAAACGATCTAAGAGTTGCGGTCTCTGTTTTGTAATGTGAAGATCGATACCTGCTGAATATGCTGGTGCGGCACAGACATCTAGGCCACCCAAGTACCTTGGAGTCCCTTTGAGTGCCTTAAAGAATAGTGCGCCGTGTGCTGACTGTTCAGCGCTACGCTCAAAGTATTATCCCTCATGGTGTCTCTATTCTTGGTAGTGCCACCACCTGAAATCTGTTTTTAGCCACTAAAATTTATTATGTACTGCAAATTATGGACAGCGCGAGATATTACATCCAGCGTTTCCACAGTATTCGCTACTTTTTTTGTCGATTAATAATATTTTTTGCATGATTTAAGAGTCCTGAACTACATCTATTGTAGAAAAGAATTAGTTTGTCCGTGAATTGTAGTATCTATGAATAATTTACATAATTAAAATAACATTAAGAAAATATTGTACAATCACGGCAACATAATTTACTTTTGCTAATGCAACAACTGACCAATAACAAGCATATGAGCATCCGCCATAAGGAACTAAATTTTGTCGTTGTGCATAGGTTTCGAACCATTCGCATAGGTGACATGACAGTCCGCAGAACAGCTGCTTGCCTAGAATACCTCGTGATTATTTAGGCCGAAGGATATCTTGAAGGGAAGTCGAATTATATAGCAGTGACCAGTTTCTCCTCCCAGACTATGCCGCCCACAAAATTTAGAAAAGAAACAAGAAGTGTCTCTAAAGATTCACTGGGTAGAAGACAGGCTGTTCTTTCATCAGTACTCTATTAAAAACAAAATTTGTATGAAAAACGCGTTCCAAAATTCTTCTACAGGGAAGATAGCAGAGAAAGCGGTCTATCATTGCACACGTCCCTCATGCTTCCTTTTTACGTACAGACACAAATGGTGATACATTCTACCATTAAGGAAATTCCCGACGTCAGTGCGATGGGTTAAATCAGGAACTGGAAAACTAGCGCAACGTTTCATAGTGAATATCGAGATTTCGTGCAATCCAGAGGATTTTTTTAGAGCTGGGCACATGTAGTTGCTTCTATCTTTAAGGATTTATGCTGTAAATATGGGAGACAGAGTCATTTCGCACAGGTGGTTTGCGGTGATTTTGGTGCTACCCGAGCATGTACATAAGAGTCTGAAAACTATTAGCGAATCTGTAGCAGACGTCTTGGGCACCGCATGTTCCAGACCCTTAAAGCAATTTTTTGCCTAGGCCTGAGCAAGGTAATTTCACCCCTTAGCCGTAGATTGATCCGTTCATTCTTTTTAAATCTAGGTATATGCCATGGTAGCAGCTAAAGGTGGTTTGCCACAGTTCTATGAGCACTGTGTGTTTGTACTGTAAAGAAGAGGTTCCCATTAATTGGGCAGATCACCGAGAAGGAGAAAGAGAAAGTGATTTTGCGGACTAGCTGACTGCAAGTTAAGCCACCCCTGCTCCGGTCCTGCTCGCTACCAGTGCCCGCTGTTAGTGCCTGGATCCCCGCTTAACACTTGGTGGAGGTCGCGGGATTTCTCTTCCATTTATTCGCTCTGGAGCTCCGCAGCCGCCGAATTCCTACCTCAATGACCGACTCCAGCTCTAACACTACCGGCCCCGCAACCTCGGCCCCTTCTATTCCTTGCTCCGGGGTGCTTCGCCAGCGGGACCCGCCGGTCTTCAGCAGTACCGACGATCAGGACGTCGAGGACTGGCTTTCTTCGTATGAACGCGTAAGCACCCACAATAAGTGGGATGGCGTCCTAAAACTTAACAACGTGATCTTCTACCTGACCCAAGTAGCAAAGTTATGGTTCACAAATCACGAGGCTGACATTCCAACTTGGGCCTCGTTCAAATCCCGATTTGTTGATGTCTTCGGTCGACCTGCGGTCCGCAAGCTTCGCGCCGAACACCGTTTGCGCGAGCGAAGGCAGCAGACAGGAGAAACCTTTACCAGCTACATCGAAGACGTTTTAGATTTGTGTCATCGTGTAAGAGCATCAATGACTGAAGCCGAGAAGATTCGCCACATCATGATGGGCATCCACGAAGGCGTATTCAGCATTGTGATGGCAAAAGAGCCCCGTACTCTAAGTGAAGTTGTCACGATGTGTCAAAGCTACGACGAATTTCGTCGGCAACGCATCGTCCCTCGACAACCTGAAGCCACGATCGCGGCTATGTCTGACGCCCCTGTCAGCTCCACACTAATTCAAGAAATTAAAGACTTCGTACGGGAAGAAGTTGCACGTCAATTATCGCTAATTTCAAACGTTCCGCATTCCAGCTCACACCTGGCTCCGACCATACGCCAGGTTATTCGGGAACAAGTTGCCGACGCACTTCCGCCCCATCGACAACCTACTCCTCATTCCACACCACTGACAGCTCCGCTCATTCATGCCGACGCTGTTCCGACATCCGGACCTACACCACTGTCCTATGCTGAGGTTGCCGCAAGACTACCCCCTCCTACGCCTTTGCCATCGTATGGTCCGCCTCAGCGCGCATTTTTCACTCAGCGTCGTGCGCCACCTATTCTACGCCCTTGGCGCACATCTGACAATCGGCCAATTTGCTTTGCATGTGGTCTCCCTGGCCATGTTGCATGCCTCCGACACCGACACCGTACGCTTTCGATCAGAGCCCGGCTGCCTACGCACAGCCGCCGTCCCCCCCCCCCCCCATGCGCCACCTCAGCCCTCCTCTCACTTTGGCCACTTCTCGCATGACAACCGCTCAACCTATGACAACCGCTCAACCTCTCCGCTCCGTCGCTCTCCGTCGCCGATGCGCCGCCGTTCTACCTCGCCAATGCCGGAAAACCACTAGACGCAGTTCCGCAGGCAAGAACTGCGCTTTCGTCGAACAGTGAAAGTACTGCTTCGCCACCGAACAATTTAATAGAAGTTACCATTGAAAATGTTTGTACTCTTGCGCTTGTAGATACTGGTGCTGCTGTGTCGGTTATTGACGTTAGACTGTGCCGCTTGTTACGAAAAGTTGTTCTGCCATATTCTGGGGTTTCATTGCACACCGCCACTGCTCAGCACATCGAACCGATCGGTACCTGCACGGCTCGAGTCACCATTCAGAACGTTCTCTACATCATCAGTTTTATCGTTCTCCGTGACTGCTCTCATGACATTATTTTAGGATGGGACTTCTTGTGTCGCAATCGCGCCGTAATTCATTGCGCTCGTGCCGAAGTAGAGTTTTTTCCGCTGTGCACCGCACCGACTGCCGCTAACGTTCTTGGGGAAGCTGAATGCCACGTTGCGGATGCTACTGATATCCCGCCTTCATCTGCTGCGATTGTGCCTATAAACTGTCCCTCTCTTCAAGACTGTACAGTGCTCTTCACCCCATCTTCCCTCTTCGTCTCGCGACGCTGTCTTCCCCTGCCCTGCGCCGTCCTTAGTGTACGAAGCGGACGCACCGAACTAGCCATTACTAACGATTCGTTCTATCCACTCACGTTGCAACGTGGCGAGTGCGTTGGGCATGCTGAGCCTGTTCGATCAGAAAATTTTGTGACCGTCCCACCGGTTTTCTCCACCTGTGCCGACACAATATCCCACAACGTCAGTGCCCTTAGCCCACCTCGTTCCTCGTCTCCTTCACCGCCTCTGGCTGCCTTCGACAAAGCCATCGACAGTGCTCTCGCTCCAGATCAACGCGCCAAGCTCCTCGACTTACTGAACCGATTCCAAGCTTCCTTTGACATCCAGCAGCTATCCTTGGGTCGTACGTCAACTGTTTCGCACCACATCTATACTGGTACGCACGCCCCATTACGCCAACGCCCTTATCGTGTATCAGCCTCAGAGCGCCGCATTATTGATGAGCAAGTCGACGAGATACTCAGTAGGGGTGTAATTCAGCCTTCCAGTAGCCTTTGTGCGTCCCCGGTCGTTTTAGGCAAGAAAGACGGGTCTATTCGGTTCTGTGTGGACTACCGACGCCTTAATGCAATCACACGAAAGGACGTCTATGCGCTACCACGCATAGACGACGCGCTGGACACTTTGCATGGAGCGGAATTTTTCTCTTCAATCGATTTACGTTCTGGCTACTGGCAAGTTCCGATGGCTGAGGACGATCACCCCAAGACAGCTTTTGTCACCCCCGACAGGCTCTATGAGTTCAACGTGATGCCATTTGGCCTGTGTAATACGCCCGCCATATTTGAACGCATGATGGACAATATTCTCCGCGGTTTGAAGTGGCACACATGTCTCTGCTACTTGGATGATATTGTTGTATTTTCATCCGACTTCGCGACCCACCTAACTCGCCTTGAAACCGTCTTGCAATGCCTTAGCAACGCCGGTCTACAGCTCAATCTGAAAAAGTGCCATTTCGCCGCTCGCCAACTCACTATTTTAGGGCATTTAGGGTCCAAAGATGGCATCCTCCCTGATTCATCTAAACTTCGAGCTGTCGCTGAGTTCCCGAAGCCAACATCTATCAAGCAATTACGCAGCTTTATAGGCTTATGCTCCTATTTTAGGCGTTTCGTTCGGAACTTTGCGACCATCATTGCCCCTCTGACGCGACTTCTCAGCGCTCACAAAGATCTTTCTGCCTGGTCGCCGGCTTGCGATGCTGCTTTTACGAAATTGCGCAAGATACTTACCTCACCCCCCGTATTGCGCCATTTCGATCCGGCTGCTCCTACCGAAGTGCACACCGATGCCAGCGACGCCGGCCTCGGCGCTGTTCTTGCCCAACGAAAACCCGGTGTTGATGAATACGTTGTGGCGTACGCAAGTCGAACGCTGACCAAGGCCGAGACCAACTACTCGGTGACAGAAAAGGAATGCTTGGCAATTGTTTGGTCGCTTCAGAAATTTTGGCCATACTTTTATGGGAGCCCATTTGATGTTGTTACGGACCACCACGCTTTATGTTGGTTGTCTTCACTAAAAGACCCCACCGGCCGTCTCGCCCGCTGGTCGCTTAGACTACAAGAGTATGATATTCGAGCCATCTATCGTACAGGGCGTAAGCACTCCGACGCAGACGCTTTATCCTGCTCGCCAGTGTCGCCTGACGCTCCGTTGTCCCCTGCCTCGAGCTCCGCCTTGTCTTCTTTGTCCATCAACGACATGCCATCAGAACAGCGCAAGGATCCGTGGCTTACATCACTAATCGATCTTCTTACGAACTCGTCACTTTCACCGGCTCCTCGCGCCCTTCGTCGTCAAGCGCAGCATTTCGCCCTTCGTGACCATCTTCTCTATCGACGCAACTATATGCCAGATGGCCGTAAGTGGCTGTTCATCGTACCTCGCCACCTCCGAAGTAATATCTGCGCATCTCACCACAACGATCCGCAGTGTGGCCATGTGGGTGTATTTAAGACTTATGAACGGTTGCGACAGCGCTTTTACTGGCACGGTATGTATACCTTCGTCAGTAAGTATGTGTGTTCGTGCATCGATTGCCAACGTCGCAAGCCGCCTCCTCTGCATCAGCCGGCTCCACTACAGCTCCTTCCATGCCCATATCGACCATTCGATCGTGTTGGCATCGATTTGTATGGACCTCTACCGTACACACCTGCAGGAAATCGTTGGGTAATCGTGGCCGTCGATCACCTTACTCGCTATGCGGAGACAGCAGCACTTCAGGATGCCACAGGACCCACTATCGCGTCCTTTCTTCTTCATCATTTCATTCTGCGGCACGGTGCCCCCCGAGAACTTCTAAGTGATCGAGGCAAACCTTTCCTATCCGAGGTTGTCGAAGCGCTCCTACGCGAATGCCAAACCACCCACCGGACATCCAGCGCGTACCACCCTCAAACCAACGGACTGACATAGCGCTTCAATCGCACACTAGGTGACATGATGTCCAAGTACATCGCCTCCGACCACTCCGATTGGGACAAGATTCTCCCATTTGTAACCTATGCCTATAACACCGCCGTTCAAGCAACTACCGGATTCTCACCATTTTTTCTGCTGTACGGGCGTGAACCTTCGTCTCCACTCGACACCATCCTCCCCTACCGTCCTGATATGTCAGAGTACACATCACTTTCAGCAGCTGCCAGGCACGCTGAAGAATGTCGCAAGCTGGCTCGCTCGCTTACTTCGGACGAGCAAGCCCAGAAGAAAGCGCACAGCGACAGCAGCCACCCTGTGCATCAATTTTCTCCCGGTGCTCACGTATGGCTCTGGGTCCCATCGACACCACCCGGCCTGAGCAGCAAGTTTATTTCCAAGTACCGCGGACCCTACCTAGTGCTCCAACAGACTTCTCCAGTGAATTACCTAATTGAACCGCTCGCCGCATCCACCGACCTTCGCCGCCGTGTGCGTGAGATTGTTCACGTCGACCGTTTGAAGCCTTACTACGATCCCGCATTCCTTTCGTCTCCTTGAGTCGCCAGGATGGCTCCTCTTTTCTGCGGGGGCAAGATTGTAAAGATGAGGTTCCCATTAATTGTGCAGATCACCGAGAAGGAGAAAGAGAAAGTGATTTTGCGGACTAGCCGACTGCAAGTTAAGCCACCCCTGCTCCGGTCCTGCTCGCTACCAGTGCCCGCTACCAGTGCCTGGATCCCCGCTTAACAGTACAAAGATTGTAGTGACATTTGGAGGTAATGTCTAGGGGAAAGTACTTTTAGGACACTGTTTTCCTCATTCTTTCCAGGACTAATGAGTGTAACTATAACGTCCTGATATTAATTTAGAAATGCCACTGCGCCTTCCAGTTGCAATAATATTGGTGATCGTTTCTGCTGTTCAATGGGAACATGTTTCTGAAAAAAGCAGTGTTATCTTAGTCAACACTTTTCATATAGGTATCTGTACAGTTTTAAGTATTCCCATCTGATGTTGTCAAACCGAGTACTACTAAGCATTTATTTAGTACAAACGTAGATTCGACAACTTCGAAGGGACGATGTCAGTTATCAATCAATGTAAGTGGCATGTTTTTAGAAACATTTAACATGTATAGTTTGGGGTTTACCAGGGACTTATGTTGTTCGACTTGCTCAACACTTGCGAATTTTAGCAGGTGGTTTGCTCTATCAGAACCTCAGCCCTTTTTGAAACTGATAGCCCAGTGGACCAGAATAAACCTGGAAGATTCAACTCGCCAGTGATATGTATGATGTATTATTTAGAGTGGATACGATCGGTCAAAAGGCTGGGAGAGTCTTGAAGACTAATTAAAGGTAAACTGAAGGCAAGATCATAGTCTCCAAGCAATAATATTGTGCCCTGTGTATGACCTTCGATCTATAAGCACTCCACGTCAGCCTGAGATTGTGCCTTCGAACAGACTAGCTTTTTACGAACAGCTGTAAGAGGTCCGCTACCTGAAAGTTGGCGGCATGCATCATTACCTCGTGATTACTGGTAGCCATTATGCTGCGCCTCGGAATATTCTTCATTTAGGATACTCTCGTTCAGCCAAGTCTCGGTTAGGTAAAAAAGTCATATTCCAGAACCCCCATATTTTTGAAACAGTAGCTACTTTATTGCCACACTAAACTGCGAACATTCTGATAATATGTAACTAGTTTGTGCAGAGTCACTTCTATCGCAGTAAAACATTTCGCTGAAACATTGTGGAGTCCAACTTCATTTGATTCAGACCATTGTTTCAGGTTCATTGATCATGGGAAAGTGATTACATCTACGGCAATATAGAAAGACGCGTAACCGTTAGGCTGACATTTCCGGTTTGTCCATCGGAATCCGTCCGTCTCGAGCACAAACTTTAGTAGTTCACTCACATTGGCCGCAGTGGTTTCAATGTGAATTCTAGAATAAACAGATACTTTCTAATAGCTGTTGCTCTCATGATGACGGTCACTCTCTCGGTGCCGGCAGATGGGTCCAGGCGTTTGCGCTGTATGCCCTGCATAAGCCTATCTCCGTCGGCGGTCCCGGGCGCAGCGGTGGAAGGGACCGCTCGCTATAAATCGCTAGCGGATTTATTTGCTGGCCGACGAACCGGTCTGTGCATTCGTGATGATGCAGTGGAGTCTCTGCGTTTATCTACGTAGGTTGTTGTTTCAGGTTGGGCCAAGGGCGACTGGGCGATTGAAAGTGGAAAGACACCAGTTCTGCACAATGGAAGGTGTATTGCCCTGCCAAATTTCTCACTTTGGATATTGCACTGTAGCTACTCGATTAGAGTTTCTAGAGATTTCATTAATTTCCGTCAGGTATACTTGTGCAGTAGTTTTAGTATCATTCTGCCACCCGTTACTAAATGATATGTTATTACGATGCGCTACTGTTAGGGCGTACACCCACAGACACCATTAGCATGAGTGTGGGACGCTGCTCCAGTCTCAAAGCAGATGCCCTGGACTTGCGTGCAAACTCAACCGGAAGTCAAATACCTGTAGTGAGAGAAGGGGGTGGTCGTTCAAGGCCCAGCTTTCGCCGATTCAAGCCAGAGTAACTGTCGGAGTCATAATCAACAAGCAATATAAGCTTCATACAGGAAGAGACGATACAGAGGAATTCACATTGACTCTTAAAATATACAGACAGGAGATTGACAGTAAGATAATGGAAAGCATGAAACTAAAAAGACTCATTAAGCACAGATGCTTTGCAACACTGAGAAATAAACGACAGAGTAGAAAAAAGCAAGCACCAAACTCTTTATCAAGCCCTGTCGCAGAATGCTGTGTGGAGTGTCACAATGTGTCTGTCCTGTAGACTAGCGCCGCTCCATCACCGACCTCGAAGGCCTGCCGAACAACTGGTTGACCCCGGCAGCCGAGCAGTACCACTGTAACAATCGCTGCAACGTTTGCTCTAACGCTGGCTGGCTAGACCAAGGGACGCGACCTCAAGATATTGTGCTAACTGCATCTATATTTTTCAACACGCCAAGGCCGCCGCGCAAATACTCAACTTCCACTATTTAAGCGTCTTCTCTTCCTTCCGCCGAGCTGCGCATTATGATTCGTTAAGCCCTGCAGACCTTTCTCGAGAGGACCAGCACATTCTGCAGCGCTTGTTGATGATGGGGGAGACGCTGATGAACGCAAAGCACGGTCTCTCCTCACGCGAATATGTTTCTCCAACATTCCTTAACTTTCATGCGACGCCATGCTGACTCAATAGAATTTTGCGCCAATTTCGTGACACAGACATATACCATTGTTCCCTTGTTTTCTTTCACCGATGTACGTACATACCATTTTTATCATCATATTTGGTCCCGCCCAACTTCGAGTGATAGGCCTGCCGCCGCCATTCATTACACGTGTGCAAGAGGGACACTTGTGAGTGCTTAGTCTTGTCTCGCTAATGTTGACAAATTTGGGAGTAAAGTGCCTTGCGCGCGCACCGTAGCGTGCATTAAAATATTTTCGTTTAAATGCACCTAAAAAATTCTGGGATTCTCTTCTTGACACTGGTGTCCGCCATGACACTGGCGGACATTGAGCTACATTTAGGACGTGGTTGACCTCTGCAAGCGGGTCAATCTGTCCATGCCCGAGCCCGAACGAGTCATACATGTTCTAAAAGGTCTCACTGATGATGCGTACTATATGATGTCGGCCGGGGACCCTACTTCCGTATCCGACATTATAACCCTGTGTCAGAGTTTTGATGAGCTACGAAAGAAACACGCTTCTAGCGGCGGGCTGCCGCATCTGCCGGCATTGCTAGCTTGGCACTGGCTACGTCGTCGGCGGAACAGTCTCAATTTATGTAGAATATCCAAGACTTTAACCGCGAAGAAGTTGCACGCCAGCTGTCCCTCCTCCATCAAGTTCAGCCGACCGTCAGCACTTGGCAATTAGCGCCGGCCAGCGCGCCATCCATATCGCCGGCTATCCGCCAAGTTATCGAGGAGAAAGCCGCCGAAGCGCTGCTTCTAGTGTTCCCATCGCTCCTGTGCAAGCCCCAATCAGGTTCAAGTAACCGCTGTAACGCGCGGTCCGCTTCCTACATCGTTTTACCAGTACGGCCCTACCTTTTATGCTCCACCTCGTTTCATGTCCCCTCAGTTTCCAATCCCTCGACCGCAACGCCGCATTACGAACCCATGGCGAACCGCCGACAATCGCCCAATTTGCTATGCTTGCGGGCTCCCAGGTCACGTCGCTCGCCTTTGCCGTCAGCGCCCGCTTCATCCTGAGAATGCAGTCCGTCAGTACCACTACGATCCCTTGCCGCCCTTGAGCAACGTCTCTTCTGAATCGTCTCCACCTCGGGCTCAGTACTCGACACGCCGTTCGCCTTCGCCTCGCCGACGTTCCATTTCGCCGATGCTCCGGCGACAGGGCCCTACGCAAGGGGAAAACTAAATGCCGCAGTTCCGAAGGCAAGAACTGTGCGTTTGACGAACTCGTAAAGTCCTCCGCCTTCTCCCGCCAACGTCATTAAAGTGTTCGTAGAAGCTTTTTCCGTTCTTGGGCTGGTGGATACAAGTGCTGCCGTTTCCGCAGTTAGTGATGCCCTTCGCCGCAAAATTCGCAAGGTCATGACGCCGCTTTCTGCCTTTTCGCTTCATACGGCCAGTTCAGAGCGCATCATCCCTGTGGTAGCGTGCACGGTACGAGTTTGCATCAAAGACATTACGTATGTCGCCGAGATGGTGGTCCTTTAAGCCTGCTCCCACATCATCCTTGGCTGCGACTTTCTGTCGACTCACAGTGCTGTGATTGATTGTGCCCGTGCTGCAGTTGAGCTTTCCCCTGTGCGTAATGTTTCCCTCTGTGACCCGCCTGTGCGCCCTGCTAAACTTCTTGTAGCTGCAGACACCGACATTCCTCCCTTTTCTTCTGTTCTCGTTCCCCTTATTTCGACATCTGCCCTCCCTAGTCCTGGTCTCTTTACGCCCAAACTCGCATGCGCCCACCATAACCGTCTCCTTCTTCCTTTCGCCGTTCTAACAATTTCTGATGGCAGCTGTGTCATCTATGCTTCCAACCCTTTTCCCTGCCCAACGACTGTTCTTCGCGGGGAGTGCCTCGGCTACATTGAAGAGCTGGACCCTGATCGCACTTACATGTTCTCCGAACCTGAAGTTTTTCCTCACGTCGCTGCCCTGACGTCTTGTGCTGCTACGAGTGATGAGCTTCCTGTCGACGCACTTCATCGAGCTATCGAGACCGACCTTCCGTCCGCCCAACGGGACCAAATAGTCGCCCTCCTTCAGCGCATCAGTGCATATTTTGACGTGTCCTAGCCTTCCTTGGGCCGCGCCTTGACCGTTTCTCATGCAATCGACACTGGTCCTCATGCTCCCCTGCGGCAGCGACCATATCGCGTGTCGCCCACTGAGCGCCGCGTCATTCGTGACAATGTCGCTGATATGCTTCAACGGGGCATCATACGACCATCTCATAGCCCTTGGGCCTCCTTCGTAGTGTTGGTGACGAAGAAAGATGGCACGATCCGCTTCTGTGTGGACTACCGGCGTCTGAATAAGATAACCCGCAGAGATGTTTACCCACTACCACGAATTGACGACGCGCTAGATTGTTTGCAAGGAGCGGAGTTCTTTTCGTCGCTAGATTTGCGCTCTGGCTATTGGCAAGTACCGATGGCTTCCACTGACCGCCCGAAAACAGCCTTCATCACTCCCGATGGCTTGTCTGAATTCAAAGTGATGCCGTTCGTTTCTGCAATGCCCGCGCCACCTTCGAGAGAATGATGGATAACATTATCAGTGGGCTCAAATGGGAAACGTGTCTTTGTTATCTAGATGACATTGTCGTTTTCTCGAAAGATTTCCCTTCCCACCTTCTGCGCCTTCAGCGTGTCCTTACGTGCCTTACTGAAGCCGGCCTACAGCTCAACTTGAAGAAATGTCACTTTGCCGCTACCAAGCTCACAATACTTGGTCATGTCATATACAAGGATGGCGTTCTACCGGATCCTACCAAACTTCGTGCCGTCGCAGACTTCCCCAAGCTCACAACCTTGAAAGAACTTCGCAGTTTTGTCGGTTTATGTTCGTATTTCCGCCGTTTTATCCGCAACTTCGCCAGTATCATCGCCCCTTTAACGCAACTTCTCGCGGGAGGCCCGAACCTCTCCTCTTGGTCACCAGCCTGTGATGCTGCGTTCAGTACACTGCGCCGTCTACTGGTCTCTCCCCCTATACTCCGCCATTTTGACCCTGACTGCTCGACCGAAATACACACTTTTGCAAGTGGCGTAGGTCTGAGCGCTGTTCTTGCTCAACGGAAACCTGGATATTCCGAGTATGTCGTCGTGTACGCTAGGCGTACCTTCACGAAAGCGGAATCGAACTATTCTGTGACCGAAAAAGAGTGTCTGGCCATCATATGGGCCATTACCAAGTTTCGTCCTTATATTTACGGTCGCCCATTCTACGTTGTTACCGACCACCACGCGCTCTGTTGGCTATCCTCCCTCAAAGACCCCTCCGGCCGCCTCGCCCGCTGGGCGTTACGTCTTCAGGAGTACGATATTCACGTCATCTATCGATCTGGACGCAAGCACACCGACGTTGATGCCCTTTCCCGTTCACCGCTTCCTAACGACTCGACGGCTGGCTTCGTTTATGCCTACGATATGTCGCCACTCAACATTACCAACATGAAATCTGAGCAGCAGAAGGATCCATGGATATCCTCCCTCTTAACATTCCTGTCTACGCCCGCAGAGCTGTCTCCGTCACGTGCACTTCGTCGTCAGGCCAACCACTTCGCCACTCGTGATGGACTTTTATACCGACGCAATTACCATCCTACAGGGCGAAAGTGGCTTCTCGTGATTCCGCGACATCTCCTTGCTGAAATCTGCGCCTCTTTCCACGCCGATCCCCAATGCGGCCATGCAGGTGTCATGAAAGCCTATTCTCGACTGCGTATGATATTACTGGCGCGGTATGTACCGCTTCATTCGTCAATACATCCGATCCTGTACCGTCTGCCAACGTCGCAAGAATCCACCCCCTCAGCCAGCCGCTCCGTTGCTGCCATTGCCTTGCCCCAGCCGCCCTTTTGACCGTGTTGGTATCGATCTGTATGGCCCGCTTCCGACCACTTCGGCTAACAACCGCTGGGTCATCGTAGCCGTTGACCACCTAACCCATTACGTGGAAACATCGGCCTTGCAGTCTGCCACCGCACGGGATGTTGCTTCGTTCATTCTGCATCGCCTAGTTCTTCGTCACGGCGCACAGAAAGAATTGGTCAGTGACCGCGGACGTGCGTTTCTTTCCGACACTGTCGAAGCCCTCCTCAAACAGTGCCAGATCATTCACCAGAGCACCACAGCGTACCACCTTCAAACGAACGGCATGACTGAGCGATTTAATCGCACTCTTAGTGACATGCTAGCCATGTACGTTGATAGCGCTCACTCTAATTGGGACCAGGTGCTGCCTTTCGTAACGTACGCCTACAATACGGCTACACAGACTACGACTGGGTTCTCCTCCTTTCTTTTATATGGTCGTGGACCCACGTCCACCATGGATACTATCCTGCCCTACCTCCCCGACGCTTCAGAGACCACTCTACTGTCTGAAGCGCACACATTTGCCGAAGAATGCCGACAATTGGCGCGCTCCTTCACAACGGAGAACCAGGCTCAACAAAAGCATAACCGGGACCCTACAAATACAGCGCCTTCATATCCCTCAGGTGCCCTCGTTTGGCTCTGGGTGCCTTCCTCAGCTCCCGGCCTCTCATCCACTCCTATCGCGCTATGATGGACCTTACCGCATTCTCGAACAATCTTCTCCTGTCAATTACGTAGTAGAGCCCTTGAACCCATCTCCAGATCATCGCTGCCGCGGCCGAGAAACTGTACATATCGACCGCCTCAAGCCGTATTATGATCCCCCTACCCTTTCCTGACCATGAGTCGCCAGAATGGCTCCTTTTCCGCCGGGGGTTATTGTACTAATCCCGATCGCCATCAGCTCGCGCGCCAACCTGAAGAGGTAGACGAAGTGGAGCCGGAGCCTTGTTGGCACTGCACTGTTGGCAAGCTGTTGGTTCAAACGCTACCCCCGTCGTTTTGGTTTGCGGACGTTGCCTACGGTCTTGGTGCTCTAATAAACACCTTACAGATGTTTTTCAACCCTTTGCCCTCCTTCTTGCTCTGCATATGAGCCAGCTGCCCTTGGTCATTGCAACACTTCCTGCTGTCTTTACAAAGTAGGATTTAGTTACCAGTAAAATAGTGTATTCGCTTCCCCATTTGCCGGTTCTGAAGCTTCAATAACGAATTTACTGCCACGGGGCCGTTGATCATCTGATGATAAAAATAAGTATCTTGAATACCGGCAGCAAATAGCGCGCTAATGATCCACCCACTTAAATAGGAATCGACACGTCTCGGCTCGGTTGTAGCAGCTGGCTCTTGCACGTTTGCCATAAGCACCCAGAAGAAAATAACTTGAATTGGGTTAGGTTGATGTCTAGCGAGCAGTGTTCAACAAATAAGGAGGGTTCAAACCTCTATAGCTGGAGGTTTCCTGCTAAAGTTATAGTCTCCACTTCGTTTTCAGGTCTGACTGGCTTTGCGTATGTACGATTGTTGCATCAGGATAGTAATAGCTTCGGGTAAGTGAGGACGAATGTAGAGCTTGAGCAGTAAACACAAACGTGACTCAGTCCGGCCGTTCTGCTTAGTCATGCAATGCGGCATTTAATGGAAGGATCCCTCACTTTAATGGAGGGTTGAAGGCAAGGGTGTACTCGCTCCGAAATATATTATGAAGACTTATATAATTATTCCGTTTTTAAGCTGCTCGTCCCCAGAATGTTTTTTGAGCAGGTAGAAAACAGAGCACATGAGCACAGAAAGCGGATGCCTGAGGGTCAGTTTGAAGAAGTGCATAACGCACTAAAATGAAAGAGACGCAGCTTTTCCCAGACATTTCATTTCCGGCATAATTGACTATGGCTACTTCAGTAGAATAAATTTTACACCACTTTCCGAATTCAACTTTCCTTGCCTTCACTGCGCCTCTTTTTACCTCTCTAATCTATGAATTCCGAAATCACAAATAATTTTGCTGGACGCTTCTAGTGCGAGACTGTAAATGAGTGTCTACACAAAAGAAATGTAGTACGTCGCATGACTTCACACAGCTCGCGCTCTTTCTGTTTTCTAATACTAGGTATTTTCCTCTTTTTCAGGAAAGCAGAGATGCATGGCCTGGAGTATAGAGGAGACTTTTAAACAGACACCGCAAGATTGCCAATCCGCTTTTGAACAAAAATGTGTTGTGGGAACTCAAGTTGATTCTACCCTCCTTGAAGGCTGCAAAATGCCCGAGTAAACATTTGGAATATCGCTCAGCAGCAAGACCATCTCAGTAAATTCAAAGCACACAGGAGAAGGTTCGACTTGCTCATGAGTTTGAGGATCACATTTGCGATTGAAAGAAAGCCCTGTGTGTTCTACAGGGCTGAGTTTATTGTATTGTGTTGCTACCTCCTTGCACGCCCTGCCAAGAGTGTACGTTTGCCAAAACCACGCCTTCTTTTGCACTTTTCGCCGCTGTTCGTGTTGTCTGTAGCAAACATCGTAATTAGCATTGTCAGGTTTATGTTTTCGATGGGTTTCAGATCCACAATCATGTTGGAACGAGCCAAGTTATCTGTGAACTGACAGCTCGATGCACTCTTGTAGGAATGAGACTTATCGGGTGTTTATAATTTGACGCCGAGAAATGGGGACAAGAGAAGAGGAGGTCGACGAAGAAGCGGCTCGTGCTGGGACTCGCAATTCGACATAGCTGGGTCTTCGACGCTCATCTTACATCAACTGAAACCTCGCTTGTAACATCTTGGTGGAGGTGCGGGATGTCTCTTGCAACAGCGAACTTCCAGCGACCTCATCCCCATCGGTCACGCCGACTAGTTTTCCGGCGGCGGTGAGCGGCGCCGGGGCGATGGAGAACGGCACGCGCGGGAAGCTGAAGGTGGTGTTCGATGCCGGTAAAATATCCCGCAAAGGTGCTTGCCATGGGTCGCCGGAATCTGGAGGGTAAGGCGAACGACCAGAAGAGCCAGGATCGTAACCCTGCTGCTCAGGGTGGTTCATGGAGTCGTAGCCGTAACGCGATGCTTGATGGCGAGAACATGATCTTGAGAGGTGGCCAGGTTGGCCGCAGCGATAGCGCACAGGAGGTCTGCGAAAAGGTGGCGCCGGCAAGTAGTCACCACTGAGAGCGTCGTGTCCAAGAGTCGTCGAGTCCTTGGGCTGCTCCAGTGATTCTTGTCAGGAAGAAGGGTGGCACATGGCATTTGTGCTTTGACTATCATCGTCTAAATGCAGTCACTAGGAAAGACATGTATCCTCTTCACCGTATAGATGACGCCATGACTGCCTTTTTTCTGCCTACTACTTTTGCACCGTTGACCTCAGATCTGGCTATTGGCAAATACTTGTCCACCTGACGGACAGAGAGAAAACTACATTTATCACACCCGGTGGCCTTTACGAATTCAATGTGACACCATTCGACCTCTGTAATGCACCCGCCACCTTCGAACGATTCATGGACACGATACTCCGCGGTTTAAAATGGGAGGTGTATATGTGTTACTTGGACGATGTCGTGATTTTCGGGAAGGCGTTCAGCGAGCACAATGAACGTTTAGCTGTTGTGCTGGACTGTATGTGCAAAGCTGGCGTCGTGCTTAACTCAAAGAAGTGTCATTTTGGGGCACGCCAAGCGCTAGTTCTCGGACATCTCGTTGATAAATACGGCGTCAGACCTGATCCCACAGAGACAGCAGCGGTTGCCTCTTTCAAGCCACCCCAGCCTTCGAAAGAACTACGGAGGTTCCTGGGTTTGCGTTCATATTTTCGCCGTTTTATTCACCATTTTGCTGATACCGCACACCCCCTGACAAGCCTCCTTTATAAAGATGTAGCTTTCGAGTGAACACCTTAGTGCGATTTCGCCTTCCGCCACTTGAAATTTCTTCCTACGTTGTATTCTGTGCTCCACCACTTCGATTCGTCAGTGCCCACAGAAGTGCATACTGACGCAAGTGGTGTTTGAATTAGCGCGGTTCTTGTCCATCGCTGCGAAAGCATGGACACGTCGTGGCGTGCTTAGTAAGGCGGAGCGCAATTATACTGTCACAGAGCAGGAATTCCTTGCTGTCATTTTGGCATACAACGCTTTCGCACGTATTTTTATGAACGCCCGTATACCGCTGTCACAGGTAACCATGCCCTCTGCTGGTTAGTTAACCTCAAGAATCCGCGTGGCCGACTTGCACGATGGGCCCCACGGTAACAAGAGTATGACTTTACAGTCACATACATAACTGGCCTTAAGTATGCTGACGCAGACTGTCTTTCGCGCCTTCCTCTTCCTACGACGGAGTCTGACGCCGATAACTTCGTGAACTGCGTCGCGTCGGTTCAAAGGCTTGTCCTTACATGTCCACGTTTATGGAAAAACATAAAGAGATCCCACCTTGGAACCTCTCTTCGCAGCGGCTCAAGATCGGTTAGGTGGACATACATTTTGCATGCGTGATCGCCTGCTCTGGAAGAAAAACTATTCCTCAGCAGGTCCCCTCTTCCTTCTGCTTGTTACGAGGTGCCTATACCATCCTATATTACAGGCCTTGCACGACAACCCTAGTTCCAGTCATCTTGGAACTGCGGAAACACTCCACCGCACTCAGGAGCGCTTCTATCGGCCAAAAATGCGAACAAATACTGAGCGGTACGTCGCCAACTGCACCCAGTGTCAGCGCTACAAACGTCCCACAAGCGTCGCGGCGGGGCAACTTCACCCCATCACACCACCCCGTGCACCATTTGAGCAAGTGGGCGTTGATCTCCTTGGCCCCTTCCAGTATCTCATAACGGAAACGGTTGGATCATTGTTTGCGTGGACTACTCACTCGATACTGTGAGATGGCAGCCATACCCGCGGCAACGCGTATCTTGTCTCCTGCTTTATGTTGAAGGCGACAGTTCCTCCTCACGGACCACCACGAGTAATTATTAGCGACCGTGGTCGAAAATTTATGGCCGACGTCTTGGAGGAGATACTCCGTTTATGTGCCTGTCATCTTCGCCATTCATCGCCTTATCATCCCCAAACCAACGGTCTAACTGCACGCACCAACCATACGATAAATAACATGCTGTCCATGTATGTCGACGCAGATCATAAAAACTGGGACAGTGTACTACCGTTCATTACCTACGCTTTCAACACCGCCCGTCATGAGACCACTGGCTTTAGTCCATTCTTTCTACTCTACGCTGGCCACCCACGATATACCCTAGACACCATGCAACCATTTTCAACCACTAGTGATGAAGATACCTCTATAGCCGAGACGATCTGTTTTGTCGAAGAAGCCCGGCGGCGTGCCCGCCTTCGCACCTTAGCGTCTTAGGATCGCTCGAAAGCACGGTACGATGGTTATCATCGTCACATCATTTACCAGTCTGGAGATTTGTTCTTGCTGTGGCGACCTATCAGGAAGCGGAGTCTCTCACAAAAGCTGCTGTGCCACTTCAGTTCAGTTCAGTCGTTCAGCCGTGTCCGACTCTTCGTGACCCCATGGACCATATCACGCCATGCTTTCCGATCTCACACTACCTTCCTAACATCACATAACTTCATCTGCAGTACCTCGAGGATGCCATCTAAGCATCGCGTTCGCTACCTACCCCTTCTCCGGCGACCCTAAACCTTTCGACCCTCAACCGGCGACCCAGCGGCCATCGCTCTGCAAAACGTGAAGTCACGTACGTCGTTCGTTTAAAGCCGCATCGGTCACGCGACAATGAACAAGTCACCCAACGGGCTTCAGCTGCATCGGGGGAAGTGTGACGCCCAGAAATGGGGACAAGAAAAGAGGATGTCGACGAAGAAGCGGCCCGTGTTGGGACTCACAAGTGGACACAACTGGGTCTTTGATGCTCATCTTGCGTAACTAAAACCTCGCTTGTAACAATATGTTTGTCGTCGGATCTTTTGCATAGAGTGGCTTCTTACAAATGTAGGCTAATGAACACCCATGTATTTAGAGGGGACCACCGCCTACTATCATGTTTCTAATGGGGAGTTTAAGAGACCCAATAATATTCTAGCAATTGTGTGATTTGCGTCGTTCAGCAAAATATTCTGCAACGCTGTTGTGAGCGAAAAATCACTAGCATGCGACTGAAAGGTGTAAGTTGGCAGGTCGGCGGATTGTCGGCGGGTTGTGTGTGTGGCCGTGAACACTGTCAGCAACACGTGCACACGAGGCTCCCAGTGCTCATTCCTCAGCCCAAGAGTTGCCGGTAGAAATACTAGCGCATTTCTCATTAAAGCGCCTTTCCTCTTTCCCACGTGCTTGCGTTCACATGGTGTCAGAAGTGGGGCGCGTCGCCTGTGTCGCCCGTGTACCGTCGTCCGTGTCGACAGCTTATCTTACAGGTTGAAATTGCCCCAGCAGCGGCCGTGAAACATGGCATCATCGGTAAGCCGGGGGTCCACTTGTACCCAGTTGCACCGGCGGGTGTCCGGCAGTGGGTTTCGAATCAGCCACCTACCCAGTCGTGGCCGAGTGGTTTGGGCGTCCGCCTCGATTGCGGGGGGTGGCTGGTTCAAAACCCAGAGCCGGACACCCACAGGTAGAAATGGGCACAAGTGGACGCCCGGACTACATACATACAGATACGCATTCGCATTGTATGCGTCATCTGATTCTGGCAAGTCCTCATCATCATCAGCAGCAGCCTGATTATACCCACTGCAGGGCGAAGGCCTCTCCCATATTTCTCCACTTAACCCGGTCCTGTGCTAGCTGCATCCACTTGACCCCCGCGAACTTCTTAATCTTATCCACCAACCTAACTTTCTGCCGCCCCCTGCTGCGCTTTCCTTCCCTTGGAATCCAGTTTGTTACCCTAAGCGACCATCGGTTGTCCTCTCTTTGCCCTACATGTCCTGCCCATGCCCATTTCTTCTTCTTAATTTCCACTAGAATGTCGGTAACTTGAGTTATTTCTGAGACCCACTCTGCACGCTTCCTATCTCTTAATGTTACCCCTACCATTTTTCGTTCCACAGCCCTCTGGGTTGTCCCCAACGTAAGTAGAACTCTCTTAGTTAGCCTCCACGTTTCAGCCCCAATTAAAGTTAGACAAACCGAGCTCACTTATATGTACAATGAGTACCCCGTACGGCAGATATAGGTTTCTGAGGATGCCGTTTGGAATCTTCATACCGATTTCCTCATAATGGAAAGCCACATCTTCCTTTCACCGAAAAAACAAGTTATGCTCGGCGCTCCGGCAAAGGAAACCGTATGGCTCCCTGCGCTGTCAAGGGCTTCAGGCATTGCCTGCTGAGTCGAAGTATCGCCTGTCGTTTCCGTTTGGTGAAAGAGGGTCTTGCATTTCTGCGTTTCTAGTAAATAGGTGCTCTCTTGTGCGACGTAGTAGTCCACTGTCAGCATCCATATGTAGGATCGCGACCTGTTTGACTTGCTTACCAGCACTGCTGGAGCCCAGGTTCTGAGCAAATTATCGTAGATGGATACTGGACAGCTGTGCGTAGGTCTGAGAGATGTCGGACAGACGTGTTGCAGTACTTCTGTTGCCTGCTTTCAATGGCTTGTAGAAGGCTTCGTACGGTTTCGGTGGGATTAGTCTTTGGCTCGAGATGGCAGTCCAGTACTGGCAGCCTCGTTCTTGTGCGGCGGCCCACACGTCTTTCGGCTGGGGCCTGCAGAAAGCACCGGTAGAATTAGTGCTCCTAAAGAAGCAAGTTGGATAAGAGATGGAAGTCCCAGCCTTCTTCAGATTGTTAAGTAGGAAATATCCATCTATTGTTCCGCACTGTGTTGAAGAAAAGCCACTTATTCTTGGTGTCATCAAAATTCCCGAGGACACGACAAAACCAAATCCGAATGATGTGGAATCTGATAACTTGTACTTGTGCATGTATGGCATCATTCATTCCTGCTGTCATCTAGAGAACAAAGCAGCGCTAAAAACGAAGGTGAAATGATGGTGGCCATCTTCCAGTGCATATAGCCTATCTGCAGTGTTGTTCGGCCCCGACGACTACTCTACATCGCTATTGATATATTGACTCCACGGGATAAGATGAACCAGCAACCCTCGCACCGTTTCCGGGCCTCCAAGGAGTCTGCAAAGAAGGGTGATGAGATGAGCCGCCTCCGTGTGGAGCTGCAGTATCAGGGAGTGCCCCTGCCCCCCCCGAGAAATTCACGAGCGAGCACTTCGACAGCAACTGCCTCATATAGGGCACACTATTTAAGGACAGCTTTTCAAAACGCCTTCATTGCTACATTCATGACCGTCGTAACAATGACCCAGACTGGAAGAACATTGAAGCGATTCCCTAGGATGCCAAGGTGCGTGGCGAAGGGGAGCACAACTAATGTATTTTATTCAAAGGCAAAGATACAATCCGAAGCATGATCCCAACACTCACCATTGTCTCTGTGGAGCTGACGCTGATCTAATCATGCTGGCGCTAGCCACCCATGAACCCAACCTCACCATCATTCGAGAAGAACTGAAGCCCTATCAAAGCAGGCCTTGTGAACTCTGTGGACATGGACAAAAATGAATGACTACCAGGGTCTGGCCAAGAAAACAGTGGCCGAGTTTGACGAGCTCAAGAAACCCAATGGAGCGGAAACAGACTATTTTCCCCGAGTATCTTGAACATTACCTTCGTACGGACAACCTTCCTTTCGATTTCAACATTTAGAGGGTCATCGAGAATTGGTTGTTCATGCGTTTCTTTGTGGGAAACGACTTTCATCTTCACCTTCTATATTTCAAAATCAGAGGTGGTGCAGTAGACAGGCTGGTCACGTTGTACAGCTGTGTACAGAATGGGGGTTACCTGACTGAGAATGGCTTTGTCGCCTTCAACCGGGTGCACTTTATTATGTCAGAGCATGGGGAGGCTGAAGATGAAATATGCAAGCTTCGTCAGTAGGACGAGCTCAATGTAAAGCATCGGATGAAGGAAACGAAGAACCGGATTAAAATGGCTGAATCAAAGGCGAGGCCGGCATGGACGCCTGGTGGGCAGTTTGCCCCCGTCATTATTGGGCAGTATGTGTGCGCTGTGCAGAATGTTAAGCGGAAGGCCTACGACATCAGTCTCGAAGGGATGGAACATCGTAGAAACGTCATTAACGGCGGAGGTGGTCATGCCAATGACTGTCTGGAGTCCATGTTCGGACCCGCCTCCAGCGGCAATGACATGTGGCGGGAAGCGGAACCACTAAGGGGACAGCTCGGATGAAGAGGAAGAACCGCACGATGAAGTGCGTCTCTGAGAGGATGGCTAGCGAGAGCGGTACTGTGTGTCAGAATTTCACATCCGTCCTGACAACATTGCGTTTTGACATGATGTGCCGGCTGCTTATGTTGAGGGGCTCTGCTGGGTTCTTGGCTACTACTATTAGGGCTGTGCATCTTGGAAGTGGTTCCTCCCCTACCACTACATACCGTTTGCATCGAATTTCATCAATGTTGGAGACCTGAAGATTGAGTTCAAACAAGGAACTCAACCTTTAGAGCAGCTGACTCATGGAGCCGCTGATGAGTGTTTCTGGCAGCGCTTTCCCATGCCATGGCCTGATCTCGTGGACGACCCGAACTCGCACATCATCCACTTCTACCCGACCGAATTTAGGGTCACCTGAATAGCAAAAACTATGCCTGTCACGGTGTGGTCTTGCTACCATTTGTGGACGCGAAGCTGCTCCTCGAAACGGTGTAGACGGTCTACCCGCTGCTCTCTGAGGATGAAACGCAACTCGCGGGGAAATCATGTCATCTATGTCCGCAAGGGACACCGCGGTTTTAGCGTCCGTCTGGGCCTGTACGAAACCTGCAAATACTACAGCAGAGAGTTTGACTTGAAGCTCAAGTACTTCAGTGGAGTCACATTGCAGTTGGACCAGGAGATGATGTGCGTTCTTTTATTCAAGGGCTGGAAGATGTTCCTGGAATTTTGTAGTCATGTGTCGGCAAGTCTCCAATGTAGGTACTTTATTTTGGAAGCAAATGTTTTAGCCAGATGGGACGCATCCGATTTTGCGAAGAAGGTCCGAATGTATCTTTCATGTTGGTGGGCTCGACAAACCGCTTCATCTGCTTTTTCATTGGCTTTAATGCCACAGTGAGCTCGTATCCACTGAAATGCTATGCAGCGGCCTGCGGCAATAGCCAAAGGATGTAGGTACCAGATATCAAGGGAAACAAGATTATCAGGCAACAGAGACTTGCTATGAGCTTTTAATTTACGTATTTCAAAGACATTAGACTGCTTGACAAACTCTAAATTAACATTGCATGTCACTCTCAAGCATTTATCAAGCTGTGAACTGTACAAGCACATTTGTGGGATTTGGCATTTCATAATTTCATTTTATACCATTACTCCACGAAGCACCTTACAACTTGTTTAATGGCTGCTGTTTAAATCACTCATTTTTTTTTTCACTATTCTTTTTCAATCGTGCCCTACCTAATTTCTCTCACTACAAAGAGTAGCATGCCTGCGAAATCTTAACGGCGGCAACATTCTGTTTTTGATTAAAGGGTATCTCTCTCTCTGCGCAAGTGGCAGAGTTTTCCTTCGGGCGATTGTAATGCTCCACGGAGCAAAATTTGTTACTGTCACTAACAGCTGGACCTGCAAATACTACAGCAGAAAGTTTGACTTGAAGCCCAAGTACTTCAGTGGAGTTGGTGGCGAACATCTGTTGAGTCACATTGCAGTTGGACCAGGAGATGACGTGCGTTCTTTTATTCAAGGCCTGGAAGATGTTCCTGGAAATTTGTAGTGATGTGTCGGCAAGTCTCCAATGTAGGTACTTTATTTTGGAAGCAAATGTTTTAGCCAGATGGGACGCATCAGAATTTGCGAAGAAGGTACGAATGTATCTTTGATGTTGTTGACCTCTACAAACCGCTTCATCTGCTTTTTCATTGGCTTTAATACCACAGCGAGCTGGTATACGATGAAATGTTATGCAGTGGCCTGCGGCAATAGCGAAATGATGCAGGTACCCGATGTCAAGGAAAACAAGATGATGAGGCATAAAGACTTTCAATGAGCTTTTTATTTACGTATTTGAAAGACATTGGACTCCTTGACAAACTCTAAATTCAGCTTGCATGTTACCCTCAGGCATTTCTCAAGCTGAGAACTCTATGAACACATTTGTCGGATTATGCATTTCATCATTTCATTTTATACCATTACGCCACGAAGCACCTTACAACGTATTTAATGGCTGCTGTTTAAATCACTATTCATTTCTTTTAATTTCCTCACTATTTTTTTTCAGTCGTTCCCGTCCCAACTTTCCTTACTACACAGAGTGGTATGCCTGCGAAATCTGAACGCCGGCAAAATTCTCTGTTTTTGATTAAAGGGTATCTATCTCTCTTCTCAAGTGGTAGTTTTTTTCTTCGGGTGATTGTAATGCTTCATGGAGCAAAATTTGTTATTGTTACTTACGGCGGGACCGCTTTTACAACCAAATTAACGCAGGCTCTCGAGTTTTACCAGCACCATGTCACTGAAAAACGGCGGTTTATCATCGCCAAATGAAGGCACTTATTGATTTAGATGTATGTCGGTGTTGAACATCACGCGTCTGAGAATGTCACTGCAATGTTTAATGCTATGCTTCCCGCAAGGTATCGCGACGATAGCACCAACGCGTATGATGACATCGACGTATTTGTCCGGGGGGGCTGAAGGAGCCTGCCAGCTCACACGATGTCGCTTCAACGTCAGCAACACCGATATCTGGTTGGTGTAACGTCTGATGCCGAGATGCGCAGGATTAGGATGCTGATCTTCCGAGTCCTGATACCCGTGCGACGTCGAGGAATCTCCTAAAAGCTACTGCGCTACTTATTTGGCCCATACTAGACATATCGGCTAGAGATAGGAACTAGAAAGTTGGTCCCCGGGATCAACGATCCTCACCATAACCGGGCTCGACCATCTAGACTATTCACGCTACACGCTGTACTATGAAATTGCAGCGATCGGTTTAAGACCGACATTTACGCCAGTGCATGTACGCCATTCGTTACCCACTCAGCATGTTGCTTCAATTCAGCGCCTAGCGCTCAGCGCCAGCGTGAAGCATCCCTTTTATAAATGGAGGCAATTCCATGTGGCTCTCAGCGCCGGGAAAAGATGAATGACAGGGAGCTGCGCAGCCATTTTGACATACCACAGAGTTTCCTGGAATGTGGGTTCGCCCGGCCTTTAATACAACGGCCGCGTTGCAATACTCGGTTCGCATTCCTGTGCAAGCGTCTGAAGCTGTGTGAGCCAATCGTTGAACAGCTCACCCTATTGTTGGTTCGTAGAGCCATAGCAAAATGCATTTTTTATCAGGCTGGTATTGGCTTGAAGTAGTAATCAAACTTTTGAGCAAGAATCTTCATGTCGTGCTTGTCTTCGTCCCTCCCAAACGTGAAAGTGTAGAACAGTCGCCTGGCTTCTTCGCCGACTGCCGTAAGGAAAATTGCAGCTTGAATCTCCTTTGTTTGTGGGGTGGTGGTGACTATGGTTTATTTTTGGGGAGGGGATACTGGTCACGTCTTATGTTGGCCATCTTTGTGGCATCACTCTTGGTGACCAGGGGGAAGGGGAAGTTGGAATTAGGGGAAGGTTGGGGAGGGGAAGGTTGCTGACGCCGCATATGTCGCCGCCATTTCCGCACGAAGCACTATAGGCCCATGCACGCCTACAGAACGGAGCTGAGGCCAGACTCCTCCAGATAAATCAGGAGGAGCCGGTGAGCAGAAAGTTAGTTCGGAGCTGGGAAGAGCAATTGCCCTTCCGTATCAGCAGGGAGACCAAGATTCCGATAGCCAGCGGAGGCTGGACACACGAGGAGCAAGTGTCCCAGTGTGCCAGTATTGCCGCAAGAGGGACAGGCTGGGCTGGGAGCTCGGCCACAGGCACACATGCGGGACGGAGTCCACTTGCAGCCTATTCGAAGTCGTAGGAGGAGGGATTTGTCCTTCCGTGAAAGTTTGTCAGAGAGCCGTTGGAGATGTTCACCAGCGGCAATACGACGGTCAGGATGGCAAGACCTTATCGACCTTCTCAAGAGGGGTCTTGAATAGTCAAAAGGTGTGACAGCCTCAGTGACTGGGGCGCCGTAGTCGTGCGCCGCTTTGGCCAGGGCATCCGCCTCTTCATTGCCCTGGACCCTGGACTCCAGTATGTCCTGGAACCCAATGTAGGGCCAGTTGATACCCCGAGTCCTGAAGGGCTAGGAGACGGGCTCGGAGAATGTTCACCGAGAGGTTGGTGCCGTGGTAGATAGTCAGGAGCTGCAGAGCAGATCTGGAGTCGCACAGAAGATTCACAGGTCCAGGAGGGACACTGGAAGCGATGAACTGTGCGGCTAGATGTAGACCGGCCAGCTCAGCAGCTGTTGAACTGGCAGGGAATGACAGGCGGCAGGACCTAGACTGGTCTAGCTGCGGTGCTGTCATAGCAGCAGCTGCTTGCAAGGTAGCAGGTCGAACCGAGCCATCCGTAAAGAGGAGTGTAGATCCTCTACACTCCTCAAGGAGGGCTGCCGTTGTCTGCTGGAAGGCAGCTGCAGGGGTGTGACATTTGGTGTGACCATCCATGTCCAAAATGACAGGAAGTGGGGGTCGATTGGGGGGAGGGGGTAGGACTGAGAAACCTGGGACAGGACCGATGATTTCTCGGTACACTGTATACAGCTTACCCATACGAGAATGGGATTTGCTGTGCAGCCGTGCTAGGAGTGAGGCACCATCTGGAGCATGGCTGAGACAATCAATGTGGGTCAGTCCCATCTGGGTGAGGAGAAGATCCAGAGGGTAGATACCAGCTTCCGCAAGGGTAGCGAGAATCTGTGAGGATTGAGGGACTCCGAGGAATCTTCTAATCCAGCGCCTTCGAATCGTGTCGAGACGAATGACTCGAGTCGACCGAAGGGAGACGAAGGGAAGGGCATATAGGATGACCGATGTCGCCGCTGCCTCGAAGAGCTTGATTGCCCAAGTGGAAGAGCAACCATTGCCATTTGCAAGGAGATGCTGGACTGCTCTTCCCACACGATCAAGATGGTTAATGAGGGCTTTGTCAGCTGGGATCCAGTTGAAACGGTCGTCAATTGTGAGACCTAGGTATCTCACCTGGCGTTTCCATGGAAGAGGGGTTCCTTCGATATGCAAAGTTGCAAGATGGCGGGAACTCCATGCTCCTCTGGGATGGTAGACGAGGGCCTCAGACTTAGTAGCCGAGAGGGTCAATCCCTTGGATGAGAGGAAGTACTGGACGCCGTCCAGTGCCTGTTGCATAGCCTTCCTAGCGGAGACAATACGTCTCTTTGGAGCTCGGATCCAGAGGGCTATGTCATCTGCATAGATGGAGCAGGAAACTTTGTGGATTCTGATCCGCTGAACGAAGTTCGGTAGGCCAGCTAGGACGAGGTTGAACAGCCAAGGACTGAGGACTGATCCTTGGGGAACCCCAGATGTAACAGGACGAGGGGAGCTAAGTGTTTGCCCAACTCGAACTTGGAAGGAGCGATTGGAGAGGAATGCCGAGACAAAGCGATGCAGTTTCCCAGCCACTCCAAGGGCATCCAGAGCCTGCTCAATGATGGTATGGGGCAGGTTGTCAAAAGCGGACTGGACGTCCAGAAGAACCAGGAAGACAACGTCGCCCGCATATTTGGCTTCCTCAATGGTGGAGACCACATCCGCTATAGAGTCAGCAGTACAGCGGTGCTTCCGAAATCCTGTCTGCATCTCTGGAAGGAAGTTGGTTGCTCTGGCGATCCATGTGAGTCGTTCCAGGGAAATGAACTCCATGGTCTTGCAGGCTGCAGATGTGAGATACAGGATGGTAGGAGGATAGTTGTTTAGCCGGCTTACGGGGCTTAAGGATGGGAACAACGATGGCATTTCTCCAGTTGTCCGGTAGTATGCTGCTGTCCCATGTGTCGTTGAAGACTGCGAGGAGGCGCTTCTTCTCCGGGGCATCCAGATTACGGAGCATCTGGAGTGTAAGTCCATCAGCGCCAGGAGCTGATTTCTTCTTCGAGCGGTTGAGGGCACGGTGAAGCTCATGAGGGGCAATGGGTTCATTGCAGAGGGCAGAGATGGTCTGTGCCAAAGCTGCTGGCGGTGAAGGGGTAGCCCGAAGAGGCGAAGGGGGATTCGCCACTGGAAGTCCAGCGGATGGAGGGGGCGTGACTGACTTGGAAAGGAAGTCGGCAAGTTGCTCTGCCAAGTCTTGAAAGGAAATGCATCTTGCGATGGCTGCTCCCAGGACAGGTTGTCGATTGGAGGCAACCTGCGAAAGGGATTTGAGGATGCGCCAGGCAGCAGAGGACTGTCTGGCTGACTGTATGGACCGGCAAATGCTGGCCCAGCTTTCCCGGGAACGACGGTTGGCCTGACGACGGCAGCAAGCATCGATCCTGCGGAAGGCCTTCCAATGTTCGGGATGGTGGGTGCGCTCGGCCACTCGCTCAGAACTTCGCCTGGAGGCCCTAAGTCCGAGTAGACGTAGGTCCGGGACTGGTGCATGTAGTGGGGCTGCGCATTTGATTGTGGAGTTCTTGGCGCAACGTCCAAGAAAATCCAGGAAGTCACCTGCAAGTGGGATGTCTTTCACTCGTTCTCTGAACTCGGCCCATTTGGTAATGGGGTAGAGCTTTTCCCTCCTCCTACCCCTCACAGAGGGGTTAAGGAAGATGGGAAACTGATCCGAGCCCAAAGAGTCAGGTGCTCTGGCCCACGAATAGTGGCAGGCATCAGAGATGAGAGCCAGGTCGATGAAAGAAGATCGTCCTGGCCGAATGAAGGTTGGGGAGGTAGGCTGTAGGAAACGAAGGCCTGCCGCGTTGATGGCGTCCAAGAGCTTTTTGCCTCGGGTGGTGCTGGACTGGTTGGCCCATGACCTGTGGTGGGAGTTGAAATCCCCGTAGATTAGGACATCCTTACCTAGACGGGAATGAAGGGCAATGAGGCAGGAGGGGTCCCAAGGAACTCCTGGAGGGACATATACTGAAGCAACTGTAGTGTCCGTGTCACCCATACGGACGAGCACGGCACAGATCTCCAGTTGTCCTAGGTCAGGTTGGGCAACATCCATCAGTCTGTGGGGTATGTCACTCCTCACATAGATGGCTGTGCGGGGCCTGTGTTGTGGATGCGAAGGATCCAGGCAGGGGGCATCATTGCAGTCCTGGTTGGAGGAGCATGAGCGGCCAGAGTACCCGGTGAATCCTCGTAGTCGGAGGTTCTCCGCTGGGACTCGGGTCTCCTTTAAAGCAAAGACATCAAATTCCAGAGATTTCAGGAGGATTAGATCTTTGAGGTCCGCGTGTCGTACTCGCAGGGAGTTGGTATTCCACTGCAAGACACGCGGTCTCCTGGGAACAGGGTTGCGTCTGTTCCTACGTCTGGCCATGATGGCGAGTGGTAGGGCTCCCAGTAATGAGAGCAGCAGCTTCTCCCAATCGGCGAGAGCCAGAGTTGGATGGGAGCTGGGTCATGAGCGCTTGGACAGCAAGTCGTAGCGTTTCGGTTACCGAAGTGAGTGTGGCTTGGACATCCACCGCCACAGGTTGCTGAGGGGGCTCCCGAGCTGGTTCGCTGGGGTGCTTGGGACTCCGTGACTAGAGGGCCTTTGAGTAGGATTCAAACTGGGTAGACCCAGACCCAGAGGGCTGAAGAGGGCGGAGCTCGTTGAGCGCTTGCCGCCGATCTTCTGGTGTTGTTGTCTTGCAGAGAGCCGTGGTTAGCTGCTGTTGGTGTCGCCACTTGGGACACGAGAGATCAGCAGCCCGGTGCCGACCTCCGCAATGAAAACACTTGGGAGCGGTAGAAGTGCACTTCCGAGTGTGGTGTGATCCGCCGCAGATGGAGCAGCGATCAGGCCTGGTGCAAGCGGCGGAGACATGATTAAAGGCTCCGCAGCGGGTGCACTGGAGGGGACGAGCTTTCAGTGGTCGAACAGCAAACTTCATCCCATTGATGTAGACATGGTCAGGTGGAGGCGCAGCGAAGCGGACGGAGACAGGGTGGCCTCGACGACGGACGCCGAGTATCTCTACATCAGCCTCAATGCCCTCGGCAATGTCCTGTTCCCAGACCTCGCGATCGACGCCGAAGATAGTGCCCACATGGAAGTCCATGCGGGAAGCCTCGAACGAGCGAACGGGAATATCGAGGAGGGACTTGAGGGTCAGGAGGTGATCGCGGGATTCATGCGATGACACATCAGCAGCCACGATGTTTCGTTTCCGGTTGAGCCGGACCTCGATGACCCCTGGCTGGCCATACAGGTAGGCACTCATGTGTTCCTTGATGGATGCCCTGAAAGAAGTGTTCTTCTCTCGGGGGGTCACACGAGTCACCTTGGGGCGGCTGATTCGGCGTGTGACCGTAGTCCAACCACCGGTATCCCGATCGTGATCAGGAGCCGGATGGTTGGCGCGGGAAGGCTGTTGTGCCGTGGTGGAGTTGTTAGCCTGGTCCTGAGTTAAATCAGAGGAGGTGAACCAGGGAACCTCAGGAGGCGAACCCGAGGATGGTAGGGCAGCGGTCTTGTCAGAATCTTGATGTACAAGATCCTCAGCTAAGGCTGCAAAGGAGTTATGCAGAGTTACTTCACCTTCGGGAGCGAGCTCTTGCGAGGGTCCGGAGGAACGAGGCTTGCGGACGCGGTTCGCAGTTGCGAGCACATCGTCCAGTGCCTTGAGCTGGGAAGCAAGGTCTTCTTTTCCAGCTGGGAAGAAGGTAGTAGATGAAGTGTTGCTCTCACCAGATATGACAACCTCGAGTGCCTGAAGAGACGCCTCTGGCTGTCCGGTAGGGAGCAAAACGGAAGGTGATCGACTCGAGTCGGACGACTCGGCTGTCGCAGCGGCATCGTCAGTGACCTTGCGCTGTTGGCGCTTGGCCTTTCCTTTGTGCTGAGGCTTGGGAGGTGGGTTGTTGTCGGCAGGATCCTTGAGGTATTGCGCCGCTCTCAACCGGGTCACAGGGGGAGGTGGGCTGCGGCTACCGGTCGGAGATGAAGAGACCTGGGGCGGTGGAGGCCCTGAGGCAGGAGGGGGGACAAGGTTGCGACGGGACTCCTGAATGGAGGGGGTTGTCAGCAACCGAAGACTGTCATAGAAGTCCTCAAGTTGTCCCCGGACATGGCACTCGATGTCGGCACGAAAAGATGCCGGATCTCGGCCGAAGCTGCGAGTACGGCGGCGTTCCGGTTGGAGACCGCCGCGGCGAGCGGTATGTTGCTCCATAGCAGCAAAAACCTGAAAAAAGCTGCAAGCGAGAAAAGCGGCCGAAACCGCAAATTAGTGCGCTATAAGCTCACCTTGATAGCGACGGTAGGACAGGAGTGTGGTCCGATGAGAACCAGGTGGGACGAAGAGATGGTCCCAGTGGCAAGGCGGGACCATGCAGCCGGAAGCCCGGCACAACCCCGAAGGGGCCGGCGGCGGCGATGCGCTTCCTCAGTGGACCACGGTGAAAATACGAGTGGTGGAATTCTCGGTGATTATTCCACGTGGAAATCCACAGAGGCGGCACACAGGGGCCCCGCGGCACTCCCACAACACACGCGCAACGCGCCAAAAGCACAGGGGAGGCTTCCGAGACAGCGCGGCGCTGAGGAGCATTGCCGGGGAGCGAGCGGCGCGACGAGCGCGCGCGTACTCGTCGGAGCGAGCCGCGCACGCGTCCGAACGCGCCGAGAGCTGGAGGTGAAGTGCAGCGACAACAGGAGCGCACGAAATCGAAGGGAGCGAGCGACGGTTGTCCGCTCTCGCTGAAGGTTCCGAGGGGACTCGTCCTTTGTTCTCTCAGCTTCGTTGCTGTTGCATACAGCTCGAACTCTTTCTTCCTGACAGTCCAGCTGTGAAATGCGTCTCACGTTGTGTCCGGCGGCTTCGGCGGACACAACGATGCCATGTTTCGTGGCAGTTGCTAGGAGGATTTCAACCTGCGAGGTTAAGCTGTCAACATGGGCGGAGGTACACGGGTAACACAGGCGACGAACCCCACTTCCGACAACATGTAACACGCAAGTATGTAGGAGAAAGGAAATGCGCTTTATTGCGAAATGCGAATGGGGTGATTTATTGATTGATTTATAGGAAGGGAAAGGCGCAATGACTCTCTGACTTGTTTGCTGTGGATATCTCAACCGCACCGTATGAAAAGGAAGGAAGATGGGAGTGAAAGTGGAAAGAGAGAAAGAGGAGCCGTAGTGGAGGGCTGGGGAGTAATTTCCACCACCTGGGGATCGCTTGGGCTGAGGCATGCGCACTAAGCGTCTCGTGCGCACGTGCTGCGGACGGGGCCACTTCTTCCTTTCGCCAAAAAAGGTTCTTATGTTCGGCCTTCAGGCAAAGGAAACTGTTATGGCTCCCTGCGCTGTCGAGTGCTTCTACTACGAAGCCCGGCTTCGGGCATTGCCTGCTGAGTCCAAGTATCGTCTTTCGGATCCATTGGGTGAAGAAGGTCTTGCATTTCTGCTTTTCTACTTAGATTTTCTCTTGTGCGACTCTGTTGTCCGCTCCCAGCATCCGTTATGTAGGACCGCGGCCTGTTTGACTTGTCTATCATCACTGCTGGCACCCAGGTTCACTGCAAAGTATTATATAGATGGATACTGGCACCTGCGCGTAAATTCTGGGCACCTGTGCGTAGGCAGACTTGTAGTGCTTCTGTTGCCTGCTTCTAATGGCTTGTAGATAGCTTCGGATGGTTTCGGTGCGAACAGTCTTTCGCTCGAGATGACTGTCCAGTACTGGCAGCCTCGATCTGGTGCGGCGTCCCATCAGTCTTTCGGCTAGGGATTGCAGATGATCGTATCTTGGCGAATGTTTCCGTTCTTGGAGGACGCTGCAAAATATAATGCTGTCAGACGAGCATTTTTTGAGCATCATGTTTGCCTCTTGAACGGCACACTCTTCCATGTCATTGCCACGGGGATAGTAGGGGCTGGATATGACATCGTGAATGGGGAAATGAGATGCGAACGACCTGAACTTCACATTCATGAACGGCGGCCCGTTATTACTGCAGATGCTCGCAGGCATTCCATGTGTTGCAAAAATACCCATGCTTGCTTGGATAACTGTTTGCGCTCTTTTGTGGTGCAGCTTTCGGATCTTGGAAAAAAAGAGTAAACATCTACTAGAATCACGTACCTGTTGCCTCCGCAGTGGAAAATGTCCATACCAGCAGACTGCCAAGGTAATCTGGGCACCGGATGACTGAGTATTTGAAGCTTTGCATTTGTTTTTGTATTTTTGACATGCGGGGCAAGAGTTCGCTGGTGCTCGGATGACAGAATTCTTGTTGGGCCAGAACATCACCTGTCGAGCCCTTATCCTCATTTCCTGTTCTCCCCCGTGTGCCGCGTGGAGTTATTGGAGGGCGTCCGAGGGCTTAGCTGGCGGGATGACCACCTTGTTGCTCCGAATCAGCATGACGTTTTAGTCATGCTGTTCGTCGCGGTACGACCAAAACGCTCGCAGGGCATCTGGTGCTTGCAGTCTCGTCTCGGGCTACTGTGCTCTGGAGTAACAAAGAAACTGACATAACTCCTTGTTTTCTTGTTTCCTCTCGGATGCTTCGCAGCTCCTTGTCTGTAACAAGTAGAGAAGCAATGGCGTTAACGTCACAGGGCTCAGATACTTCTCGCAGTTCCACTTTACTCCGAAAACGTGAGACAGAGTCAGCAACAAGTTCTTTGCCGGGCTTGTGCTTAGCGATAATTGGGAGCATTTGAAGTACTAGCCTCATGCGTTTGAGGCGCATCAGCCTTCCCACACAAAGGCTTCTTGAATATCATTTCTAGTGGTCAGTGATCTGTTTCTACCATTACTTCTGGCTGTCCAAATATGTAATCTCGAAATGTTGTACAGCCATAGGCATTTGCCAAAGTCTGTTTTTCGATTTGCGCGTACCGTTATTGGGCTGCGGTAAGCGAACGGGATGAGTAAGCGACAGGCTGTCCATTTTGCAAAAGTACGGCCCGTACAACATATTTGATAGCATCAACGTATAGTACAACGGGGTTAGCCTTGCTGAGCGGGTAAGCAGCTGCCACGGATCTGCAGAAAACTTCACTCTTGCAGGTCTGACTAAACCCATGCTATGTCTTTCTTTAAACGTTTTCTAAGGGAGTAGAGAGGGAGGACATATTTGGGACGAAACGCGCCACGAAGTTCACCATGCCGAGAAACACTTGTAGCTCCTTAAATTTTTTGGTGGTGTAACTTTTAGGATGCCGTCTACACTTTCAGGGTACAGGAAGAGTCCTTCTTTGATGAGTACTTGACCCATGTTGCGTACTTGGAGCAGCAAGAAGCGACAGTGTTTTTTTAAGCTTGAAGTTATGTTCTCTGCAACGCATTAGAAACTGGGTAAGGTTGCTATCGTGCTCCTAGTGAGTTTTTTCTCAGACTCAAATGCTCTCCATAATCACGGTTACACCAGCCAGCCCCTCTGCTACTGCGTGCATTGCTCGTTGAAAAGCTCGTTGAAAATTCGTGAAGACGAGGGTGAGGGAGGACAGAGGCGGTGAGGCGCAGGTGAGGGAGGGAAAGATACAGTGTTTGAGGGGAGAGGGCGAACCTTCCACTAAAGGCGAAGTTGTATAGTAAGAAAAAGCACGCGTCAACACGAAAGGCACGAGTGACCCCACACTTTCTCCTCCACTAGAGTTGTGTTGTATAGAAAACAGATGGAACGGGGCACAGGCGCTGCAGCGAAAAGAAGCAGGAACGAAAGCCACAAAGTTGCCGCGGTGCTCGTTTTGAAGAAAAGCCTAGAAACGACACTAGATAGCTGCAGGGAGTCGCCGAAAGCGATGTCGCTGTTTCCAGCCTCACGGAACACGGCGGAACCGGAAATACCCAGGAAAGCCGTTTCCAACTGCTAACACGTTTCTTTGCCATTCAGGCAAAAGCAGGTCCAGAGAAAAAAAAAGCGCGTCTAAAAGAGCTGGGACGCGCAGTAGAAACGTTGAACTCAAAAGACCGAGGAGGGGTGATCTTATCTGCTGCGACCCCGCCTTACGTTTTTTGTTGCTTTTTCCCCCTTACAGAGTGGCTTGCATAAGTAGTTGACGTATGAGAAGCATTTCATGACAATGTTTTGTGACTGTCTAGTTAGCAAGATTTTACATAAAACTTTCATAACAAGTGTAAATTGCAATTCGCAACAAAACCAACGGAAAATAAACAACAGTGAATTAGTGCTGATAAGAGCTCCAATAAAATAAACCGCAGTTCAATATCCGATGCAGTCTTTGTCATGTGTTTACAGAAACAAGCAGAATTTTCCTATTTTTACCATTTTTTGCTTTGTTGTGAATTAGCAAAATCATCATATCGTGCAATAATATACGCGGCACGTGATTACAATGCATTGTTATTTCTGTAATTTCTATTCCATTAGGTTTTAGTTTATCTACGTTCTTAAGATAGTTTTCTTCAGATGGGTTTTAATATCGTTAGTAAAGTAATATAGTCTGTGAGTATTGAGCACAATTTCACGAGAGTTGTTTCATTTCCAATATCCAAAGAGTGTGTTCGCATTTCGTGTTAACCTGTTGAATTCCTGTACCGGAGTAAGGTTCTCCTATTCTTTATTTGATTTTAACATCCGTTCTGTAGTCACAATAAGTTTAATGCGTCATAATACCCGACGATCGTAACGCATTATTTTATAACAGACTCACGCATTACAGAGGTATGCCGATGCCGAACCGGGTTCTGTGAATCTTTGTCGAATGCGCTTCCAAGTTGGCTTCAGCTATGAGGTGCCAGCGCAAGAGTGCTTGCAGTTTTCAGATACATTTGTTGCTGTTCGCAAAATCAAAGCGTGTTGGTGGTATGAGCCTGGCTAAAAAAGAAGGTATTTTAAACCACCAGTCAGCTCAGTTTAAGTTTCCAGGGCTATTGCTAAACAACTACCTGCATGCCGCTCTTGACAAATCGTGCCTACATGAAATGACACATAGCATAGATGTTTGGCTGCAAACACTGATAAGTGCAGCATTTCCCTGTGAGGTGGTTACCCTGTTTTGAAGGGCCCTGCTAATGATGCTAGGGATGTAGAGGAGTACAGCTGAGGTGAAGAAGCACAAAGTACAAGAAACGTTGCCATTCCATATTACTATCAAATCTCCCACTGCTTAAAAAACGTGGCTCAGAAAGGTGACGTCCTTGTAGCCATCACTGCACCAAACATATTGGATGATGTGCAATATGATGCAGGGAAAGCACAAGCAGGGATGTAGCATCATGCCCGTAGGCAGGTTCGTCCCCAGGATGAGTGTGTCCGTTTACCGTACATGGCTGCCAAATGCCAAACGCTACATAGAAAAAGTTGGATGTTGCAAAAACGGCACAGTTCAGGAGCTGCACGCACGAGTAGGCGCACTGGTGGGAGGAAAAGAAAAAGAGAACGGGGGGGGGGGGGGGGGAACTGAACACTTGTTGCCGCCAATGCATCAGGACCGAGGCTGCGACTTTATTCCGTGAAACGACAATATTGAAGACGTTCGCGTCTAAACTCAGCAGAAAAGTATCGAAGCATACTGTATTAAGATGGAATTCACCATGCACTGGCGCTAGCAATTTTTATTAGCAGCCTTATCCGATAACTTGGGGAGTTTAAATGTCCCAAACATGTCAGCGTGCCAGTCTTCTTGGTTTGCCATTACGTTGCCAAGATCAGCTTCACTATAGGGGTGGACTATGTTTATGTCTGCTTTCAACGGCTTCTTATCCAAACCATGGTTTCCGGTGCTTGGTACGTCACGATATGAAGAGAAAAAGTGATGCTGGTTCAATGCTACAGAAATAACGCAACCGCAATTGTGAAATTTTTCACTGACACATAGTGGGGTTAATATCCAGGAAAGCTACAAAGCGTTTCTTCACACTCAGTGATAGAGATCCGCATGGGCTGGGCCCGCCCGCCGTGGCGTGTTTTTTACCTATTTAGATGAGAGGGTGACATCGAAGTCCAGCCCTCCAGGACGCTTGGATCTTGAGTACAGGCTGTAATTTTAGCTTACGACTTTATGAGATCGTTTTAATAACTATCCCAACAAGATGGCAAGCTGAGATGAAGTACCTGTATGCATGCTGCCAAGGCTAGAGTCGCACCAGAGCACTTGTCTCGCATACTGTTAAAACGTCTGCCAGGTCTGAACAAAAGGAAGACTTCGGGGAAGAAAGCTTCGAGGGTTTGCGTGATACCTGCTCTCGAACGCTACCCTTCAGCGCTTCGTACTCACTCTAAGACTGACTCAATAAAGCAGAGAGCTGAGGTTAAATGAAATCCAGTTCCGTGTAGTCATGGTATGTCCTTTGATCTCTAGGTGGCAGGTTGAAATTATGACAGCACTGCTTTTTATACATCTAATTCTGCTTAGCCATTTCTATGGAGTGAAAGAGGCCTCCTCTCTTCCGCAGATTCTCCATGTTGTTGTGCAAGCAGTTGTTCGCTCCTCGTGTGAGCGAGATGCCTGCTTTCAGAGAGCGTCCTGCCCCTCTTTCTGCCTTGTGCCAAACACACGCATACAACATGTGTCTGTTGCTGAACTAATTAAAATCGAAGCAACGAAAGCAACGAAACTCGTACTAGGCCGGGAAGATGTTCCATTTGGCGGGCTACAGTGTTCTAGAAGGCTGTAGCCGGAACATTGTTAGCCGGGGCGCACCTCAGCCTGCGCACACAAGAGCTTTACGTAGCGGCGCTTCGTTTGAAGACTGACGCGGCGCTACTAGAAGGAGACAGATAAAAAGCACAAAGCAAGCAAGTGTGCGTTAGGCTTTGCCCGCTGTGGTAATGCGCCGACGACAAACTATACTCCCTTAACAGTGAGGGCAGCTGTCAATAGGAAAGCTGTTTGAAAAAAAAATACAAAAAAAGCTCTTCTGCAGGGCGGGCAGACCACGCAAGCTGGTCCACGGCTGGGCTCAAGCAGCGGCTGTGGCTGGTCTTGTCAGATCTTCCTGGGGCAGCGGGTGGAGACATTGGTGCATGTGGCAGCAGTGCTCTCAGAAGGGTACACACGCATCCACCACCGTTCGCTCCTTTCCCGCTCTCTCTGTCCGAAGGGTGTTCCTTTAGTTCAATTCCCCCCCACAAAAAAAAAAGAAAAAAGAAAACAGCGAACGGCATAAACGGGTGGGGAAGCCCTTCATTTTGTGTTGCTTTGTGCTTTTGATCAGACCACTCACGTTGTGGATGCTTATGGTAAAAATAACACTTTGGTGCGCTGTTGCAAATGATATATGCTCATGCACGTCTGTGTACATTGTGCGCGAATACGTTTCCATTGCGGCAGTGCCCTCGGATATTTTCAGCAAATGCGTGGTCCAAGTAAAAAGTTAGTTCATGCAGGTTCGAGGTGAGTTTCATTCTTTTGCGGCTCTTGCCTTCTCAGTGTGGGCAATCCTGTTCTCGGCTTTTGCATATGCGGGCACGTATTGTCCGGAATGAAGATCATCTAGATGTGGACTTAGGCGAACTGATACAGAGCGCCGATTCCAGCAAGTTGGCACGTATGTGTTGCTTTTCTGTCCCCGCTCTAAGTGCTGCTATTTTCATAAATATCTATAGATTTAAGCACGCAATCCAGGAAGCATAATCAAACTTTACGCACGAAATGCTGGCCTGCTCACTTTGCATGTCGTACTGGTTAGACACTGTCTCATGCTGTTCTCTTATAACATAAAAAAAAGTTTAGGCACTACTGAGGCGGCGTTCGCGAAAATCAGAAGCACAACCGAGTTAGTGTTTCAATTTGTTTTTTCTGTTTGTTCCTGGAGAAAGTAGGGATGCCATCGGGACACATCATTAGTGGCACCTGCGGCGCCGTGTCCAAGCAACACCATTTTTACGCGATGTCTCCCAAATAACACCTGTCGCGCACTGCCCCAGACTTGTATGTTATATGTCCCCCCAACCCACCCCCTCGGCGAAACGAATAAGGGTCATGGCTCAGTGACCGCCTCAAAATTTATGCTTCAGTGTGACAGCGTTTTCCTGCTACTTGAATTACATTATTCTGTTGCCAATAGGCCGTATATGCCTCATGCTTTGTCCGTCTGCGACTGTATCTCCTCCTGCCTCATGCGGTGCAGAGTATTTCGTCTATCTCCTTCAAATATCGAGCGTGAACTGGTGGACAGGTTTGCCCGGTAAACTATGCCAGTTGTCATTCTCCTTCTTTCTCGAAGTTTTGCCTTTGATTGACATGCCTAGGGCACTGTTCAAATGGTTCTTTTCACTTTTACTGCCCCTGGCTTCCTCGTGCAGTGCATGTCTCATTCTCAGCAGCTGTCGGAACAAGTACGAGATGGCTCTTGCCAGTGATTCGCTACAGGATGAACGCAGCCACGCAATTTATTTAAGTCCATTATTAACTCCGAGGAATTTGGACTGCTAAATGATCGACTTGGCTTGACACCACCGAAAACAGATGCAGAGAAGAATAGTTTGCGCCTACTTCGACTCGGTATAACGTTGACATAGATCTAAAATAATGAAAGAGCTAGAATATTAAAGCTGATGAACATGAGGTTGAGGCTGAGTGAGGGCAAACAAAATGAGGGTGAGGGTGAGTGAGGCCCAGCAATTTTTTAGGTGAGGGTGAGGGCGAAGGATGGGCAGGAAAATTTTTAAATTGAGGATGAGGGTGAGGAAGGACCACGGATTGGAAAATGAGGGCGAGGGAGGAAAGGTCAAAATGAGGGCATTTGTCCATCTCTGGTGGTAAGGATGTGTGCAGGTGACTGCGTCATATATACCACAGTGCGCACCATTAACAACCAGATAAGTCTTAATTCTTCTTGCTAACATTTCCATGTGGTGCCAAGAATGTGAAATGGAAATAAAGAAGAAAAAAACCGCTTCCATGAGCATTACCCGAACACAGGTGCGCGTAAAGTTTGCTTACAATTTAATGGGAATAAAAGTAGCAGAAGTCGACACAGTTAAATATTTAGGGATTATATTAACAAATACAATGAAATCCAATGTACACATCAACAAAACGTGCACAAAAGCGTGTAGACAGCTTAGATTGCTTCGGAGAAATTTGCACGGGCGCCAGCTAAAGTAAAGCTAGCAAGTTATAAGTCCATCGTACGACCAATCCTTGAGTACAGCAGTATGATCTGGAATTCACTTCAAGCTTACCTTAACAATCAATTAGAAGCGATGCCAAACGAACCCCTACGGGTAATTTTTTCGCAGTACTCGCGGCATCTCTAAGCAACCACATTGCGCAATAGAGCAGATGTCCAAACTTTGAACAGCCGGCGACACATGCTTCTTTAAAGTTTTTTACCTTCTCCATAATGACTATAATACGAACAAAAAAGAATACTTAACACCCCTATACAAACATTCAGCCAGAACAAGTCATGAAAATATTACATTTCCTGGAGTTTCGAGCAGGAACGTGGTGGCAAGCCTTAACATCATTGTCCGTAATCGGCTCTTTCAATGCATTACCAAGTTTTTACAGAATCTCACAGACGTTTTCATTTTACTCTTCTTGGATGCCTTGGGGCTACCTTGAATTACGACATTGCGGTTTCGTGAATATTGTTCGCATTTAACAAGACGTGCCTCAAGTTCTCAACACTTTCTTTATAGCGAAGCGCATCGGGAGTTGAGCTCCCGATTTTCGGTCGTTAGCTTCGAGTTTTTTCTATTTTCTGCTTTAACTCTTTCTAATTTTGCCATGTCCTTCTAGACGTACTCACTACTGCTAGTTAATTCCATCTGCTTCTTTTTTATCTCGCGTACTTCGTTCCGTAGGCCACGTTCAGCCGACTAATGTTTTAACTTCTCTTTTTAATTCCTCTCTAACCTTCGCGAGCTCGTTACAGAATTCCTATTTGAGTTTTGCTATATCCTTAGCATTTCTAGCAGACAAAAAAATGATAACACATTTCTACTTGGTAGCAGTGATAACAAAGGAAAGGTTCAGAACAATTTTAGAGCACCAACACTAACCTGCAGACGGAAGCAGGGGAGCGCATTAGGCTTGCCTCGCAAGCAATCGTCGCTGTGCCAAGTGACCAAGCCGCGCAGTAAGTGCTTCTTTTATAGGCAACGGCGTTTCCATTGCAACCAGGACTGAAGATCACGTGGGCCGCTGGCGAGATACGTCTCCTGGCGCCAGCTCGCGTTGTTCTATCGATGACCTTGCTGAAAACAAACCCGGTGTTACGCCGGCGTACGTCGGGAAGGTCGTGCAGCTCGGCAAAAGGGATATGCAGAAGGAAGCAGGAGAGCACGTTATTCGTGTCTCGCAAGTTGTCGTCGCTGCTACATAGGGGCAATATCTCTGCATCTCACCAACCTCAACGAAGTCGCTCATTCCGTAGCACGAGCTCTCGTGTATCTTGACAGAGAGAGCCATGGCGAAGATTGTGGGAGAGAGAGGCTGACGAGCTTTAATGACTTGACCAAAGCCTTCTACCTGGCCCGCCGGATGTTACCTCCGCCTAGCACCAAACTATACAAAGCTCGGGCAGCCGCGTGGAGGCAACTACAAACAAATACATAACCGAACCCGCTGCAGAACAGCATGATTTATCCCGAAATATATGACATTAACACATGCAAGGTCTGCAAGATAAACATAGCAAGACTCAAGCACCTACTCTGGGAGTGTGAACGAAAATTTGAAAGGCGTTAATCTCAGAACCCTCTTGTTGAGGTGGTCGGCCACTGTGTGCAGCTCCATCTTCAACGACCAACTCTTGGCCGTCCAGCATGCCCTAGCGGCGGCGAAGAGACAAGGTCTCGACGTCCCCAAGTGAGAGATCTAGGCTGGTTCGCGTTAAACCCTGCTGTACACAAAATAGTTATTCCTCCTCCTCTTGTAGTATTGCCCTTCACAAGAATAAAGGACCATCATGATTACTTTTGCATAGTTCAAGCAGAGCAGCAGGTGGCGTGAATATCAAGTTCAATATAAAAAAATAACAGGCCACCACAGAAAGAAAAATACACGTTAGTTGCCCTAGCGGGCATAAACGGGCTTCATCTTAGCAACGTGGACGACTTCTGATTGTGGCTGCCCTTGGGAGAAGCTAACAGTAACTTGCATGACCACTTCGTAAATGACGTCGCTGAGTTTGCGCAGCACTTCGTATGGGCTGAAATAACGGCCAGAAGTTTCTCGCAGCTACACTGCTGGCGAACAGGGGTCTGCAGGCAAACTTCATTGACAGAGTTGTAAATTACCTGCTTGTGACGAAGGTTGTGATGGTAAGCTTCTTTAGCCTCTTGTGTATGGGCTCTAGGTGGCGAAGGAATTGGTTTTGCAGGTACTGACGTGCGGGCAACAGGTGATTTTAATATTGCGTCTAGCATGGTAATGGACATCTGGACTCCAGACGAAATGTTGTGAACCACCTCGTGTTCTAGAGTGCGGCGTTATACGCGAATGTTGCATGGGGTTGTATATGGTCCAAATTTTCTGATCTTTGCTTCAGTACATAGAAAGTATATCGGCAGTGGTCTAATTGACCCGCGCATAAGGCCATTCGTCTGATAATGGTAAACTTGTTCTACGATAAAGAGTGCCACTAAGCCGCACAACTTCCTCGGTTAGTGCTGAAGAAAATATGCCTCTGGCAGTCAAAGCGAGTGCAGGGGCACTATGAAACCGACTACGTTAAAGATGAAATATTCTAGAGGACCATTAAAGTGGGATCAGGAGAAATTCATTATAGCGTAGTTGATCATAATCATTCACTAGAGTACTTATATCTCCCTTCTTTCACTCCTTCTTCTTTCCTCCTTTTACGGTTGAGTAAATGTGTCCGCGGAGAATTGTGACAGATACTGCACATATTCCGTGCAGACTGGAAGGCCCTGCTGCGCTCTACGGACCCGGCTGATCAGGAAACTGTCACAAGCCGGGCTACCAGCGTAATGGACCTTCGGGGCATGAACGCTTGAGTACAGTGGGGCCGTGCGGGGGCCCAGGAATCTGCGAGTCCCAAACTCCTTTGCTCAAATAAAGTTTTATCCATCAATCCGACCGTGCAGTGAAGCAATTTGAAACATCGCTGGTACCTGCTGCACTAGTGCCTCCTAGATGTTTGAGTCTGGTTCTGTGTGCTGCGTGGTGCAGCATTCAAGGAAGCGCCAAATGAAAGGCGCCGAACAGACGCCTGAATCGTAAGCCCGGCGGGGTTTAGCTTCCTGTATACATGAATCACCTATTGACGCCATCACCAGTCGAGATGGTACATCGCGCGCCCCTTGTCTAACGCATGTAAGTTCTCTCGGCGTTTTTCAATTAGTTTACGTCGTGTTTGCGCGTCGTCGATGGAGAAAAGACATACGCGCTACTGTTAAACTGTTAACTTCGTTTATTACTAGATAAGAGGGTGCGACCAGCGTCGGCCGAGGCGTAGGCCGAACTGCCGGGTGAAGAATGGAGGCCGGGGATGGGGCTTGCTTCCCAGAACCAGAGGAGGGCGAGGGGGCCCACCGTGGGGGCGTCCCGCTGAGCGCAGGCAGGCGGCGAGTCCTCCCGGCGAAGCGCGAAGAGGGGTGCTGGCCTGTTCATTAGCGCGCACTGCTCCATTCACAACGAAAAGGACGAGCACAGCACTTGGAACACACTTCCTTCCCCCTTAAAAAGTTGCCTGATAGCGTGCAGGGGGTCGGCGAGGACGCGTGGAGACGCGCTGGCTCTGTGCGCACAGGGAAGGACCACTTGTAGGCTGAATGTTGCCCGCGGTGCTTTGTAGGTCTGCCCTGGGTGCAGTCTTTTCTTCTGTGGAGAGATGCCAGGCTATGTGGGAGGATGGTTCAGATGTCCTCGCTGCTGCCGGACCGCTCTCGGAAGGCGTCGTAAATCCACGCAGCTGGTTGAGGTGTCGGCGTGCCACCGTTCCATGTATGCTGACAAGCCAAGAGCGCAGGCCTATCCGTCGCAAAACAGTAGCTTCCTCCCAGCGTGGTTTTCTGAGAAACTGGCGGGCGAGGACGCGCTGCCCCTCAACAAGTGTCCCGCAGCGCGGAATCGGTTTTTCTTCCCGGGTCGTCTCTGTTTCTGGCTCGGGGAGAATAACTGTGAGCTGCGTCCGCATTTCGCGCTCGAACATCATTTTCGCTGCGGTCTGGCCTGTCGTGTTTTGTACAGTTGTGTGCTCCTTGAAAAGAAAACGTGCAAGGCGGCGCTTCAGCGACCCTGTCTGGTCTCTCTCAAGGGCACGTTTTAGCTCGGCCACGTAACGCTCGACTTGTCGTCGCTGGGTGGTAGGGGGCCGATGTGACTGATGAGATCCCGTTGTCGCGATAAAACTTGAGAATCTCTGCAGACACAAACGGTGTTCCGTTGTCCGACACTACCTTGCGGGGAATTCCGAACGTTGCGAACAGTGATCGGAGGTTGTCAATGGCTGCTGCCGAAGTCGTCTGTCGCATTTGCCTTATTTCAAGCCATTTGGTGTAAGCATCTACGACCACAAGCAAAGTGCAGCCTTCAATTGGGCCTGCAAAATCAACGTGCAGGGTGTGCCAAGGTGTGTGTGGCTTTTCCCATTCTGGGAGAGGAGCTTTCGGCGGATTGCTCCGGCTGCTTTGGCAAGGCTTGCAGTTTCGGACTGTTGTTTCAATGTCGTGGTCAATGTTAGGCCACCACATATAGCTTCTGGCACACGCGTTCATGGCAACGATGCCCCTGTGTCCGGTCTGGATGAGAGAGATAGCTTGTGCGCGTAGCTCTCTCGGAATCACAACTCGGGATCCTAATAGGATGCAGTCGCGGTGGGTGCTCAACTCTGTAGCTCGCCTGCGGTAAGCGTCGAAGTTGTCCCCTTTGAGTTTGTGCACGTTGCCTTGTTGAGCAGCTGTGTAAACTTGGCGTAGAGTTGCGCATTTCTGCTTAGATGCTGCAACTGTGCCTACTGTAAGCGGAGGTTCTGGCAGTGCTTCGAACATAAGAACATCTCCGGGCGGAGGCGGTTCGTCAACTGTTTCGTTCAGTGGCAGGCGGCTGAGCGCGTCGGCATTCTGATGTTTAGTCCCATTGCGGTAGACCAGATCGTAGTCGTACGCTGAGAGCTTGATGCACCAACGTGTCATTCGCGGAGACAATGTCGGTGGCATGGGCTTTTGTGGCCCCAGAATGTCCAGTAGCGGTCGGTGATCCGTTATAAATATCACCTTTCGGCCGGCAATGTACTGGTGAAAATGTGTTGCCGCGTAGACGATGGCCAGCCGCTCTTTATCCAGTTGCGCGTAGTTGCGCCCCGCTTGTGACAACGTACGTGAGGCGAAAGCAATCGGGGCCTCCCTTCCGTGGTCATCAGTCTGCGAAAGAACCGCGCCGACTCCATACGGAGATGCGTCGCAAGACAAAAGCAGTGGCTTCCTTTCGTCGTAGTGGCTGAGGACTGTACACCTTCGAAGCAGGTGTTTCAGGGCGTCGAATACCTGCTGATGGCGGGGCGACCATGTCCATTTCACATCTTTCCGGAGCAGCTGATATAAGTCGTTGGCCATAGTAGCTCTTTGTTCTTAGAAACGGTCGTAGAACGTTAAGAGTCAGAGAAACGCCTGTAGCTCCTGCTTGTTTGTTGGTGCCCGTGCTTCGGTGATCGCTCGCCACTTTGTCTTCGGTCGGGTGGATGCCTTCTGCATCAATTCGGTGTCCCAGAAATTGCACCTCTGACACCGCAAAACAGCATTTTTCTTTGCTTAAACGCAAATTTGCGTTCGCTAGCCTTTCAAGAACGTGCTCTAGGCGCGCTGCATGCTCTTCCGTGGAAGCGCCACTGATTATTACATCGTCCAGGTAGACACAAGCTCCTGGGATTCCTTGAAGTACTGTCTCTATGAACTTCTCAAATATGGCCGGGGCTGCAGCTACACCAAAGGGCAATCTCACGACCTTGTACAGGCCTTTCAGTGTGTTCATTGTCAGTAATTCTGACGTCGGTTCGCTCACCTTCAGTTGTTGATAGGCCTGGGGGAGGTCTAGAGTGCTAAAGACTCTTGCGCCGCGTAGCACGCTGAACACTTCTCCAGGTGTCGGCAGAGGGTAAGACGACGCTTTAGTCGCAAGATTTACGGTGCTCCGGTAGTCTCCGCAGAGGCGTATGGTTCCGTTCTTCTTGCGAACAACAACCAGTGGTGCGGCCCATTGCGAATGTTGTGCCTGCTCGATGACACCTTGCTGCTCCAGTTTGTCCAACTCCCTTTCAACGGAAGCTCTGAGAGCAAAGGGTACTGGCCTGGCCTTCAAAAACTTCGGTTGCGCTCCGCTTAAAAACTCCAGTGTGACTGGTGGCCCTTCATTTCCTGGAATCTCTTCAGAGAATACTCTTTCGTATTTCTCCTGCAATTGCTCAATGACGTTGTGGCTTGGCGTTTGGTGTATGCCGCATATCGTCACCCCTAATGGAGAAAACCAGTTTCTCCCTAGAAGGCTTGATCCTGAGCCCTTCACTACAAGGAGAGGTAGCGTATGGGTCTGGCCGTTGTAACAAACCCACACGTTGGCAGATCCCAATAGTGGCAAGTTCTGTCCTGTCCACTTTCGCAGGTGCGTGTCGTCTTGTTGCAAGGATGGTGTGTCTGATGGCCACGAAGTTCGGAATGTGGCCTCACTGATCAGGGTACACTGATCAGAGGCGTCTACGTTGTGGTTAGGCTGAGAAGGCGACTTTATCTTGGCAAGCTTCCGCTTCGTAATGCATGCTTTCTCAATATGCCCTTGCTTGTGGCAAAAATTACACGTGGCTGACTGGAATCGGCATCCCTGGGCGTTGTGTTGGCCCTCACACCGCCAGCAGCGTTGTACATTTTTGACCGATTTTGCAACAACAGAAGGTCTGCGTACCTGGTTGCCTGTTTGATGTGCCGGCTCGGTGTTCCGGCGCATCTCTCTCTGCTGCTGACCGGCGCTCTCCGCTCGCACGACGATGTCGTAAGCTTTGTTAAACGTGAGGTCCCTCTCAGCGAATAGGCGCTGCTGTAGTGACTCGTCGCTCAGTCCGCACACAAATCTGTCACGTAACATGACGTCCAATGGAAGCATGGTGGTGTGAGCAGATGCTGTGTCTTCATGTTGCCCGGTAGCTGTCCTGGCTGTGGTCAGCGTCCCGAAATTGCAGTCAGCTGCAAGCTTCTTGAGCGCTGCTACGTAGGCGCTCACAGTTTCCCCTTCCAGCTGATCGCGTCGCTGGAAGCGGGCTCGGCTGTAAACTTCAGATGGCCTCGGGTCGTAGTGCTTTTGAAGGGCTGCAACGATTTCTTTGTAAGGCACTTCCGCTGGTGTGCTTGGCTGAATAAGGGCGCAGATAGTGTCGTAAGTCTGCTCCCCGCACAGCGTTAGCAGGTTGGCCCTCTTCAATGTTGGGTCTGTGGTGTTGTTAGCTTCGAAGTAGAACTGGAGGCGTCCAACCCACGATGACCAAGATGAGCCGTTGAATTCTGGTATTAACCCTCGCGTACCATGGCTTGTCAATAGCGTTGCGTAGCGCGGGTCAAATCCACTTCCTCGTCGCCACTGTCGTGTTTGCGCGTCGTCGATGGAGAAAAGACATACGCGCTACTGTTAAAGTGTTAACTTCGTTTATTCCCTAGATAAGAGGGTGCGACCAGCGTCGGCCGAAGCGTAGGCCGAACTGCCGGGCGAAGAACGGAGGGAACGGAGGCCGGGGATGGGGCTTGCTTCCCAGAACCAGAGGAGGGCGAGGGAGCCCACCGTGGGGAGCGTCCCGCTGAGCGCAGGCAGGCGGCGAGTCCTCCCGGCGAAGCGCGAAGAGGGGTGCGGGCCTGTTCATTAGCGCGCACTGCTCCATTCACAACGGGACGGACGAGCACAGCACTTGGAACACAACAGTTTACAGTAATGGAAAGGCGCAGTATCTGTCACTGACGGAATTCCGCTATCATCCTCACGCTAGACAAGGGAAATTATGATGACCATTTTACGATCCGGCGCGTGGGACGGAGAAAGACTGCGTTCGAAAGGGTCGCGTTTTTTATGTTCTTGCCGCAGTGGACAAATTGGCCATAGGCCGAGCCACTGTTGCGGCATCTAGCGACTGTAATGCTTACTAGCACGGGCAGAGGCATGGTATTTTATGTTTTTGGTAGCCTCTCCATAATATATGTAATACGTACCATACTCTCTGCTTCCCCGTGTGTCTGCAGGTAAGCTGGTGTTCAACTCGACCAACTCCGGGTTTTTACATTTCACCTCGCCGGCAGTCCATATCGCGCCCAAGAATTTCGAGATGCCTTACCTGGCGTCATAAACCTCAGTTGATATTAGTTCATTCGGAGAGGTTATGATGTTCCATTATGGATGGTGACATTCAAGAGAGCGTTGATCAAACTAAGTTCGTGAGCTCCACAGATTCGCAGGTGAAATGCCGTCGGTGTCTTGTTATTAACCCTGAACCAAAGATTATGAAATTCAAGCTTCTTCGCCTCCCTGAACATCTGGAAGACCTTTACATCCGCGACGGCTTCCGTGCTTGTGGTAAAATTATATCGACCACTGTGCAGCACTGGAGAGTATCGAAAAGAATGCGAACTTTGAATCGCGACATAGCCCTGACTCTTGCTGATGGCGTCATTGAGGACAGTGTCCCATTCGGTTTAGTGTTTTTGGTATACCGTGTCTGGATTTTATTTTCACGTAGGCCTCCCTTGTATCTTCGCTGTCACAAGGTTGGTCATATACGACGACCCTACCGTACCCCTGGTTGTGATGCGTGTTGGTGAATCGGCCATACAACAGAGGAGTGCGCAGTGTCATACGCGGATAAACTCAGCAGTAGTAGCTATGGTGTGGATGACACTTTGGAAGAGCGTTTAATTGATGTAAAAGAGGTTTTGGACGCTGCTGGGGGCATGGCAGTAGGTAAGTCTACTGAATCAGAGACTAGAGGCCCATTGCTAAGTGAGGAAATTACTGCTGTACGGCTTCAGCCTACCTAGCCCTCAAACCAAAGCGATTCTGGCTGTGAGACAACCCAAAGCCGAATACTCAGGACGTTTATCAGCAGGTGTATGTTAACGCACAATGAGTTCTCAAAACGCATAAGCGCTTTGCTTTTCACCCCCTCATAAAAGCACGTCGCCAAAGCTGGGATGGAGTCCGCGATCTAGAAATTAGCAGCCGGAGGTAATTTCCTTTGAGCACCACGTTGGTGACAAAGCCCCGAGTTTGAATAATGGTTTCAGAAGTTATATTACAGAACATATTTGCAGTTTTGCCTTACAGAGAATAATAAAATCGTATTTTTATTCTTGCTACCCCCTTCAGCATTTTTGTTTTTTTTGGTCGCATTATTCAGCAATATTAACATTAGCAAAAGCTGCTCCTGTATCGTATTAGTGTAAGAAGCCATGCATATATTTTCTGCGATACGCTGAAATTCATCAGTCATGCGCATTATAGTCAGACTCATTTCACAGCGTCTGCCTTAAACCTTTTTGCATTCGTTAGGCGTGGCCTTATTGGTATACTAATACAGTTGTACCGTCAAAGTTGTTTTATTATGTACGCAATTCTCTATATCAGTAATCCTTCGCACAAAAAGGATTAACGCAGACGCTCTATTCATAAGCCTGTTGACTGGTGGGACATGATTCAATAAGATATGTAGGAGTACAGATGAGAATTGAAAATAAAACATGCGTAGGAATTTTCAGCCCAAATGTCTAATATGTTAATTTCTTAGTGATTCCATCAGAGCATGCTTCCTTGGTTTTTAAGAAAAAGCATTGCCGTGATGTGGGGAAGAAAAACAAGATTGCTGAATTATTCACCCGAGTGCAAGTCAACATTTGAAAGCAGGTGCCGAAAAAGAAAAATGATTCAGGACGACTGTTGTTGATTACTCCAAAAAGCGGACTAGTCAAACCTAGGAGTGAATAATATCTGAAAGAGATACAACAGCAATCAATAAAGCTAAAGAGGCTTCACTATTTAGAGCATACTACAAGCCTGCGTGTGTGCTGTGAATGCTTTTACCTTGTGTCGACACTTGCAGCAAGCGAAGAGTGTTTCCGAGCATACCACTGTTTTGTAAATTTTGGCTGCCCCATATAGCAGTTATGCGGGCGTAGCATAAAATAAACATGTAGGCAAAAATGTCCCCTCTAAGTGAGGACTCAGAAAGAGCATGTGCTTAATTGATTTTTTTCTGGTATGAACTTGAATGGATTCACTTACTGTTCAATGATAAAAAGTTTGGAGTTTTTCATCAAAACTAAGAGAGAAATAAACACATGACATTTAAAATGTCAAGGTAAGTTCTCCCACGCTGTAGTAGCATCCTTGGCGCACAACTTAAAGTATACCAAACTTTCTATTTTCGTGCTGAATAAAATATTTTAATTACTGATATATCTGTCTATATAAAATATAAACCTGCTATGATAAATATTTATACCCAGCCGGTAGTACGAGCCATATCTTTTCACTGCGGCATTCAGCACGAATATGCTGCCACACGGGATTTTATCGAAAAAGAGCACGTTTCAGGCGTGCTTCGAGGGGACGGTAATCGTTATGTGTCATAGAACGCACTTCAAACGTCGCCTTTGTCTTGTGGACTGGAGCAGTGAGCAGCAGCATGTACTGAACCTTGGCCGAATTAGGAAATGTCATGTGGCATGTGAGTTATAACAATTCACATTGCCAGATTTTGAAAAGGGCACGAGGTGGATGAGTTGTATTCAGTCGCAGGGCCGACAGAAACATTTCAAAATTGTTCAGTAAGTTAAGTGGCTTTTTTAAGGTCATGTATCATGTCAGAAAGATCGCCAACACGGGAAAAAAGATGTATCGAAACACAGATGTCTGTGGCGTGTTTCGTTTTCTCGTCCGGTCTCAATGAATTTACTGACATGGCCGGAAGACAAGAAAGAAAATTTAACATGCTTCTGAGATTCAAATCTGTAGTTACATGAAAGCACAGAAGCGTAATGTTTATGAAGATAATGCATAGTCAGCTTATACAAATTACTAATTATTATCTCCTGTGTTCTCATGTTAGCAAACCAATGTATCGTACGGTAATGACACCCAGATGTTCATAAAGCCTACATTCGAAGAACGCCAAGTTTAGAGATACACAAACTTCACAAAATTGCTGTTACTACAGAGCATGACGGCGAGCATTTGGGTGGAGAGTTCACAGTATGAGTAAAGCCACGAATAGGAAGAATATGTGCAAGCAAACAATACGTTGCAAGTCAGCCGCATGAAGTACCGTAAAATTTCAAAGAGCGAATATCGCTGTGAAGCAAATTTTTGCCAGGAACATATAAATACAAAATTGCGACTGCAGACCTGTACAATGCATTCAAAGTCTCAACGTCTCCATGTTACTCTGAGAGTGACGGGATGTGAGGAACATACAAGAAGAATAACTGAAAAACAGAATATAAAAAGCGTGAAAGAACCTCAAGCATGCAGTTGTTGACGGGCGCCGCCAGCAGCGGCAGCACATGGGCGATCTAGCTCCAACAGAGCTTAAATTGGGGGTTGCAGCGATTCAAAAAAAAAGTAAAAGCACGAAACTTTGATGCTTGAATTACCTTGACGTTCTCTTTTGCGTGGCCTGTGGAGAAGGCTGGCTATTGCGCGCAAAAAATGTCGAAAGGAGGCGCGAAAACAGTTTCAATTTTTCATATCAAAACCCATCGCTTCTAAAAATCACCTTTAAAGGGATCTTCAGTTATCTACTGTGTAAAGCGGAATCGGGCAACTAGATGCTTTAATTTATCATAAAGCATTGCACCAGAAAACTTTGGAAAGGAAAATGGCACAGGCTTTGAACTTACAATAAATTTTATTCAGGAGCTCGTGAGAATATACCCGACACAGCAACATAACAAACACAAGCAAGATCAGCCAAGATACGAAGCCCCGCTTTCTTTTGTCGTAAGTTAAGTCCGCACATGAAGGGACACTACCAATTTTTTTTTTCAAATAGTAGAAATTGTGGTGTTCTGTTATATAACGTTTCCGTAATAATGTCTTCGTCTGCATAACTTCTTTTGTTTCCTTCACGGAGATTATCTTATGGTTGCGCAGCAACTCCTAAATATATATATATATATATATATATATACATATATATATCTTGTGAAAGAAGGCCAACTCGAGACGCCAAAGTCGTGACGGCAAGGCAAGGTACGCCGTGTCAGCGTTTTAATCTGATGGTGAACCCAGGCGCGTGCTGCAGCCGGCGCTGCGGGACGATGACGATGGTATGTACAAATGAAAGAAGATCCGTGGAAGGATCACACAATCTTCCGGGGGGGGGGTCGGAAGCGGCCAGCCTGGCCGCTCCTAACCAACCGATGCACCGCGGCGCACAAACGGCTTCAAGCGGGAGACATGAACAATTTCAGTTCCACGGTGGCGTCGATCGGCTGGGGGATCAACAGGTGTGACTTGGTAGTTCACGGGGGAAGTATGGTTTATGATCTTATAGAGACCAAGATAGCGACGCTGAAATTTATCACTAAGGCCCGGGGCGCGCAGTGGTGTGTAAAGCAGGACTTCGTCACCGGGACGAAAAGAGACCGCACGATGCGTAGAATCGTAGCGACTCTTGCGGTCTTCCTGGCGCGCTTCTGTGTTGAGGCGGGCAAGATGACGGCATCTGGCCACATGGGATAAGAACTGGGCTGGTACTGATGAGGAGTAGTCGGGCGTAGGAACAAGACAGTGTGGAGCATTGTAGTGGCAGGACGGCCAAACACGAGGAAAAACGGAGAGTAACCGGTAGTCCGCTGTACTGCTGTATTGTAGGCGAATGTGACGAATGGTAGAATAGTGTCCCAATTTCGGTGATCCGGTGTGAAGTACATGGATATCATATCGGATAGAGTGCGATGAAATCGCTCAGTCAGGCCGTTAGTCTGGGGATGGTAGCTTGAGGTTGTCTTATGAAAAGTGGATGACGCATGAAGAACTTCGGCAACGACTGTCGATAAGAAGGCCGTCCCGCGGTCACTTAGAAGCACCCGAGGAGCACCATGACGCAGGACAATTGATCGCAAACAAAATTAGCTACCTCTTCGGCAGAACCAGTCGGTACAGGGTCTGTTTCAGCGTAGCGTGTAAGGTGGTCAACGGCTGTTATAATCCAATGGTTACCCCCATCGGAGAGAGGTAGGGGACCATATAAGTCGATGCCGACTACGTCGAATGGCGTGGCGGGACATGGAAGAGGCTGTAGGAGGCCGGCGGGCGAAGAAGTCGGCCGCTTGCAGCGCTGGCACAGATGGCAGGAAGCGACGTATACAGCTACGGTAGAAGATAGGCCAGGCCAAAATAATTGTCTTTTCTCGCGATCATATGTTTTGTCAAAACCAAGGTGACCTGCAGTAGCGTCATCGTGGAAAGCCGCCAGTATACGTGGGCGAAGCGCACGCGGCACGACAGGGAGCCAACGAGCTCCATCAGGGCAATACACGTAGCGGCGTAGTATGCCATCTTCGAGTTTGAAATTGCGAAGCTGTCGGCGAAGCATAGCATTGGGCGGGTTCGAAGCGCCGTTAAGGCGGTCGATGATGGGCCGACAGTAGGCATCAGCTAATTGCTGCGAGCGGAGTGCGTGTTTGTGCTCAGAATCGTCAAAAGAAACTGGTGTGATATGCGTTGGGGGAAGAGATGGTCGGCTGTGGTCAGAGGTGGAAATTCGTTTCAAAGAAAAACAGCAGGCTGATTCCATAAGTGGGCAGCGAGAAAGAGTGTCGGCGTCTTGGTGTTGGCGACCCGATTTATAAACGACGTCGAAATTATATTCTTGCAGGCGTAGAACCCAGCGGCCAAGTCGGCCTGTCAAATTTTTCAGTGAAGACAACCAGCAAAGAGCATGGTGATCGGTCACAACTGGGAAGTGCCGACCATAGAGGTAGGGGCGAAACTTTTGAACAGCCCAGACGACGGCAAGACATTCCTGCTCGGTGATGGTGTAGTTTTTCTCAGCTGGAGTCAAGGTCCTCCTGGCGAAGGCAATGACTTTTTCACGCGAAGTTGCATCGCGCTGCAGAAGGACAGCGCCAAGACCGTGAACACTGGCATCAGTGTGCAGGATGGTAGGAGCGCTGTCGCTGAAGTGGCCAAGAACGGGATCTGATGTGAGGGCGTGCTTTAGGTCGGTAAAAGCAGTGTTGCACTGTTCAGTCCACGCGAAAGAGCTACGCGCTTTAAGTAGTTCATGAAGTGGCGCAGCAATAGTTGAAAAATGCCTTATAAAGGCTGGAAATATGACGCCAGGCCGAGGAAACTGCGCAAATCTGCAGTCCGTTGCGGACGAGGAAAGTTCGAGACCGCGCTGATTTTATCTGGGTCTGGACGAATGCCGTCACTGCTAACCAGATGTCCCAATATTTTAATTTCCTTTTGTGCAAAGTGGCACTTCTTGGTGTTGAGCTGAAGAGACACGTCAGGACTTCATTCAGGCGCGTGAGATGGTCGCTAAATGTTGCCGAAAAGTTAGCAATGTCGTCCAGGTAACATAAACAGGTTCTCCATTTTAGGCAACGAAGTACCGTATCAATCATGCTTTCAAATGTCGCTGGTGAGTTACACAGGCCGAAGGGCATAGCATCAAACTCGTAAAGTCCATCGGGAGTTGCGAAAGCGGTTTTCTCTTTGTCACCCTCATGCATTGGTATTTGCCAATAACCTGAGTGGAGATCCAAGGTCGAGAAATATTCGGCGCCTTGGAGAGAGTCAAGGGCGTCATCTATTCGCGGCATCGGGTAGACATCTTTAAGGGTAATTTTGTTTAGTGCGCGATAATCAACACAAAATCGTACCGATCCGTCCTTTCTTTAAATAATACTACTGGGGAAGACCATGGGCTTGTTGATGGACGAATAATATCGCGACGGAGCATGTCATTCACATTTTCTTCGATTACTTTTCGTTCCGAGAGAGAAACCCGATAAGGTCGGCGGCGTACGATCGAGTTACCTTCAGTAATGATGCGGTGGTGTGCAACACTAGTCCGTCCCAGTGGAGGGGAAGTGGCATCAAAAATGGCTTGATGGGCTTGAAGCAACTTCAGCAATTCTTAGCGTTGGTGCGGCGTGATGTCCGGACTGATTGTCTTCGACAGCATCGGAAGAGAGACGTGCGATGAATCACGTTGCTGAGGTAGTGGGGTGGTGAGCACCATCATGGACTTAGGGTGAGCATCCACTATGCATGGCAGGGAATTTTCTTCAGTCAGCACGATGGATTCACGGGATGTGTTCGTGGCAGCTACTATCGCTGAGCCGCTGCGGAATCGTACAAGACTTGATGGGAAGGCGATTCCACGTGCAAGATGACGATAAGATGGTGCGATAAGTACATCCAGTCAGTCATGTGTTCCGAAACAACGGTAACAAGTTTTTCGCACTGTGGAGGCAATACAGTGTCAACTGCGGCAATGAGGGAATGACGTCCTTCAGACATGTCAGATGAAAAATCACTGTCTGTCATATGAATGACACGGTCGCCACAAGAAATTAACGCTGACGCGGTCGACAAAAATTCCCAACAAAAAATCATCTGATGCGCACACGGTGAAAGCACAGAAAACTGCACATGGTGGTGGACGCCGTCTATAACAATTCGAACTGTACACTTTGCTGAAGGATGTAGAGGGACGTCATTTGCTCCACGAAGTTCAGGTCCATCATATGGTGTCGTTACTTTCCGCAAACAGTGGCATAAATCAGCGCAAATAACAAATTGCAGCCCCTGTGTCAATCAAAGCTTCGACCGGTAATCCTTCAGCTAAAACGGAATTCATATTGTACGGGCGATGAGGAGGACTTTTGGTATGTTCGCAGAGTGCAGTTTCACCTCCGGAAACTGCATCGCTTAGTATTCCGAATGACGGACAGAAACAGTTGTTGCTGGTCGAAGTGGAGAAACAGAGCGGCGGTAGGGGGAAAGGGACCGGCGTCGGGAAACATGGGCGCCACTTGGTTCAGACGAGGATACCGGTGGTGGAGAGGATCGACGAGGTGGGCTGTGAATAGATCGTCGCTGATAATATGAGGGTACGTCACTTTCGAAGGCGTCGTAACCACGCCGCTCGTTCTGAATGCGTCGACGACAGAAGCGGGAAATATGTCCTCTGATTCAACAGTAGTAGCACACTGGGCGAGAGGGGCGCCAAGGTGCGTAATAGGGTGGCGTAGGCTGAGCCGTCGTCACGGCGTTGATGTGGTTGTAGGGCGGTGCTTGTCGTGGGGGGGGGGAATAAAAGGAGGAGGGGATGCAGCAACGTGAGCATAAGTCGGCGCTGTACGAGGTGCAGGAGGGTCAGGTGCGACAGGGTGGGTGATAGTTGCCAATTCTTCTTTAATGATGGTGCAGAGGCTGGCGTCATTAGAAGAAGAGTGATCACACCCGTGCCGACAGAAAGTGCTCAAGGCTTGGAGCTCTTCGCGGATTATCGCTCGAATTAGGGTTCGTAGATCGAAGTCAGTAGAGGGGGGGCCAGTAGAGAAGTCGGGCTGCAATCGGGAGGACTGCAGCTGTTCGAGTCGTTGACAGGTCATAATAATGGAATCAACACTTGATGGATTCTGGGCAAGTAGGGTGTTATAAGCCACAGAATTGATTCCTTTCATGACATGGTGCACGCGTTCAGGTTCAGGCATGGTGCGGCTAATACGCCGGCAAAGTGCAAGTATGGCCTGTATGTAAGACGCATACGACTCATCGGGACCTTGACGACGGGAAGCGAGCTTGTTCCTCGCGATCTCAGTCCGAACTGCGGGGTCGGCGAAGTATTGGCGCAACTGCTGTTTGAAGGTGGGCCAGTTAGTAGTGTGGGGCTCGCGGTTGATAAACCAATTCCTGGCGACCTCAATCAGGTAGAAGGAAACGTTGAGGAATTTTAAAGCTTCATCCCACCGGTTGTAGGCGCTGCAGCGTTCATAAGTGTCAAGCCAGTCATCCACGTCCTCGTCGCGAAGACCGGCGAACAGCGGCGGGTAGCGTTGTCGTGTGGGCACAGTGAGCACAGTGGGAGGCGGCGGTGTAGCCGAGGTAGAGGGTCCGGCCGGGTCGGGACTGCTCTCGGTTGACATAACGATGGTGGTTGTTGCCAAACGTCCCCCGCAACGTAGCTCCAGCGAAAGGCAGGGCACAAGGCAGTAAGGGGATCAAATTTCACCTCCACTACTTGTGAAAGAAGGCCAGGTCGAGACGCCAAAGTCGTGACGGTAAGGCAAGGTACGCGGTGTCAGCGTTTTAATCTGATGGTTAACCCAGGCGCGTGCTGCAGCCGGCGCCGCGGGACGATGACGATGGTATGTACAAAAGAAAGAAGATTATGGTATGTACAAATGAAAGAACATCCGTGGAAGGCTCACAATATATATATATATATATATATATATATATATATATATATATATATATATATATATATATATATATATATATATAGGTTCGTTTACAAGCAACATTAATACCCAAGAAAGTAGCAGGTTGGACAGCCGACGATGAGGCCCAGCAGTTACGAGTTCAGTTCAGTCGTTCAGTCGTGTCCGACTCTTCGTGACCCTATGGACCATGTCACGCCACGCTTTCCGGTCTCTCACCAACTTCCTAACATCGCATAACTTCATCTGCAGTGCCTCGAGGATGCCATCTAACCATCGCGTTCGCTGCCTACCACTACTCCGGCGACCCTCAACCTTTCCCAACATTAAATCTTTCTCCAGCGACTCCTCTCTTCTCATCAGATGACCAAAGTAACTGAGCTTTAACTTTAAAATTTGACCCTCCAATGAGCAGTCATGGTTTATGGTCGACAATATCGACTGATTTTATCTTCTGGCAGTCCAAGGAACTCTCAAGAGTCTTCGCCAGCACCACAATTTAAACGCGTCAATTCTTCGGCGGTCAGCCTTTTTCACAGTCCAACTCTCGCATCCACACATCACAACTGGAAAGACCATAGCACGAGTTATACGGATCTTGGTTGGCAGACTAATGTCTCTGCTCTTTACTAGGCGGTCAAGGCTAACCATTGCTCTCTTTCCCAGAAGCAGGCGTCTCCTAATTTCATGGCTGCAGTCTCCTTCCGAGGTAATCTTGGAGCCCAAGAACAGAAAATCTGTCACAGCTTCCACTTCTTGTCCATTGATGCTCCAGGACTTGATAGGGCAAGACGCCATGATCTTTGTCTTTTTAATGTTCAGTTTAAGCCCAAACTTCTCACTCTCTTCTTGTACGCGCATCAGAAGTCTCTTGAGTTCCACTTCACTTTCTGCCATTAAAGTGGTATCATCCGCATATCTCAGGTTGTTGTTGATACGTTTTCCAGCAATCTTCACTCCAGCTGAAGACTCGTCTAGACCGGCCTTCCTCATGATGCACTCTGCATATAGGTTAAATAGGCAAGGCGACAGTATGCAGCCTTGCCTCACTCCTTTCTCGATCGGAAACCAATCAGTAAGACCATGCCCAGTTCTGACTGTGGCCTCTTGCCCTTCATACAGGTTCCTGAGGAGACAGATGAGGTGAATTGGAATTCCCATCTCTTGGAGAGCTTGCCGCAATCTGCTGTGATCTACGCAGTCAAACGCTTTCGCATATTCAATAAAGCAGAAGTAGATGGGTTTCTGGAACTCTCTTGCTTTTTCCATGATCCAGCGAAGGCTAGCAATTTGGTCTCTAGTTCCTCTGCCCTTGCGAAACCCAGCTTGCACGTCCGGAAGCTCCCGATCCACATACTGCTGCAACCTACGTTGGAGGATTTTCAATATCACCTTGCTAGCATGCGAAATAAGCGCGATCGTGCGGTAGTTGGAACAATCTTTGGCACTGCCTTTCTTTGGAATGGCGATGTAAACTGACCTCCTCCAATCCTGTGGCCACTGCAGGGTTGTCCAAATCTTCTGACATGTATGCAGAATGTTAACAGCGTCATGGTTGAGGTTTTGAAGCAACTCAGCTTGAATGCCATCCATTCCGCTAGCTTTGTTCTTAGCAAGGCTGGCTAAGGCCCATTCAACTTCACTCTTCAGGATGCCCGGCTCGAGATCAGCAATCACAATCGTCTTATGTTGGATTTGCACAATCGGGTCCTTCTTGTACAGTTCTGTGTATTCCTGCCACCTCTTCTTTATCTCTGAAGCTTCAGTGAGGTCCTTGCCTTGTTTGTCCTTTATCACGCCCAGCTTAGCACAGAAGCCTCCTTTGATATCTTTGATTGTCTTATACAGAGCTCTTGTTTTCCTTAATTGGCTGTTGTCCTCAACTGCTTGGCACTGTATGTTCAGGAAGGCATTCTTATCTCTCCTTGCTATTTTCTGAAAATCCGCATTGAGAACCTTGTATCTTTCTCTTTCCCCCATACCTTTTGCAATCCTCCTTTCCTCAGCTATTTGCAAAGCGTCTTCAGATAACCAGTTTGCTTTCTTGCATTTCTTTTGCTTTGGAACTACCTTAGTAGCAACTTCTTGTATTATATCATGAACATCAGTCCACATCTCTTCGGGCTCTCTGTCTTCTAGATCTAATTCTTGAAATCAATTCCTCACTTCCACAGCATATTCTAATTGTATTTGATCCAGATCACACCTGAAACGCCTTTTAGTTTTCTGCGTTTTCCTTAATCGAAGCTTTATTTTGGCAACAAGAAGCTGATGATCGGTGCCACAATCGGCCCCAGGCCTTGTTTTTACTGCTTGTATAGCGCTTCTCCATCTCTGCCGGCAAAGAATATAATCGATCTGATTCCTGTACAGACCGTCCGGTGAAGTCCATGTGTACAGGCGCCTCTTGTGCTGTTGAAAATGAGTATTCGCTGTAGTCAGGTTGTTTTCTTGACAAAACTCTACTATTCTCTGCCCAGCTTCATTTGGCTCGCCAAGACCGAACTTGCCTATAATTCCAGATATTTCTTCACTCCCGACCTTAGCATTCCAGTCGCCTATGAGAAAAACGACGTCTGATGATGGGGTGCGGTCTAAAAGGCATTGTAGGTCCGCATAAAATCTCTCAACGTCAGCTTCTTCAGCAGCAGTGGTCGGTGCATAGACTTGGATAACTGTGGTGTTGAAAGGGTGACCTTGGATCCGAAGTGAAATCATTCGGTCGTTTTTGGGGTTGTATCCTAGCACTGCTTTGCCCAATCTTCTGTTTACTATGAGAGCGACCCCATTCCTTCTCTTGGATTCGTGCCCACAAAAAAAGACATAATGGTCGCCGGAGTTAAATTTTACCATTCTGGTCTACTTGAGCTCGCTGATACCCAAGATATCAATGTTCAATCTGTCCATTTCTCGCTTGACCACATCCAATTTACCTTGCGTCATAGATCTTACATTCCATGCTGCTATGTGATATATCTCCTTGAAACATCGGACTTCCCGGTCGCTTCCCGACACATCCACAACTGAGCCTCCATTTGGCTTTAGCCCAGCCGCTTCATTTGTCCTGGAGCTACTAGGAATCACCCTTTGTTCATCCCCAGTAACATGTGGGACGCCTTCCAACCTGGGGGGCTCATCTTCCGGCGCCATATCATTAATGATATTGTGACTGGCCATAGGGTTTTCTTGGCAGGAAATACTGGAGTGGGTTGCCATTACCTTCTCCAGTGAATCACATTTTGTCAGAACTCTCTGCCGTGACCTGTCTATCTTGGGTGGCCCTACACAGCAGAGCTCACGACTTCATTGAGTTTCGCAAGCCCCTCCGCCACGACAAGACAGTGATCCATGAAGGGGGCAGTTACGAGTACCGGACGCTATATTCGGAGGTCATAGGTTCGGTTCTCACCATTGGCACGTTTTTTTCCTGCTACTTTGTATTTATTATTTTTCCCTCTGAAGGCATCACATTACTAATTTAGGTGAATCCAAAGCAAAATTTTAAGAATAAACAAAAAATACAATCCCTAATGCTTTCCTTGGCCTCGCTGACCGCTGACTTTATTCGTTCATTTATACATATTGTTACGGTGCGGCAAGCCAACAGAACATGACCGATGGCGATGGTAGCTGACGTTTAATGAATATGATAGCGGGCCTAGCGCAAGCGCTCCTGCCCGCGCCACTGCACGCCGCTTCTTCTTCGTTGCTCCTCCGTAACATGACCCGGGGCCACCGAGCGATCGTCCCGATCGTGGACGAGGAAGTTTGCCGATGTTGATGATTCCATGCTATGATGATGGACGTGTCTAGATGCTTGAAGAAGAAGAGGAAGAAGGAAGAATAGAACGGCTTGCCGGCACGGTGATTCCTGATGAACCTTGGCTCAGGGTATTCTCGGGCCTCACGTTGCCACGACTCGACGGCGAAGGCCAAGGCAGAATGTATTGAAGTGTAGCGGTGTCTTGGGTCAGTGGGGCTTATGTCGGCACATCTGACCAATGGGGTCATATATGGTCGTCGGGTCTCTTCTAGTGTCTTGTGGTCATGTGTAGCGTCTCAGGTCAGTATCTCCTTCGTCGTGTCTTCTGGTCGGGGCGGGGGACAGGGCGGCGGAACGGCAAGGTCTTGGGGACCGTCAGGCTGGGGAACAGCCATGCGATGCCTCCTAACCTTCAGCTGACGGCGCAAGAAGTCGCAGGGCACCGAAGCTCCGGTCCAGGATGAGGGGGTGATCATACCCGCACCTCCAACCAATTGTTACGATGCGGCAAGCCGATGAAGAAAGACGACAGAACATGACCGATGGCGATGGTAGCTGACGTTTAATGAATATGTTAGCGGGCCTAGCGCGAGCGCTTCTGCCCGCGCCAATATATATATATATATATATATATATATATATATATATATATATATATATATATATATATATATATATATATATATATATATATATATCTTGTTGTTGGGGAATCTGTTTTCTATGCTGTGGCGGCTAAGCAGAAAACAACATTGGCCAGATTGACCGTGGCTCCAAGCGGCTGAATTTGCTCACCCACTGATAATTGCTGAGCCACTCATCCACGTCTTCACAAGTCTTACCAGAAAATATCAGTGACTCGCTATTGGTCTGCCAAACGGGTGTCGCTGCGCCTTACTGGCGTGCGTCGCCTTCATGGAGCATGTTGAAGGGTAAAAGTGGAAGTCTTGTGAGTGCCTCTGTCGCGCTAAACAGGTTCGTCGGCTCGCCCGATTACGCATTCTGGTCCCGCTGGACCGCTCTATGCAGCTCTACGATCGTCGGCATCAGGATGTCTGGTACCTTCCCGGTGACTTAGTACGGCTCTGGACACTTCTCCGCAAGCATGGTTTGTCCCGGAGCTGTTGTCGCACTACACAGGCCCATTTATTGTTCTCACACGCATCAATGACTTGAATTACGTGATGTCTCGCAAACGTTTACAAGTGCGCCCTTTCGGAAAACACAAGTTGTCCATGTCGCAAGAATGAAGCGCTGCCACCCTCGGAACTGACAGCCCAGGGCGCTTCGTCTGCGAAGGGGAAATGTTAGGTAGCGGAGAGTACAAGGAAGTGTGAAAAAGAGACTCGCAGAACGAAGGGCGAGGAAGAGGAAGCTCGCCAATGTTTAGTGAACACACAGGATAAAGTGGAGTCATCTTTGTACATAAAAGTAAAAAGATAGATAGATAGAGATAGAAAGATAGAAAAAGATAGATAGATAGATAGACAGACAGACAGACAGACAGACAGACAGACAGACAGACAGACAGACAGACAGACAGACAGACAGACAGACAGACAGACAGACAGACAGACAGACAGACAGACAGACAGATAGATAGATAGATAGATAGATAGATAGATAGATAGATAGATAGATAGATAGATAGATAGATAGATAGATAGATAGATAGATAGACAGACAGACAGACAGACAGACAGACAGACAGACAGACAGACAGACAGACAGACAGACAGACAGATAGATAGATAGATAGATAGATAGATAGATAGATAGATAGATAGATAGATAGATAGATAGATAGATAGATAGATAGATAGATAGATAGATAGATAGATAGATAGATAGATAGATAGATAGATAGATAGATAGATAGATAGATAGATAGATAGATAGATAGATAGATAGATAGATAGATAGATAGATAGATAGATAGATAGATAGATAGATAGATGAAAAGCAGTCGAGTATATCAAGAGGCCAACAACAACAGATCAACAGAGGTAAAGGAAGAGCATAGCAAGAGCAGAAGAAAACTTTGTAGTGGTCGCTGTGGTCCTACTTCAATTTATCCCTGTAAATACACTCCCGTGCGTACAAGCACGTAACGGCTTTAGTGAGAGGTTCTTGGGCAGAGCTCTCGGAGCCTTCTACTTATCGAAGAAGCCATAGAATATCTGGCTTACAACGAATCCCATTTGACATGACTGAAAACGGCCATACCGAGCAACCAGCACCATCCAACGGCGAACTGGTCACACTGTAGAGAGCCCCGGACATTGTTTGGAAGACCTGATGAGGATAATAACGAGTGACTGAAACACAACGAAAGTGTAAGTAAATACAATCGCTGGTACGCTGCTACTAAACTGCTAACGTGGTGTTCGTCCTTGCCGCCACTGCCTTCAACTTGTTCGATAATCTTAAAGATTCACTGAGTACATGGGCTACATTTTTAGGCTACGTCAACAAAAAAGTTTGGGATGAATCTTCAAAGAAGCGCGCGGAACAGCCATTGCCTCACCGGGCGCAAGTGCCCGGAGAAACGTGCATTGAATACATCGAAGCTATCTTAAAGTTATGCGAACTAGTCAATCCTAGTATGTTTGAGGAAGGCAGTCAGCCACCTCCTGAAAGGAATTGCTGAAGACGTTTATAACTTCTTACTAAGCAAGGAAAGCCTTAACACCAACGCCGACGTAATAAACTATTTAGAACATTTGAAGCCCTCGAGCTGCGTTGAATCACCTGTAGATATTGCCCCCGCTGTTACCCGGCTATTCAAGACAACCGACCCCTGTCGGACATTCACGGATGACTGCACAATGAAGAGCAGCGATCCCCCACAATGTCCGCTTGGGACTGGCACCATTCGACACATTTGCGGAGTTCATATCCTGCATATGACCGCAGTGTGACGCCACCACCCCACTGGCAGTGGCGGTCACTTTCACCTCGAAGTCGTTCTTCCTCCACCTCCGGGAAACTAGGAGGCACCGCCAACGGAGGTGAGGCCGCCGGCCATCCGATGACGTCCATACATACCCATGTTTATGTTAAAGAACAAATTGGAGGATTTATTGATGGTTCGAAAATAAGGGCCCTCGTGAACACTGGAGCTGCAGTATCTGTTATGCGTTTGAGCTTTTAAAACCCTATTAGGTAGAAATGTTATGTTTGGTGTCGACCATGTTGTGTTATTCCGTGGTGTAGGCTTTGAACCTTCAGTCCCACTTTGGTGTGTCGGCTTCAGATGTTGTTATTGGTGGCCTAAATGTTAAAAGAAAATAAGCCGCGCTGCCCGATCAACGCATGATGCGACTCTTGGGATTGATTTTCTGTTACAGTGTGGTGCAACTTTAGACTGTCGTACGGGAGATGATTGCTTTGAATTCTTGACTGCTTTCAGCTCTTGTGGATGACTCCACAACTGGTTCTGCAGCATTTGCATTGAAAGAAAACACAAATGTGCCAGCTTTACCGACAGCATTTTTGCGGGTGTTCTCTATTTATAACCGGTGCAAATCGTCCTAACCTTTGGTACAACCTACAACACTCGCTTGCTCTAAGAAGAGTATTCTCGTGCCTCGTTGCTTTGTCTCCGTGACCAGAGGCCGCTGCAAACCATGGACAGTCAATCACTCTGAACAGCCAGCTGTGTTGCCTTGGGGTCTAAAACTCACCCGTTTCCAGGAGGGCGTGTCAGGTAACATCGCAGCGTTAACAACCATTATGAACCCCTATGATGAAGCAGCCCATGCAACCAGCTATATAGACTAAAGGCTCTTATTGACAAGTCTTTTCCACAACCGAACGCCGTATTTTAGTGGAACTACTTGTGAAGCACTTGGAAGTGTTCGACTTTGCCAAGGACGACACAACACCGCTGCCTACCACTCGTATTTATGACACGAGCCACACCGGATCCGCACCCCTGATACTTAAGAAGCCCTATCAAGTCTCAGCAACTGAACGTAATGTAATAGATAAACAAGTTCAAGAGATGCTAAAGCGCAGCATTGTTCGGGAATCTTTTATTGTTTGAGCATCTCCAGTTATCCTTGTTGCAAAAAAGCATGGGACATAAAGATGTGTTCACTACCGTCGGTTATATACGGTCACGCAGAAAGATGTCTACCCGCTTACACGTACAGATGACGCAACTGACTGTATGCACTCAGCTTCATGCTTCTCTTCCATTGTCTTGAGATGAGACTACTGGTAAATCCTCATGCACATTGCGGATAAAGAAAAAACAGTATTCGTAACACCAGGCTGAATTTATCAATTTAACGTTATGCCTTTTTTATTATGTAATACGCCTGCCACATTTGAGCGGTTCATAGATGCAGTCCTGCCTGGACGAAACTGGCAAATTTGTTTATGTTATTTGAACGACGTCGTAATTTTATTTTGAAAACAATACTACTCTATGTTTGGAGCCTTCAGCGTAGCGCGGCCGGTAGCCAAGTCTTGACACGTGACGCTGTGATGTCACACCCCACGTGACACTAGGGTGTGGGCTGGCAGGAGCTGACAACTTAGGTCTCTCGTTTCACATGGGACGGTTATGTCAGAATCAGCCTGCTAGGACCCTGGCACTGGCGTTACCCCTTTAGGGCACTAAGGCACATTCATACGGCTTGGTTAAAGCATGGCTTTATATGTGGGCTGAGCAAGAAGAGGAAGAAAAGAAGAAGAACACTTTGTAACCAGCAGCTAATGCTTTCGATCAATATTAGCGTTGAACCCTTGTAATTTTTGGCAAACATTAAGTGAGCATAACAGCCACCTGGATGTCATGCTTGACTATATGGAGCGAGTCAGCCTTGTACTGGATGCAAAGAAATGTCATTTTGGGGATATTAGAACAATTTGTTCATAGTCACATAATTGATAAAGAAGGTGTTCGACCAGGTCTGAAAAAAATGACGCTGTCGAATGTTTTCCGGTGCACTAGTCAGTAATAGTACTGTAGAGCTTTTTATGGCTACGCTCGTACTTTCGATGCTTAATACAAAGGCTTACAAACATCCCACTCACGTGTCAATTGGACCAGTAAATGAACCTAAACTTTCCGTCATCTGCATTTCTTTTCACCTCGGATGCCATCTTACGCACTGCCGCCTATCAGCTCCAAATGAACTACGCACTTACGCAAGTGCTATCAGTATTGGCGCTTTACTTTTTTTTTGTACGCAAGCTGCCATAAGGCATATTATAGAAACTCATGTAAATGGTTTTCCCTGATGAACCGGAGCAGGCTCTCGCTCTTAGCGTTGTCGGTGAGCCATTTAGAAAAGTCCTCTTTCCTTGTTGTGGTTAGTCCCACTTCGTGCAGAATCTGTGTCCTTGATGCCCTTGTCCCTGCACAAGTCCGTAGCAGGTGGCGAACATCCGAACATCCACTTTTGCAGCTGGTGTAGAACACTTCGGGCAGGTGGTTGGTCCGATGTCTGCTTGCGATTCCCATCGGCATTTTACCGACGGGGTAACAGCCACCCCAGCTCTTATCCTTCTGAGGGAATCTCCTCCAATCTCGTTAAGTTACGAGGGAGTGGGAATGTACATGGGGGAATGCGGGCATGTGTACATGTCCTGAAAGAGGATGCTAAGATGGGAACAGCGGAGCGGGCATCGAAAGGGAGCCTGGTGGGGGGCGCATTAGTGTTTGAAACTTCGTGTGTGAGGTGGTCAACTTCTCTCTGCTCAGCGTTCTCAGCATCGTCTTGTGTCCAATGTATCTGAATGCTTATCTTTGTTTTTTTTTATTGAGTGCGTACATGGCGCTGTACTTGTACAGCGTCTTGGCCGGGATCATTTCTTGATAGCATATGCCAGCGAAGCAAAGCCACGGTGAAGGAACTTACTCTTTTACCGAATAAGAACCTCTTGCCGTTGTTTTTGCTGTGCTGCACTTTCGCTCCTATCTTTACGGGAATGTTTTTATCATCGTGCCCGACAATCATTTTCCTTGCTGGCTCGTGAGTCCTCATGGCCCCTGTGAGCGGCTCGCTCGATGGGCTTCGAGCCTGCAAGAGTTTAATTTTATTATGATGCATGAAAGCGGCCATAAAAAATCAGAGGCTTATTGTCTTTCACGGTTGCCACTTTAAACGACTGATGACGACGCTGACAACTTTGACGAATACTTGGCTTCACTTTCACAAGCCTTCCGCGATCTTCGAGTTTCCCGAACTGAGCAACGCAAAAAATCAAATATTAACTTCTTCATTTGATGCCGCCAAAGATCCTATGAAAAACACTTTTTGCATTCGTGAGGAATTGATTTATAAGAAAAAGTTTTCCTGGGGGGAGCACGCATGCTGCTTGGTTTGCCTGAAAGCATACGCATCACAGTTCTTGGCACTATGCACGACTACGTCATGTCTTGGCACTTGGAAGTGGTCCGAACGCTCCACCACGAACACCAGCAATTTTACTGGTTTAAATGCATTCAACTATACAGCGCTTTTTAGGCAGTTGTGTGCGATGCCAGCGTTTAGAGCTGCCGAAATAGTACACCTTAAAACTGTGCTAGTCAGACCTACAAAGGTTTTGTTTGAGCAAGTTGGCATAGATCATATTGGATATTTCCCAAGGACCCCTTAAAGACACCGATGGATTCGTGTGTGTAGATTATTTAACTCGCTATTGCGAGACAGCCGCGTTAGCATCTTATACTCTGTCTGAAGTATCTCATTGCCTATTTCGGTTTGTTATTATTCGGCACTGCCCTTTTGTAGTCATCAATAATGACCGTGGACGCCAATTCAGCGCGGTTGTTTTCGACGAACTTCTCTCAGCGCCTGCAGTTTTCGGCACTCGACGCCATATAATACCGAAACGTTGTGGTAAAACCCAATAATGGGGCGCTGATATCCATGTTGGCTATGTACGTCGATGCAGATCTTAAGGACTGGGATGGCATCCTCCCGTTCATTACTCATGCATACAAGACAGCGCAACATGAGACAGCCGGCTACAGTCCATTCTAAATGCTGCATACTCGTTCGCCTCGCTATGGCTACGACAAAATAGTGCCATTTTTTATTCATGATGAACTTCCCCTTGCTACCACACTCTGCTGGGCTGAAGAAGCTCACCGTTTGCCCGCTTTCGAACTTTATTTGCGCAAGACTGTTCTAAGAACCACTACGACGCCCGACGCCATGAGGTTGCTTATGTTCCTGGTGAGATAATGTGATTGTGGACACCTCTACGTAAGCGTTGTCTTTGTCGAAAACTGCTGTAACACTGTACTCGGCCGTTTATGCGTGAAAATGTATAAGCGACCTCACATTATCGCACGAGTAACTGCAAGTTATCGACTGTAGCGCTTTCCTAAGATGATACATCAAGCCCGCCTCAAGCGTTTTTGCACCAGAGGTTCTCTTTAACTTGACTGACGGGCTTCGTCTGCAAGGAGAGAAATGTAGCGCGCCTTCACAATCACATCGACGGCAAACGATGGGTAGACGAAAAGGAAGAGCAAGAGCAGAATGACGTTTGTAGGTTATCAGCTCTCCCACTTCGATAGATCCCTGTAAATAACCCCTATGCGTACTAAGAACACACACACACACACACACACACACACACACACACACACACACACACACACACACACACACACACACACACACACACACACACACACACACACACACACACACACACACACACACACACACACACACACACACACACACACACACACACACACACACACACACACACACACACATACACATACACATACACACACACACACACACACACACACACACACACACATATATATATATATATATATAGGGGAAATGAGGGTGCTCGTTATAATACATGAAGGAAAGAGTTGTCTTTTCTTCTACTTTGTGTTAATTATCTTTCCCCTAAGCAGACTACATTACTCATTTCTGCGATTACCCAAGTAAAAATAAAACAGGCATAAAACATAATCCCCAATGCTTTCCTTGGCCTCGCCGACTGTTGGCTTCTTTCCTTCATATATATATATATATACAGTCACAGACGCCAATGGCGCTTGGTAGGTGATTTCCTGAATCCGGCTGGGCTAAACGACTCACTACGTGCGAAAACGAACACATGTTTCTAAAGAAATAGCCAGCGCACTTGCCATTGAATTCCCGGTACAGGGACATTGTCAGCGACTCGCACAAGGCAATAAATAATTACGAGAAGTAAACATCCATGGAGGCCTACCGATTAATCAAGGACTTGAACTCTGACCGGACAATAGGGTCGAGCTAGTTAGATTGTGTTATGGATTATTGAAGGTTTTTTTCGCGTTGTTGTAAAAAAAGCGTGGGTGACGAAGCAAAAGCAGTTCCCAATGATCGCTTCACATACTTTGCCACCCGTAAAGTCGAAGATAAAACAGCAGCGGCCGTTCGAGCGATATAAAATGAATAATTCACGCGTTACAAACGGAGACAGTTCTATGAAGCACAAGAGAAAATATATAATGACAAGAAAAAATTAAGAAATATGAATTAGCGACAGATGCTATCACTACAACCTAACCAGAGAACATTTTTCAGAGAAAAGAAGAAGTCATTTTGTTTATGCCACTGTAAAGAAAAAGTACTGAAACGTATTGCCAGTATATATTTCAACATAGAAAACCATAGTAGGTTCTACGCCGGTGTACCTCAAACATCTTAGGGTTTCATGTGGTATAGGGCGTGTTGTGTTGCAATAGCTGTACAATCCGGGACAAAAATGCGTCATTACGTGCAGTATGCCTTTTATAAAAACAAGCAAACCTGCACTCGAACAGCTTAGGGACTGGAAATATTTTGTATGTTATCCGTATGGGACGAATTTGGGCACCATAGGAAGAATTTGTTCTAGCATTTATCATTTTCTTCTGCAGAACAAATTTTTTTTTGCAAATTGAACATAGCGGTATTTCCCCATACCAAAAAGCAGTTCTCTAAATAGGATAAAAGAATACATTATAAGGTCAAGTTTTGTTTTCATTGGTAGAATAAATTTATTACGACATATTATACATATGAATGTAGAAAGCTTAGTGCAGACCTTGTTTATCTGAGTATCCCTTGACATTGTGGGTGTAAAATGTATGCAAAGTGATGTGAATGATTAGACATATTCTACTATTGAACTGCTGAAAAATACAGGTGGTGCTTTCCCTATTAGCATAATATATTATTGCCTTTCCTTTTTCTTTTTTTAAGCTCAAATATTTAGGGACGACCTTTCCTTGAGAGAAGTGAGTACTTTGTTCGCAGAATACGTTAGTTGACTAATCTCAATGGATGAGCAGAATAAGCTGGTGTCGTCAGCGTAACTAATAAATATCATCCCGTTGCTTATGTTATGAATATCATTAATGCATATGTTAAAGAATATAGGACTCAGGAGACTGCTCTGTCGCACGCCATTCGAAATTTGTAGCACATCGGAACGACAAATATTGATAACCACATATTGGGATCGCGAGTGCATACACGACTTGAGAAGGTTGAGGGCAATGCCATGTATACCACACTGCTCCAGTTTAGCAAAGCGGCTATGATTATTTGGTGTATCAAACGCGCTACTTAAATCTACAAATATTACAAGAATACGCTTCTGGGATTCTATGTTGCCTAATATATATATATATATATATATATATATATATATATATATATATATATATATATATATATATATATATATATATATCTTTTTTGGTCAAGCAATGCATGCTCCGTTGACCTATGTTTTGTAAACTCATTTTGGCAGTCATTTATATTATAGTGTTTTAGAGGGAAATTATGGAAATTATGCGTTCGAAAATGAATTATCCTTTGTAGTCCCTTGGAGAAGAAAGGCAAGCAAGATATTAGCCTGTGAGTACTTAAACTATTTCAGTCGCTATTTATGAAGCTTACTGCCCCCCTGACAAGTGTCTTATCAGCAGGAAAATTTGCTGTAACTTGCGCAGTGGTATATATGTGCGTTAAACATGGAAATAATTGCAACACATCTATTGGGCGACTTTGGAGATCGCAACGGTCCAAGCTTATCGTACTTTTGATACTTCTTAAAATACAGTACACCTTATTTTCATCTATCGGCTCAAAAAAGAAAATTCTAAAACTCTGTAGCCCAGAAATTTGGAGAAATCAGTGCAGTGATATCGACTCCCGACTGTAGTAACGAAGTCGCTAAAAGCATTAGTCATAGAGCGCAAATTTAGATTAATACCGTCCACTGATAAGCTTTTTATGTTACGCGGGCTAGTATTTCCATTTAAAAGTTTATTAAGGAGCATCTGTTTTTTTTTACGAATATTAGAGAGTTCCTTATGAAAGAAGCTATTGTGGTAAGTCGTCCTATTTGTCCTAATCTTTTTGTTCAAAAAGTTCTGAAATGCTATAAGTGGGTCAGTAGTGGGGTACCTTTAGTGCTAATAAATTTCGCGAGCATTCTGTGTTTCTTTAGAAGTCGCAGAAGTCGTGGGGATATCCACTGCTTGCAAACGTTTACCGGCACTTTTACTTCAATAGTAGGAAAACAATTATGATAGATTGGTCAAAAAACTTGCAAGAGAGCTCTATAGGCAGCATTCGTGTCAGTGCTTAAAAAGACAGGTTCCCGGTTTGCCTGCTCTATACATCTAAATGTTTCAAGGTTTTTCTTTGAAATGACCTGCCGACAGGGAATACAGGTATATGTTAAGCGGGATTTTGTATCAGTGCGTAGGAAAATAGGTAGATGGTCTCCTATGTCTAATGCGAAACGCCCTGCGGTGAGTGGCATATTATAATTTGTGATGAAATGGTCGATAATGCTAGAAGACGGAGTCGTTATACGCGTTGGGCTATCTATGACGTTCTGGAAGCAAGAATCTTGAAGCAATATTGAGTGTTCTTGCTGCACAGACCTGTTGGCTCTCACATCTATATTAAAATCACCTCCTACACAAGATAAGAAATTATCTGCCAAAAAGTTGATTTCTTTTTCCAGAACACGAAGGAACTCGTTCATACTGCTTTGCGGTGGGCGGAAAACTACAGTAAAGGATTGACGGCCAGAATGAAGTGTAAGCATCTCAATGTTCGGTCATTCATACAGTGTCCTTATATATACAGAAAAACTTTATATAAAGCAAGCAAATAAATAAAAATAATGTTCAGCTAACATTGTTGGGTCCTTTTTCGGCCTTTGCTGCCCTGCTGGCCCGTTCAGTCAGCCAAAGCTGGATTTTTTATTCTGAACAAAACATTGCAGCCTCCCGCTGCTCCGGCATGGTGTTGTGAAGTATATGCACGAGTTCTAATTGTTGGCGGGCCCATGCAATATGATAAATTGTCGGTTTCTGTCCACACCAGGGACATGTGTCAATATATACGGTCGGATGTATCTTGCTGTAAAAAGACAGGCATGGGTAAGAATTTGTAGCTATCGCCAAGAACCCAGCAGCTTCCTGTTTAAAACTTGTAAGGCGGCGGATAACATCTGATCCCCGTATAGTGCACCAAAATGTCTGCGTAGGTACGAGTCACTGTCTCTGTCTCTTCGGCCTCTGACCTCCCTCAGTTTGCATAATCTCGAGTTATGAGATGGCTTGGATGTTCCCGCAAATGTCGACGCGCCCCAGAGCCCAAAGTACGAGTGGTTTTCGTCGCTTATCACGCATGCCTTAAAGATAGTGGCCGCTCTTTTGTCAATCCTGCCATTGGTGAATCCTCAGCAAGCGGCTTGCGAATCGTTCATAACTACCAGCGGACGGCCGGACATATTGCCCTCAGCAACCGCTACAGCAACAGCGGCCTCATCGGCGTCAGACACGGTGACATTCGATAGCGAGGCGCTAAATTCCTCCTTAACTCGAAATGTATCACCATCACCACCGCATCTCTTTCATTTGAGTACATCATCACATCTACATAGGCGGTGTTCTTGTTCTGATAGGTCCTGGCTGAGGCTTCCACGCTAGCCCTACGCCTACCCTGATGAATCACTGGATGCATGCTCTTGGGAATTGGCGCTAATATAAAAATAGACCGGACTGCATCCCTTATGTCTATCGTCTGTTCAATCTCCAGTATGCGGTCATGATAGCCCAGTATTCGGAGCAGAGCTCGTCCCGCCGTAGTGTGTTGTAGCCTCATCTTCTGAGAGACAAGCTCCCGGTGCTCTTCGTATGTGTTTGTTAGGCCAAGAACCATTACATTTGCGTTTGCCACTTTTATTGGCAGCCCCAGCGCTATCTTGTACGCCTTCCAGAGGATCGCTTTCACTTGCTCTTTCTCCGTCTGGCTCAGGTATTGATAGGGAAGACTGTACGCGGCTTTGCTTACCACAGGCGCCCGCACTAACTTTAGTGTTTGTCTCCCTCATTAAAATTCTTCTATCGGTCATTCGCCAAATCACTCTCGTTATCTGCGCCGCAGATCCAGATAGCAATCTGATCGTGTGGTGCGACCTTTAATTGGACTGAATCCACATTCCCAGCACTCTCAGCACGTGCACTTCTGGTATGGAGCCCCGGCTAGCATAACGGTAAGGCCAACTTTATTGTCGTATCGGGGCCTATATACTCTAAAATTTTCAGATTTTTCGGGCGAACACGAGTCCTCTAGCCCACGTGTAGCTGTCGACACAGTCGGCGGCTGTCTTGTCCTATCCTGTCGTCACTTCTCTTCTAGGTTTTGCGCAAGTTTATTTCCTATTGTTAAAATGAACCAACTTGCCTAGAAGAAAGTGTTTATTGAACGCTCATTGCACTTATATTGCGCAGTCTCGGTATTTTGTGTGGTTTCCGGAGAAGCCATCACCACTATTGCTGGGCAGCTCACGTTGTCGGCCTTCGTTTTTTATCTGTCTGCGCCGGGCTCTGCTTCTGTCATTCGGGTGGCGCCTCGAAGCCAACATCGACCGGGAACGACTACGGCTCACCGAGGTCACCCCTCGGAGCTCAACCACCATCTCCCGGCCAATTCCACGCTGTTAATCTGGTTGATCGCTTGACTTCTTTGGGCCTGCTGGTGCTGCATCGACTTGGAGGACAAGATAGAATGTTCGATGCCACCTCACTGGAGCTGAAGCTGGAGGTGCTTCAGCCCTTCATCACACTTAGCACTTACCATCTGTCTGATAATTTGACTACACTGGAGGAGGTATTCCTTAGAAGAATGAGGGCTGGAGCGGCCCTTACCCCGTTGGTCGAGTGTCGATTGGACTGCCAAGACATCGAACCGACCACTTGCCCGAAATGTTCTACACCGGATACAGAGGTGGATATTCGCCACCTGCTGTGGACTTGTGAGGGGACGCGGGCGGCAAGGACATGGATTCTTCAGAAAGTAGGACTGTCGGCGACGAGGAAGGAGAATTTCCTCAAGAGGCTAATGGACAACTCAAAAAGCAAATCTTCTGCAGTTGCTGGCAGAAAACAGTTTGCATGGCTTTCTATAGTACGCCTTATGGCAAGTTATCATCATCATCATCATCATCATCAGCCTGATTATACCCACTGCAGGGCGGAGGCCTCTCCCATATTTCTCCACTTAACCCGGTTCTGTGCTAGCTGCATCCACTTGACCCCTGCGAACTTCTTAATCTCATCCGCCCACCTAACTTTCTGCCGCCCCCTGCTACGCTTTCCTTCCCTTGGAATCCAGTTTGTTACCCTCAGCGACCATCGGTTATCCTCTCTTCGCACTACATGTCCTGCCCATGTCCATTTCTTCTTCTTAATTTCCACTAGAATGTCGGTAACTTCAGTTATTTCTCTGACCCACTCTGCACGCTTTCTATGTCTTAATGTTACTCCTACCATTTTTCGTTCCATAGCCCTCTGGGTTGTCCTCAACTTAAGTAGAACTCTCTTGGTTAGCCTCCACGTTTCAGCCCCATAGGTGAGTACAGGCAAGATGCAACTGTTGTATACTTTCCTCTTGAGCGATACCGGTAAGCTGCTAGTCATAATCTGCGAGTGCTTGCCAAATGCGCTCCCTCCCAATCTTATTCTTCTCGTTATTTCCTGTTCATGGTCCGGATCTGCGGTTACTACCTGTCCTAAGTAGACATATTCGCCTACTACTTCCAGTATTTCGCTACCTAATGTAAACTGCTGTTCCTTCCCGAGGCTGTTGAACATTATCTTAGTCTTCTGCATATTGATTTTCAAGCCTACCTTTCTACTTTTTCTGTCTAGGTCATCGATCATTATTTGCAGTTCTTCCCCCGAGTTGCTTAGCAAGGCAATGTCATCAGCAAATCAAAGATTACTGGGGTATTCTCCATCTACCGTTATCCCTAACTGCTCCCATTCCAAGTCTCTGAATACTTCCTCTAAACAAGCTGTGAATAGTACTGGGGAGATTGTGTCTCCTTGCCTAACACCTTTCTTTATGGGAATTTTGTTACTTTCTTTATGCAGAACTATGGTTGCTGTGCAGCCACTATATATATCTTCCAGCACTTTCACGTACGGCTCGTCTACCCCCTGATTTCGCAATGCCTGCATCACCGCCGAGGTTTCAACTGAGTCAAATGCTTTTTCGTAACAATGAATGCTATGTATAAGGGCTGGTTATATTCCGAGCATTTCTCGATCACCTGATTGATGGTATGGATATGATCGATAGTAGAGTACCGTTTCCGAAACCCTGCTTGATCCTTTGCTTGATTGCAGTCTAAGGTTGTCCTGATTCTATTAGCGATTACCTTAGTAAATACCTTATACGTAACAGACAGTAAGCTGATTGGTCTGTAATTTTTAAGGTCCTTAGAGTCCCCTTTCTTATGAAGGAGCATAATGTTTGCATTCTTCCATGGTTCCGGTACCGTCGATGACACCAGACACTGCGTATACAGGGTGGCCAGTTTTTCTAACACGATATCCCCCCCCGTCCTTCAGCAAATCTGTAGTTATCTGATCCTCTCCAGCTGATTTCCCCCTTTTCATAGTTTCTAGTGCTTTCTTGACCTCGTCATTCGTCACTGGTGGAACGGCAAGTTAGCGAAGGCAAAAAAAAGACAATCCTCCCCCTGCACTAAATCTTCGATAATGTCGATAAAGCCATTCAGTAATGCCGGTATGAAATACTGCTCGGCAGTCTAGCAACCTATCATCGGTGGCTAGCCGCTTTATGGTCGCACGCATCCTCAATCACCGTGCAACGGTGCCTAGCTGTATATTCTACCTTCGATGTGCGGAGATCGCCAAAGGGACAAGCTGAATCGCTATGTACTCATATGGACACCGAGATTGAGTCATAGATGCGAGATTTCGTTCTGTCACGATTCACGCGCTTGATCATATAGCTGATCGCGTTGGCTGACCTAAGCTTTGTGATAAGGGCAAAGGTTCCTAGGCAACTTCAGCTTGAAAGTCAGTTCTCTGGACCATACGATGAGGAAGCGTCGCACTCACAGGACAGGGTCTGTAGTAAAATCTGCGCTCTTTTGGCATCCACGCTCTACAGCCGTTCCTCTAAATCACAAAGTGACGCATCATTTATTCACCACCAAATCAGCTGCCGCCGCCAGAACACGACTGCTTACTAGGCAGACACTCAACACAACTTGCCTAACCTTGGAGCATATTCAACAGCTAGGCCTCTTTCGCTCTTCCAGAATTCTCTGTCTGTGCTACATTTGTGGCCTAGACATTAACCAATAGACTGGTGCCAATGCAGTTTTACCGCAGAATAAAACCTAGGGCTAGGTCCGACCAATACGTACTACTCACCAACCATGACAGCAGTTTTCGTCTTGCTGTAGCAATATCTGCAGTAAAACCTGCTTAGGACGGCTTAGGACCGATTTCTATCGCACCAAGTGACATTCATAGCACTGATAAAACAAAGGCGCATAGCTTTTTTGAATGTTCGTATGCTTAAGGACCGAAATAAGCTGCCCAGCCATTCCAACGTTTCATAGACAAAGACACTCGGGGAGTATGTTTGGTATTTTAGTATCAGGACGGCCGAAACACCTCGGCCGAACTAAAGAACGCGTATTTGGCTCCTATCTAAGCCTCTCTCGCCTAGGGTTGGAGCTCCAGCAGTGTGCATTCAATTTGGAAAGCATAGAACTCATTGTGTAGAACAGCGCGAAAAAAAATGACAGGGACGAAGGGAGACAACAAGACGAGCGCTGACTTTCAACTGCAAAGTTTATTACTTGCCTGCATCCATATATATGAACACGTTCACACAATAAAAGAAAAAAGAACAACTAAACATACACTAGAAAGTGTAAGAATGCAATCGAACCATGTGTCATCCACAATTTCACAACGCATCATTTTCTCGGGTTCATAAATCTTACTTCACGTTCCGTTAAAGCTATAGACGGGCTGCTGATACAAGTTTCTTTTATCCTGTTGATTTCTTTTGCTTCTAAAATCTCCCGAACTGTCTGGTCATTATGCCGATTGATTATTTTTGCTTCCTCTAGAAATGGCTGGCAAGCATCGCTTTTACAGTCCCTGCGGTGTATGCCCATAGTTTCTTTTACCGTACCAAAAACATTATTGCGATGCTCCATTAGTCTTTCGTTCATACAACGCCCCGTCTGTCCGATATAATGTTTTCCACAAGACAGCGGAACAGAGTATACAACCCCCTTCTGGCAAGCCACATAAGGGTCTTCGTGTTTTATGGTACAGCCCTGACCTATGCTTCTCGTACCATTAGCTTTTTTGCACATTTTCCCCAATTTATCGGGAGCCGAAAGGACAACTTTAACACCTGCCCAATTTCCTATACGTTTTAGTCTATGCCAGAGGTTATGAATAGACGGAATGACCGCTATCTTTTCTTTCGTCCGCTGGTTCGTGGATAAGCTCTCCAGGCTCGCCTGAGAAGATTTTATACTTGATAAATTAGTCTCCGCTACCGATACCAACAGTTGCTTGGGAAATCCTGCGTTTTGAAGCCGTCAAATTTGATACATGAAGCTATTGTAAGGTAACGCGAAGGTCGGACTTGGGGGATCAGGCTTTATTGCAGACCTGAAGCCTTGGTCGCACACTGCAGCCAAACACACTCCGCGATGACGATGGGTATCTACAAGAGGGAGCAGGATGAAGATGAAGCAGCACGTTCAGCCGTGTGGAAGATGAAGCGCCACACAGTGCTCACACTATTTCGCCTGCGCAGTTAAAGCGGCCAGCCTGGCCGCAGTTAGTCCGCAGGATTGCGCCGAATAAAAGGTTTCATACGTGAAACGTGGACAACTTCAGTGCCACGGTAACGACTGTCCGGAGGAGGGTAAACAGGGGAGACGCGATAGTTGACCGGCGAGGTTTTTGCAAGAACTGTGTAAGGACCAATGTAACGGTGCTGTAACTTGTCACAAAGGCCAGGAGTGCGTAATGGGGTCCAAAGTAACACCTCGTCGCCGGGACGGAACGAAACTTGGCGATGGGTTGCATCATAGCGGCACTTGCGGTCTTCCTGGCTGGCTTCCGTGTTGACGCCAGCAAGCCGGCGAGATTTGGCCACTCGGGGAAGGAACTGGTCAGGAAGAGAGGGTGAGGAACTGGCATGTGTAGAAAGGAAAGAAGCGTCAAGAAAGGTAGCGGGAGAACGGCCGTAAACGAGGAAAAACGGGGTGTAACCTGTGGTCCGCTGTACAGCCGTATTGTAGGCGAACATAACAAAAGGAAGTATTACGTCCCAGTTTCGGTGGTCCTGGTCGACGTACATAGACAACATGTCAGAAAGCGTGCGGTGGAACCGCTCAGTCAACCCATTGGTCTGCGGGTGATAGCTGGAGGTCAATTTGTGATGTGTGGTTGAGGCCTCAATAACTTCGGCTACAATCGTCGACAGAAATGTCCGACCACGATCGCTGAGAAGCACTTAGGGGCCCCATGGCGCAGTACGAGCGATTCCAAAAAGAAGGTCGCGACCTCATGTGCTGAGCCATTAGGCAGGGCAGCGGTCTCAGCGTAGCGTGTTAGGTGGTCGACGGCGGTGACGATAAAGCGATTACCTCGTGCGGACAATGGAAGTGGCCCGTATAAGTCTATGCCAACAACGGCAAAAGGAGTAGCTGGGCAAGGTAGCGGCTGTAGTAGGCCAGCAGGAGGAGAAATGGGCCGTTTGCGGCGCTGACATGGCAGACAAGCGGCGACGTGTTTTGCTACACTTGAGGCGAGGCCTGGCCAGAAGAAACGGGGTTTCACGCGGTGGTAAGTTTTATGAAAGCCTAAGTGACCGGCTTAGCATCATCGTGGAAAGCCGCCAAGATACGGGTGCGAAGCGCTCTCGGAATAACGGGGACCCAACGGGTGCCTTCAGAGCAATAAATATAACGGGACAGCACGCCGTTGTCAAGTTTGAAATTTTGGAGTTGTCTGCGCATCCTAGCGGTAGGAGGGTGAGAAGCAGAAAGTGAAAGTACATCTTCTATATAAGAGGTGTAGGTCTCATTGGGACGCTGAAGTCGGGCTTGTAGCTTCTTCTTGGCGGACTCCGTCCGAACAGTAGGAGCGCAGAAAACTTGCCGTAACTTTTGTTTAAAGTTAGCCCAGTCCGGAATCGTCGATTCATGAATTAGGAACCACGTTTTGGCCACTTTCGTCAAATAAAAGGACACATTAATTAGTTTAAGCGAATCGTCCCATCGGTTGAAAGCACTGACCCGGTCGTAGCTGTCGAGCTAGTCATCAGCGTCGTCGCCGCGGAGACCGGCGAACATCTGCGTGTCGCGCTGACGGCTGCTGACAGTCCAAGTGGCAAGGGGAGCTGGAGTCGAGTTGGTAGAAGCCGAAGTAGCGGAGTGGCCCTCTTGAGTCATGACGATGGTGGTCGGGGTCAAACGGCGGCCAGAACGAAGCTCCAGGTGGATGCAGGTGACGAAGCAGCGGGGAAATCAAGGCGCGCCTCCATCACGTGTAAGGTAACGCGAAGGTCGGACTTTGGGGATCAGGCTTTATTGCAGACCTGAAGCCTTGGTCGCACACTGCAGCCAAACACACTCCGCGATGACGATGGGTATCTACAAGAGGGAGCAGGATGAAGATGAAGCAGCACGTTCAGCCGTGTGGAAGATGAAGCGCCACACAGTGCTCACACTATCTTTAATAGAATGGATGCATGATTTTCTTAAAGCGTTAATATAGCATGATTTCACTACGCTACGTTTCACTGATTTCGAATGTGAAGATTCCAAGGAAAGCAACGGCTTGCTGGCGCGTGGCTCATATGTCCAACACGTGTGATTAGGCTCAATTTTCAGTTTAAGATCTAGAAACCTGATCATATTGTCCTGCGGCCATTCACTGGTTAATTTTAGTGGATTCAAGACAGCGCGAAATTTTCTTTCTACATCTGACTTAACGGTTGCGAAGTTATCACTATCAGGGTCTAACAGGACTAAAAAATCATCTACATACCGAAAGCATCCTAAAACATTCGAGTCACCCAAAGTTCGTTTTAGCGTTCAATCTTTTTCCGCCAGTAATAGATTTCTTAACACAGGAGTTATGCATGACCCTATGCACACCCCTTGTTTTTACAGGTAGGTGTCACCGTCCCAAGTTTTTCCCACTGGAAGGGTGTTTACCGGACCTTGGTAGCGAAGCACGGTGTCAACTCCCTCGGAAACACACCGGTCACTCTCAGCCTCAGGTGCCATTCTGGAGACTAGTCTGGCCATCCCCAGTGGGGAAAACTGTTTCAGACTTAACACAGAATTCTTTGTGCTTGCTCCCGGCCGACAATGAAGGGGGATTTATGATGTTACCTTCACATCTGTATATAACTAAAGCCCACGAAGCAGTCCGTTCCTCATTTAGTATTGCGACAAACATTTCCCTAAAGAAGGTGAAAGCGGAAGCTAAAAAAACTTTGTAAAAAACTTAATCTGGAAACACTAAGCTAATCTATCGAGAAAAGCGAGGGTCTGGGTTTACAGCTGTTCTTTAGGGCCAAAACCCACAAACCGGATTCTCCTTTCAGAGTTATTATTTCTGAAAATGGTACGTGACAAAAATGTGTATCAACGTATTTGAAAGGAATCCTAAACACGCTTACCCTGGATGATCCGTACTACACTAAATGTTAAGTAGAAGTAATTCAATTTTTAGAAACCCATAGAAACAAAACAGTCATGGATTGTTCGTTCGATGTAAAAGATCTTTACTATTCCCTGCCACATGAGGAATTGTTTTCGTGCATAGAAGATTGCATAGACAGGCAAGGGGTGGTAGCATTTCAGAATGAGACAGGGTTGTCGGTGGGGGCTTCTTAGAACTTTTGCGTATGTATTTAACGTCTACCTTCGCCACTTGGGACGGTGACACCTACCTGCAAAAACAAGGGTTTTGCATAGGGTCATGCATAGCTCCTGTGTTAAGCAATCTATTACTGGCGGAAAAAGATCGAACGTTAAAACGAACTTTGGGTGACTCGAATGTTTTAGGATGCTTTCGGTATGTAGATGATTTTTTAGTCCTGTTAGAACCTGATAGTGATAACTTCGCAACCGTTAAGTCAGATGTAGAAAGAAAATTTCGCGACGTCTTGAATCCACTAAAATTAACCAGTGAATGGCCGCAGGACAATATGATCAGGTTTCTAGATCTTAAACTGAAAATTGAGCCTAATCACACGTGTTGGACATATGAGCCACGCGCCAGCAAGCCGTTGCTTTCCTTCGAATCTTCACATTCGAAATTAGTTGAAGGTAGCGTAGTGAAATCATGCTATATTAATGCTCTAAAAAATCATGCATCCATTGTATTAAAGATAGCTTCATGTATCAAATTCGACGGCTTCAAAACGCAGGATATCCCAAGCAGCTGTTGGTATCGGTAGCGGAGACTATTTTATGAAGTATAAAATCTTCTCAGGCGAGCCTGGAGAGCTTATCCACGAACCAGCGGACAAAAGAAAAGAGAGCGGTCATTCCGTATATCCATAACCTCTCGCATAGACTAAAACGTATAGGAAATTGGGCAGGTGTTAAAGTTGTCCTTTTGGCTCCCGATAAATTAGGGAAAATGTGCAAAAAAGCTAGTGGTACGAGAGGCATAGGTCAGGGCTGTACCATAAAACACAAAGACCCTTATGTGGTTTGCCAGAAGGGGGTTGTATACTCTGTTCTGCTGTCTTGTGGAAAACATTATATCGGACAGACGGGGCGTTGTAGTAACGAAAGACTAATGGAGCATCGCAATAATGTTTTTGGTACGGTAAAAGAAACTATGGGCATACACTACAGGGACTGTAAAAGCGACGCTTGCCAGCCATTTCTAGAGGAAGCAAAAATAATCAATCGGCATAATGACCAGACAGTTCGGGAGATTTTAGAAGCAAAAGAAATCAACAGGATAAAGGAAACTTGTATCAGCAGCCCATCTATACCTTTAACGGAACGTGAAGTAAGATTTATGAACACGAGAAAATGATGCGTTGTGAATTTCTCAATGACACATGGTTCGCTTGCATTCTTACACTTTCCAGTGTTTGTTTAGCTGTTCTTGTTTCTTTTATTGTGTGAACGTGTTCATATATACGGATGCAGGCTTGCAATAAACTTGTCAGTTGAAAGTCAGCGCTCGTCTTGTTGTCTTCCTTCGTCCCTGTCGTTTCTTTTCGCGCTGTTCTACACAATGGATTACCAACATGCCCAAGCTTCAGTTTTAATAGAACTCATCCGCAATCGCCTCAAATCTCAGGGCATCTCAACACTTTCTTCTCAAGTAAAAGGAATTGTGAACTTTCTTGCTTCACCTTGTTTCTCCAGTCTTCGCGAATTTCTACGCTTCATCAAATTCGATCGATAATTTATTTTCTCATGCACCCTAATCCGCAACCACTCATCGACCTTCTAATGGTGACTTGATGAAGACGATATATTATTTCAGGATAAAAATACGTCAAAAGGTGTATAAGGACAACTCAACAGGTGGTTGAAGCAACACCCGGTATGTACCGCGCTCCAACCTCTTCTTCGCCTCTGTTAGCCTACGAATAAACAATGGCAGCACGGGTGCGCATGAGCAATACGTCAACTTGCGTAGCAGCCATTGGGGTTCTTTTCTTAGCGGCTGAATCCGGTAGCAGTGCGGTGTAGTTAATTTGGAATACAGACGTTGGTCATCTACTGCGCCCTCAAGGATTCCGCATGTCCTTGTAAGGCCCCAGTTTTTACATCCTCACTGGTCAGAAGCCTCCAACCTTCTCATTAAGAAGGAACGGCTGTTCTTACTCCGATCGTGAACTCCGACAGATGACGTTCATGTGGGAATTTCATCCGGAGGTCTGCTCCATCTCTTCGCCGCAAAATGAAGCAGCCTAGGTCGATCCCCGGACCGCTGCTCTCTCTGCCAGTCTTCTTTCCATGGATTTATGAGGGCTCATCGCTGACCAAATAGACCAATCGACGCTAAGAAATCAACATGGTGGTAATTATTCGCTTTATTGGCGGAATTGCAACACTGGTACACAACAAAGGTGTGGTCCAACGCCTTCAAAGCATATCTGCGACCCTTCATCCATCTCTGCTTTCGATGAGCGCCGCCTGATTAAATTCGCAGCATCTAGAATTCTAGCATTGGCGTCATACAATCACTTATCGCCGACCGCTTCGTCTCACTTGTATTAATCCTGACGTCCGATGGTTCGCGCAGACAAGTTGGTAGTGCTGCTGCATAAAATCACTGCCACACTCGGAATGCTCATCAATCGTTCCGACTATCGGAGTTCCCTTCGACTGCATACACTTAGGCAGTAGGCCTTTGTCTCTTTTAGGCCGTTATCTCCTAAAGTGCGCTTCCAGACACTCCTGTGCGTATAAGTACCTCCTCTCAGGGACACTTCTGCACAAAGCGTGGTAGAGGCTTTTGTTGTTGCCACAATGTTGTCCTTTGGATGTACTCTTCTGCTTACAGCTCCCCAGGTAGCACATGCGACTGGCCTGCTATTGAAAATTGTGCTAATGTCTGGTCGGCCAGTGCCTCGGCGTTACTAATGCACTACCAATAATGATACAGCCAGTGATTTACAATAATGGACCAGTGATTTACATGTTCCTCCCACGATTGAAATTCATGGGCTATCAACAAGCAATAATGATCTTGCGTATAGAATTACTTGCCAACAATGTATACACCATGATATATGATGGCCAATATAACCCAGCCATCGGCAATGTCCTGCCCATAATTCACGAATCATGGTTTACATTGGTAAATATTTTCCTCCAAGTATATATGGGTTGTGGACATTGAATATAGTTTGGCATACATTGGTCAATATCATCCCGCCAGTCTTAGTGGCTTGCCACTATTGTATGCATCTTCAGTTCCAGTGGCCGATATTACCAAATGAGTGGTGGCCACTGGCCTAGATTGAACATATCATGGCAGTCATAGGTAAATATTTTCCAGCCGGTATTAGCGGCTTGTTAACATCAAATATATCTTGGTATACATTGGTCAATAACCCCCTGCCAATTTTGACGGCTTCCCAATATTGCGTATGGCATACATTGGTAAATATTGTCCTGCCGGTATAGCTGGATTGTTTACATTTAATATATCGTGGCATAAATTGGTTAATGTAATCCCAGTGGTCTTGGTGGCTTCCCAACAATGTATACTTGTTAGTTCTAGTGGGCAATATTGCACAATGAGCAGTGGCAACTGGCCAGCATTGCACCTATCATGGCATACATTGGCGAATATTGCAGTGCCAGTATTGATTGCTTGTCAGCATCGAATGTATCTTAGCATACAGTGGTCAATATCCTCCCGCCAGTTATCTTGGCTTTCCAGCATTGTATATCTACAATTGCAGTGGTCGATGTTGCCTGACAAAGTGTAAGGCTTGCCAAAATACCATACATCTTTACATATGTTAATCAATATTCTCTTGCCAATATTGATGGCCTGTGAAGTCGAAATATTTACTGCCATACGATAGTCAATAGTTTACTACTATTCAGATGGTTTCCGAATATTGTATTCATCATGGGGTATAGTGGTCGATATTTTATGGGCAGCTGTGATGGCTCGCCAACATTGCAAGCATTATTGTATGCACTGATTGACATGATCCTGTTAGTATAGCTGGCTTATCTACATTGAATACATTTTGGGATACAGTGGTCGATGTGGCCCCGCCAGTTTTGGGGACTTTACAACAATTAATATGACTGGGTTATAGTAGTCGATACTGTCCACTGAGTTTTGACAGCTGGAAAAACATTGCACATAACATGACATGTGTTGGCCGGAATTGGCTTGCCGATATTACCGATCAGTTCTCAACTTGTATATCCGGATATATCTTTAATGTCGGGAACAATACTGTCGTGTCCTTCGTGATGGCTTTCAAGTATGCTTTATACATCGTCAACGATATAGTAACAGTAGTAGAGAAGATGTATTCAATAAAAATGGCTTAGGCGGTAAGGGCACAGTTGGTACACGGTCCTCCCCCATTGCTGTAGTGGCTTAACCCCTGCCGGCGTAAGGCTTCATTTTCTTGACAAACCAATGCCATGAGATAAAAGCAGAGATTCTTTAACCAAAACATTTCGAAAGCCTCTCAAGGAATGATTGGGTGGCACTACGCATGCAAGCAGGGCATGCCTTGTGCAATGCTGCCATCGAGTCGGGCGCGTGTCTTATGCCATCTACGAAGCGCTTAGAAATGCCCGACTGTTACGCTGTTCTCAACTGCGAAGAAGTTTAGTACAGAGTAGGAACGCGCAGCAGTTATCCTACTATTCTTCGTATACGTCTTCAGCGTGATGCGTGAGGCCACTCATATGTTAAAACTTTAAGAATACTTCATCGCCTTCCTCGATAAATACGCAACAAAACAGACACATAATTTTTTAAGCTTACAACGGCCGCTGCTTCTGTATAGAATAACAATACGGTGCAGTATGTGCAAGCGTATCCACTTCTCAAATCTGCAGTAGGCCAGTAAGACATATCACCTTCAAAACCATATATACTATAGGCTGCCAGGCCAGCTTAATTCGTAGCGATGAGGTTTTACATCCACATACTGAAACCTTTCGTCCATGACTGAAAATAGACACATAAATGCTTTATTTATGCAGTATTTTATTTGCGTGGTGAGAAAAAGATCAAATGCTGGAAAACAGAGGTCGAAGAGATTCTGCTAGTGAAGGAAAATGCTACACTGTTTTGTCATGTACGCTAGCTGACTCCTCAACGAGGCTCCAGCACCGACTGTATTCCGCCGTAGGTGATCTTGTAAGCACAGAAGATGGGCTAGCTGCAGCATATTTTGTGTTGTAATTTACATCAGCCATAAACTTGCACTTGATTCATATATGCCGGCGTGCTCTGCTTTGAGTGCTTCAGCAAGAGACGAATGATGAGCAAACCATTTACGCTGTTGATGAAGCATGGCTCATAGTCAAAAAAGGTAGATCATACAAAATAAAAGCATTGTTTTATATACGTTCTCTACCTTCGCCTGGCAGAGAAAAAATCTAGATTTCTCAGATGTTCTGGAATTAAGTGTATTTGAATTCAATAGCATTGCACGCTGCTAACTTTTTACTACAAGTTGTGTACTTGCTGTGACAGCTGTTATCTAATTCGCACTTAACATTTCTTGGTGAAGAGGTAAAACAGAAAATATTGAAGAAGCTTGCAGCATAGAATCCCCACAATTGAAGACTGCAAATAAGTGTCAATGAATTTCTTTGTTTTACAGAAACAAAACAAAATCATGAATGCGTGCTCATCACCGAAACATTTGTCGCAAAAATTATTGTTGCCTGGTTATGCTGCTCTTCAAGGAAATTATTTTGTCCGAAAGCTGTATAATCGCGTGTTTAATTGACCAGAGGTGAAGTCCTGAAAGTCTGAACGAATTCTTATTATAGTTTTTTTACTATGTACAACATGCGCACATAATAAATATCCATGAAAGGAACAATTTTGGCTTTTTGTGTGAATGCATGTATATTTTCAGGATGCTGTATATATATTATTAGCTGCGTGTAAAATACCTGCACAAAAACATGCAGCCATGTGTTTGGCGCATGATGGCCTTAGCTGCCTCTGTGCTGTAACATCCATAAAATAAAAAATAGACGCAAAAAACATTAAACAATAATGGGATTGCCTGGATGCCAATTATGCAAAGCCAGTGGACAAGCTTGGGTGGGCGATGTTGGGCAGCCGATGAGCCCAGCTGGATAGCAGTTATTAAAAGCCAGTGAGTAAGCTTGGTTGTAAGTATTGGATAGCCAGTGAGAGTGGCTGGTTGTACATTATAGTATAGAAACCAGTCGGTGTGCTTGGGTGGAAGATATTGGGTAACCATTGGGTGAGGCTGCATGCAAATAAGTAACCTAGTCTGCCATTGGTGGCCATTGCTGGAAAGCCAGTTTAGTAGATTGGATTAAATCTTGGCACGGGTAGCGCCCCAATGAAACATCATTATTAGTCCCAATATTGGGGCCGGTTTCCCCCAATATTGGGCTGATGGCGGTCCATTGACGGCGTGCTACTTGGGTCATGAGGTAGTCAATTCCAGAAAGAGGACTATATGCTGCTTAAAAGCTCTTCGGCGTACGCGGCCACCATACTACAGTCGACCACCCATCCAGGAATCGCATACAGGATCGTGTGCATCGGTAGTTAAAAGTCTTCTGAGTGCTAAACCCGTCAGTTAGAAGTGGAAGAAAAAAGCTCTGTATCGTATTTTCAAGCCCCAGCTCACCCACTAGGCACACACGTATCAACTGCCACATATAAGTATGAGTAGCTGTCTGAGTTATATGATTTTTTCCAGAGCCGCCAATTGCCATGAGAGTCCGTACGCACCATATACACCTACATATATAAGCAAAAAAACAACGCCGCGTATCATTATTGTTGTATATTCCAGGCTCGGTAAGAAATACCCACCGCGAAAAAGCTGTACTCTCGGTCTTAACAGATGCAGGCAATTAGAAAGCGACAAGGGTAATGTAAAGACGGCAAGCTATTTGATTTTAATTAAAATAATATTTTACCTCGCATCTTGTGTTCTTGTATACAGCAATCAAACTTCCTGGCGTCGCAATCAGTTCTAAGGAGAAACACAACTAACGTGGCTAGTTAGACTAGCGAATATCCTAGCAGAGAACCACGACGCCATTATTATCCGAACAATTTATTAAACTTCTTCATGTCATAGATCTTTAGGCATTCTTTCCTGAATGAGGGTTTTAATTACGCAGAGATAAAATACACGGCCTAATTGAGTCCACAACACAGAACGCATGCAATCACCTAGAAAAAAGATGCTCGATCGTCACATCAGCAAACCGATCTTTGGGGTTTTTTAAACATCGTCTCGACATGGACCTCAGAACTTTACGTTTCTCGCATATAAATCACTTATCATTCCTAAGATAGAATATGTATCTGGTATCTGGAGTCCGAATCCAGCATATGTCGCCACCACACTTGAATAAGTTCAATATTGCGCAACGAGGTTCATTCATTCCGCTTATTCGTACATCAGTGTATTTTCACTAAATTCGCTCTCAGGAATAACAAATCTCGCGCGTCATCATCGCGTCGCTTCTCGTTGTCTGTTTCAGAAGTTATTTTACGGTTCACTTTGCGAAATGCCCTAAATCTCCTCCCCTACCCGCAATCTTACCGCACCGTCCGTTCGCTCCAAGTATTTCGTCAACGGGCCAGCACCGTCTTCTTTTCCTCATCCTTTTTCTTTGCGCTGACGCAAACTGGAACGGCCTTTCCAACAGTGTAGCTGCCATCTCCTGCCTATCAAGTTTTCGTACCAATTGATGCAATAGTTTCAACCATATCACGTAATAACTAAAACCAATATTGTTTGTTGTCCACACCCGACGTAAAGCCCCTACCATAGTGTCTTTAATGTAATAAAATGAAGTGAAGTGGAAAACGTTTAAAAAGTTTAGAGCGTAAACCGAAATCCCAAATGAAAAAACACTGCTCCAGTTTGCCAACCTTTCTTGTCTTTATACTGCTTCCTTTGCTCATGCTTGTTCTGACTTTCCCATTTTCAATGTCCTAAATCTTTATGCACAATCATTATAAACCACGCACGTGCTGGTATTTGTTCCTCGAAGCATCGGCAGCCCCTTCTCTTTCCTCCACATTCTTTCTGTTCACTCGCCGATACACATTTTAGAATATTTCCTTAATATTTCATTACTCTATTTATCACGGATTGTCTGAGCAGTTCTCTTTATAGTTTCGTGAAGGCGCTTTATTTCTCTTGGTGGCATAACATTTGCATTTAATTTTCGCCAGCTTTTATACTGTTCCAATATAGGACCACAAGATCCCACATGCAAATGCATTCCTCCCAGCGTATATTTTCGCACACCGTACTTTTCCAGGTTAGGTTCAGTATCACTAATCCTGTGACTTCTCGCCACACCGCATTTGCGCCTCTCATAGGACAGCCTCATACCGAGAACGTAAATTGTTCCACACTTAACTACTCTTTGAAACATATCATAATTATTGCATTCGTCCGTACTTTGTTTTGTGTCTTTTACGTGGTTTTCTGTTTAATGCTTTAAGATATATTCGTCATTGTGTTCGTTTTCTTTGTGACTCATTATTGTAATTGTGCACTGGTATTGTGTCTATGTTTTCCTTCTATCTGTATGCGTAAAGCTCAGAAGGGAATGAAGAAAACAGTGCATACAAACGGGGCAGTAAAAAAGGACTAAATTAATGAGCTGCTGTCCCTTCTGTAAGCGTTGTTTTGTCGTTATTTGGAACTTGAACAAACCAACCTGACTTACCCTCTTTGTGTGTGCATTTTTCATTCTTTTGTGCTGCAGTAGCAATACTATGTGGTTGTTCCTGCACACTATAAAACAATGATTGATTTATCGTTGGATATTATACCATAATATAATTATATAAATTTTATTATATACAAAATACTATACAAATACACGTGTTTCATACCTGATAATAAGGAATTACTAGGATATTCAAGGCTTTTACACCCGACTGATGAGGAAATGATAGATTTCTTCAAATGTTATTTCATCGCATAGAAAATAAGTGCTTAGTTATTTCTTGAAGCAAATGGCCTTTTAAGGCGCACGTAAACGAAAGAAAAAAAGTTGATGTAAAAGTATGGCTAAAGCCATCAGGATTGCTTCATCCTTTTATTGCTGAAATTATGTCTGCAAAATAGAAGTCAACGAAGTATAACATAAATAAAGAACTTGCTTTATAATCAGTCCGCTAATATATCAAATTACCGTATGTGCGTATATTTTAAAATCTTTAATATGCAATGAGTGAAATTAGTGAATTCATTATTTATTGAGCAATATATGTGTATTTGGAAGATAAAGCAAAAATTTCTTAGCAATGCCTGCATACAATGTCCTTATTGTTGTAGGCTAGTTTAACGGCTATCTTTCTCTGGATAAACCAGAAATGTCTAATATTCCGCACCGTCCCTAAGCCTCCTTGGCTTACTGTAAAATCGACTTTTGAAGGCTGCAACTCAGTGTGACGGTACCCAGAATGTGGAGCAGAAAGCAATACCTCATATATCATGCTCTTTATTTTTCTGATCTGTCCGTGACCTGTATTGCCAGTCCATGACATTTTAATAAAGGTCAGGGAATATTGTTCAGTTATTTTCGCCTGAAATAACAATGCGATCACATAGGTATGGAAACGTTAGTGACGCTATAAAATAAATTTCATCTGTTTCCTGTCGCAGTGTTCTATTGAAAACGTGGGTTTTACAGGTTTTTCTTGCAAAAAGATTTCATTTTTATATTGTCAGCTGTGAGGAAAAAACGAGCCGATTTTAGGACAATATTTAAGGCTTGTGAAATGAAAACTCAACGGTATTTTTTGGTGTGCACTCTAACGCGTATGTAATATTCCTGCTTTGCACTGCAGTACAAGACACTCTGGGTTCAGTTCTCCACCCTGAGTAGAATCCAGTTTCCCTCGCTTTCTTTTGTTCGTGTGTTATCTCTACTATATACCACGACCCACTGCAGGTAGGCAATATTTGTTAGTATTTATTACCATGGTTCTAAGAAAACTACTCTTTTTAGGTAAACACTGCTCTAAGCTTTCATAAAAATTGAACCTATGTAATTATCGCTGGTAAAAGCAGAAGGAATGTATACGTCGACTTGAATATCAAATAACAAATGTTGCTAGAATTTTAACCCGATTTCTTTTACGACTACTGTCTACGTAAAAAGAAGAAACACAGCAAGTGATGAACTTCGATAAACAAACCTCCACTAAAAGGGCAAGTTACTTTATTATATAACGAAAAGTAAGAAATATCAGCCGTAAGCACAAATATCGCAGTGGTATTGTGTGTAAGGTAGCAATTATTTCACAGAGAAGGGCAACAGTATGCAAACTACTATTTGCTCCTCAATTGAAACTAGAAAATATTAAAACGGATCGCATCTGTAACTTAGCCTATTGCGCAAAAAGAGACACCTTTTATATTACCATCCGCGCGTCCTCCTTACTTAGTAAGAACTATTGAGTGGGAAGTTGGAAAACGTGGTCTTGTTTCTTTCTTTAGCCAGCTATAGTTTTGTTCCCTCTGCTCGTTTCTCAAACTGCGACCATAACTCGCTGTGTGTTTGCCAAACCTCTCGAACTGTTTAGTTAACACCTATAAGCGGCCGCAATCTCGTATATGTGCAGGTTCATTTCATGCGTTGTTGAGTTGTTTGAATAGAGAGGTGTTTAAATTGTTTTTAGTGAAATCAGACAACATTCTAATGCACCATTTGTAAATATTAACACAAATTTGGACCTTCTAGTCGGAGTGATGTATGCTCGTATCAGCGCCATATCATGGCACCCGATTTTGGTCTCGACTCTTCTTCGCGCAGTGAGATGGCCCACGCTTGCTTAAGCTTAGTGTTGCACACTGGATGCCATGCGTCATAAAATTCGTCTTCAATGCTCTCATGTGTTTACTGGAATATATCTTCAGCAGCTTTGTTTAATAGAATTGCAAGCTCAAAGTAGACGTGTGGCTTGAAAACTGGTGCGGAAGAGCAGCTGGAATACTACATTTTTATCTTTTGGGGATATCAAAGAATATGGCAATTGGATATACTTTCTGCTACCTTCATTGCTATTCTGGTTGCACATTACGATCCTCTTAGTAGCGGAAACATTTTTGCAAGACCTTCCACAAATAAAAAAAATGAACTTTGTTTCAGACACTCCAAATACATAAAATAAATATTTGGGATTGATCCAAAACAAGAGTCTACCTATATTCTGAACAGCAGTTCTATGTGCGTAAATCTCTGTGCCACCGATAAAGCTTAATCTTGTTTCAGGTCTCTTATGACGCATATTTCGGTGTATAGTTCCTATATACAGTAGAATCTCGATAAACGGAAATCGGTTAAACGGAACTACCGCTTAAACGGAACAAACGCCTCGCGATTGGTTGGTTTTGTATTAAGCCAATGTAAAAAAAATCTCGTTAATCGGAACTCAAACTTTGCGACCACCGCGTTAACGGAACCGAAAAACTCGAAACCGCAACTAGTTGGACAAGCGCAGTGCCATCGCGGTACGCATCAATGCTCCCCTCCTTCTCCTCCCCGCGTCACCACTCCGGTTTCCGTCTCCGGCGGTTTCCGGTTTGCTCGTACACTGCCCTCCGCATCGCTCGCTCGCGTTCACGGCAGTTGTGTTCAGTTAGGCCTAAGCCCTAGAGCCCTAGAGCTTTTGTTCGGTCCGATGGCAGCGCAAAAACGACCGCACAATGCACTTGCGTTGGAAAGGAAGATGGAGATCATCAACGACTTCGAGAGTGGTGGCTTCACGAAAGCGGCGCTAGCGACGAAGTACGCGTTCCCAAAAGGAGCCTAACAAGAATTCTTCAGGAATTCTTCAGGAATCCTTTTTCGCTAGCCAATAAGTGGTAATTCCCACTCTTTTGACATTTTTTTTTTAATTTCAGTACTAGTACTACCGGAACAAAAATTCACTGTTTGTTTTTCTCTAATAAGGTTTGTTCTCATAGTGTACCGTTCTTCTTATTACCTAGATTTCGCAAATTGAGATCCGCTGAGACTGCCAACTGCGCGCGCGCGCGCCAGCCGCGTAGGGTTCACGCGGAAGCGGATTGCGCAATGCTGAACCTATTTTCTCCTTAAACGAAACTCCTGGTAAACGGAACATATTTTCCCGGTCCCTTGAGGTTCCGTTTATCGAGATTCTACTGTAGTTTACTTGTTTGTTCCTTAGTATACAATCCATGTAGAATATTTTGCCGATATATGGATGAAAATTACAGTAGTGGTCTAAACACTGTGCATTGCACACAAGAGATGACTGTGAAACAGGTTCGCAAGACACATGATTATGCGTTGTGTTATGATTACGCACGAAATTATGCATTGACTTCAAGGAAGGATAATAAATGTGCATTCCTGTCCCTTAAATCACACTTGCATCAAATTCACAGTAAGCAATCAAGATGAATGGAATTGGGATGCGGCCTAATTTTTCAAACAAATTATACTAGGAGAGCCTGTGCCACCAAAATATTATTGCTTGAGGTTGTCGGAAGGCAGCTATTCAAACCAATCATCATTTCCCATGCACGTTAAAACCATGTTCTGCAACATGGGCAATATTAAATAAAAATCATGCTTGCTCTTCAGCATTGCTGGACTTGTGTGATGAACACAAGCGCCCAATGCATCAATAATTTATTTCTCCTCCACAAAAATAGAATTATATTTATACTTACAGGAGACGGCGGCTAATATTTTCAAATATAACTTTTTGGCAGATGCTTCAATAGTTTATCTGTTAATTTTTACTATAAGTCCAGTACGACACCTTCGATCGCCTGTAATCATAAATAATCTGACGCCTTTACGCAGGCTCTTCACTTTGAAGGACATCAACCTTTTATCAAATTTTCGGTTTCGAAGTCGCAAGTTTGGAATATTCTCCACATTTTGCCAAAACCGCGAAGACCGAAAAGGCTTTAAATAAAGTTGACACAAAGGAGAAAACAAGGGCATACTCATGTGATAATCCGGGAGCCATGACAATATGCTTCGTTTTGACGATTATCTCTCCGTTCATAGTAACGGTGCATGGCCCTGGTAGAAGCCTGTCAGCTTTACCTCCCTTTTTGTAAAACAGGTTCCTCGTTATAAGGAACAATTCAATGCATCATTTATTTTACTCCTTTCTATATTCATTTATTTATTTTGTTTTAAATGTAAAACTATAAATTCAAGTTCCAGCTAATATTTTAGAGCGCTGTGAGAACTGAATGAAAGCTTAAACCGAAGATTATCTATGAGAATGTTATTGCTATGAATTCTTTTGGTGGTATACCGAAGAGCCCCAGTTTGAGCTTGCAGTTTTAGAGCATGGAAAGAACTGAATATTAGCCTCCCAACGTTTGTTGCAAAGAAAAAGTCATCATTTGCATAAACAATTTAAACAAGTACAACACATTACGGCACTTATTCAGGCCAGCCTTAAACATATGGCAATCGTGCTGTCTAAAAACACAGAATATGTCATTCCTTCAACTCGATCTTAACTAAGTACAAAAGGATTCTGTCTTTCCTGCTTCATTAGATAGAATTCTGAATTTCATTGATATTGGTTCCATATTGCAGCGTTGTTAAGAAAAAATTCAGCGGGAAGTGCATGCAAGGTAACTGCATTATTGTAGGCACATACGTTGCATAATATATTTTGAACCTTCGCAAGAAAACTGCCCAATATATTTATCTCGAGACATACATGAAATTATAAATGCCACAAATATATATGGCAGAAACAGGACATATGCACAATCTAGAGATGCTAGGACAAATTCAGAAATGCAAATTCTGTGTTCTCCCGTTCCTACATTTTTAAAGTTAAATATGCGTCTGTTAAACTGACCAAGATGCTACCAATAATTCGATGTTCCAATTACACTTACAAGTCTGTGTTTTGAAAGAGGTTCTAATGTATTTGTTAGGTATAGAATAGATTACACTGAAAATTCCTCATTGCCTTGCAAGGAAATGAGGAATTGCTATTTGCATGTGAGGGCGTGTGATTAGTGACAAGCAGTGAAAAGCCGCATCGAAAACAGCAACACCACAGTCGGTATTTAAAGAAAATGGGTTGAACTGTCTGCCTCTTTCTAGAATATAGTTAACAAATTGTCTAGAAAAACCATAAGAAAATTTTATATTCTCAGCATACCTATATTCAATAAGTAGGCAGTAAGCTGCTGTAGAGACTGAGCTTTACGATTTGCAAATGATACATGAGAAGGGTCTTTATTTATCTAACGGTAAATATTCCAATGTCAGCCATATCAATTTCTAGAGCGTAAATTTAAAAAAAAAATGTCTCCCCAGTTAAACGCGGTCAGCAAAGTAGCACAGCAGCCTTAAACCATTTTCTCCTAAACCTCATGAAGGATTAAAGGACATTTTGTATCGCTGCAGTAAACATTTTACGTATGTCATGCAATAGGGCAGTAGACCAGGGATAACGGAAGCTGTTCATTATCGACAACATGCATAATAGGTAACGTATATTTCACTGTTATAAAAAAGCAATACGTCTTCTGCCTTCAATGCAAGCATAGTATCAAATAAACAACGTTTTGTGAAACATGAACAATTTCTGCAATATATGTAGCCGCTACCTTCGTCGCAAACACTGTTGTTTTCCTTGTCGAACGTACAGAGCAAATGAAGATTCGACCTCAGGCACCAAGTGAAATATGATATTGTTACGTCGCATAGCGGCATGTTGTCCCCGTGTAAGTGAACAACATGTCCCAGTATCGCAAAGTTTTCTTCTTGAAGAAAGACGTGCTGCTGCCTGCTATGACGGCAACCTTTGTGCCTACAAAGTCATCGAAAAATTTTGCGCGCAAGCAGCCAATAGTAGTCGCGCTAGATGTCACGAACGATACAGAAATTATTCTGCTTCCAAGTTACATCATGGAGCCAGTGTATGGCCCCGAATACCTCTAGAGTGTGAACTTGTTCCAGGAGCATGTTCATCTTCCTTCTGGTATATTACTCAAAACTTTGGAACCATGTGATCCACAATTTTCACATTATTTCTAATCGCAAAGGAGCCAGGAAATGTAAATCTCAATAGTGTGATAACGTTTTTGCGAGAAGTTGGTACATTATTGAAATTGGAATTTGAATTTTCTGCTGAACTTGAGTGCATGGTCAGCAGTATAATGCCATATAGTCAACTAGCCTTTACCGACCCTTTTCAGTTCCTTCGAGCCAGCAAGAAAAAAATATGCCAGCCACTGTTTCTGCCACAGCGGCGATCTTGTCGACGCCTCTGCTAGGGAAGAGCATCCTCTTCTACACAGGCGTGACATTCACAGCATCATTACCTGCCAGGTTTTAGTGTATGGATTTAAAGTCAGTGATAGTATCAGCGATCAGTGCGTTAAAAATAGTGCGCATCTGCAAAGACCCTATTTTGGCATGATAATCATTTTCGCGCGTGGCGGTTACCCATTTGAATGCTGATTATGCCGCGCATACATCATAATATGACTGGTACTGCTGCTTGCCGTTACACATAACCCTAATCTGATCTTTGCAGTCCTGTCATATTCGAAATGATTGAAGATGCTCTAGAGGTGCCGCTTTTCATAATCTAAATAGAGAACCAGTAGTAGCGACTGCGTGCTCGCTCCATCTTTTTCTCTTCTATTCACTTCAGGAACCCTCTGTCCCGTGTAGTGGGCTGAAGCCAAGATATGAACCAAAGCGATGTTCCCTTCGTGTTTGGGCTTTGAAATCGGCGTTTCTATCGTGTTGGATGCCTGAAATTTCTTGCGAACACGTAGAGAATTGCACTAATTGCGATCGAGAGTGATTTTATTGCGTGGCATTAATTAGCTAATTTGTTGCAACTTCATAATGTGTCCACAGAGGCTGTGAAGCTTCTGCTGAATATCATAGCCACAAGTGCTATATTGCCGCGGAGGAACGAAGACGAGTAGTGGCAGAACAGCGGTGTGCGTGGTGAAAGAAGTGGAAAAGCTATGCTGCTTCATTTCTTAAGACTATAGTCAATTTTGATGCACCAACCCCTTTTTAGACATTGTCCAAGGTGTGTGATACCCAATAATTCTTTCAATAACAAGACGATAATTATTATGGCTTGTAGCTGTTCTCTGTCAAGAAATCCATGATCACAAATCACAGAAACCGTAAAAATAAAGTCTATTATAGAGTCAGTACATGAAGCTGGCTAAAACATGCCAGGAAAATTTATGATATCAAGCCGACACCACAAATCCAATAAATCGCTGCAATACAAAAGTATGAATTCATTCAGGGAACTACGAGTTCACAGCTTGAGAACAGGTTTCTAAGCAAAACAGATCACAAAATATTTCTGAAGAGACGTCTACTCTTCTGCAACAAGTAATTGCTACGCTCCGCACATGGGTTCAGAGCCTCTTTTTAGCTTTTATGCACATCCACCAAGCTTTTTCCTACATTTGAGATGATTATTTTTGTCAGTGCGGTGCATTCAAGGACTGAGAAACATAGCAGCTCGACATAATAGGTAACATTTTGCAGGCCTGCATATCAATAAATTAGATTTTGCACCATGATGTAAGAATTCCAGAAAAGGTACAAAGCTATCTCGGTTCATACACCTGTTAAAGAGGACAGTTCTAGTGTATCGCACATTAACATCAGTGATTCAAGCAAGCGCCTATACCTACCAGCTATGTTCGCTTGTTTTTATTTTCTGACATGACGCATGCATTTATAGATCGTTTATAAAACAAGAACAATGCCCTGTTGAGTTAGAATTAGTTAGAGGACTAAATACCTTCCTCCCCATTGTTTTTTGTAGTGGCCAATACATGTGCAATGACTAATAACGCGACAATAAGTGAGTAACTGCAAGAAACACCTTCTGTTGCCTGCTGGAGCCTATGACAGGAAATAATTCACCGTAGCACCGACAGCTCTGCATAATATGTTGGGCTATTTTAACGATTACCGTTCAAGCTAAACAGCAAATCTGACATGAGAAATTTCATAGCGCAGTGCACACTTCCTCTATGTTTGCCCCGTAACTTCCCTAATGTGAATGTATATTTGTGGCGGTTTCTGGATTTTGACTAAAGCCTCCCTCAAGGTATCTCAGCATCGAGAATCATCTCCGATCCAAGGTATTCTCCTTCCCGTAAAATATGCAGCTTGCATGCGGCCAGAAGCCGCTCGCTCTCACAGAGCTCGGAATTGTCTTCTATGTCTTCCGCCTGGTGTGCACCAGGAAGTTCTTTGAATGCGCCTGCTGTGAATGGACAGAGCTGGCTGTCCTGGGCATGAGCTCACCGGTGTGCAGTGTATTCTATGCGGCTGCACCTCCTGGCCGTGAATGTACTGCACGCTGTACGTCAGGCGTGACGTGTTCGCCTGCCACGTGTAACTGCAGATGGCCTTGCCCGGTGGCTCAACGCGCAAGCGACACCAGAAATCGATGGCTTCCCAGAGGCTGAGGACAATCAATCTCTGGAATAGTGAAAAGATGAGCCACTCATTGTGAGGCAGTCTCTTGTCCTTCTTGAGAGTGAAGTATAAAGTGGACATGCAGGGTGGAAAGTAAGCCGCCTTGTCTGTCCCCTTCACTGGCCTTGAGTGTGCCGCTTGCAGCCAGGGATCGTTGGAGGGCATAGAAAGCATTCTTTAAGAATGTGCGTAGTTCATCCATTCTATCATCTTGATGAAGTAACCGGAATTTACTTGATCGTTCGAAGTGTGCAGCGCTCTGCTCACACACATCATGCCAGCCAGAATAATCAGGAGATTGACCTCTCTGATGAGCGCATCTCCTGCTCGAAGAATGCCACGGCAACTGCTCGCCATAGCCCGAGCACTCTCAAAGGGAACGTTGACTTTAAACTCCTTGGACTCAGCAATCTGATACCAACTCTCTAAGACTGCAGTCAGCACCTTCGCACACCTACGCATGACTTCCTGAAACTGCTGCATTATCCTGCACAGCAGCAATTGCTTGGAGTCCGAGAGAGCATGCTCCGGGACTTCTCTACGTTCCTTCCAGTTCAATGCTTCAAAGTGACAGAGGAAAAGCATTGACCCTGCTTGCAGCACCATGTTGAAAGGAGATCCAAAAGGACACATCAGTGACCTGAGAAAAAATGCGACACTCTGTTTAGTGGGAAGCCTTTGATAAGGCATTCATGGCATGTTTCATCCTGTTCAAGCACATCACATACAACGTGAACGTTGCCCTCGCCCCTGGAAATCTCTCATGTTTCGCACGCGGCTATCTCCGTCACCTCGTCGCCAGTCTTCGTCACCTAGTCCGAAAAACTAACCAGGGCGACCGACGGAGGGAAGGTCGCTGGAACTTTGCTCTGTTCCTATATTGCTCCTCCTGTCTCAAAGCTTAAGAGCAAAGTTTATGCGGTCGTAATGGAGTATCTACTGTATCTCTGTGTTGATACTGATGCAATGTTTCTGTGGTTAGTATGAGATTTAAATGCTTGCTGGAAAGCAAGAAATGTTCAAGTATGATAAAATCTTAACATTTTGTTACATGATTGGCAAGCAGCTGCTGCCTTTTGGAGTGTGTGATAGGGAAGTTAAATTTGGTGGAGCCGTTTACACAGTAGAATTCGCTATTATTCCTAGCTCTACCAATGACGTTATCTTAGAAATATACTTTTTGAAGATTTGCGTAGTGACGGTCAACTTCAAGTATGATAAAAAAAGGGCCACATAATGGGCTGTTGCCGCGCAAGGCGGGCTTATTGTTGTCCGATGGCGGAACGAATCACTGCCACATCGGCGCAACTATTTGGGCCGTGACCCCTTTTCCCAAGCATTTCACCCAAGAAGAGCCGAGCACCAGGCCGGGGGAAAGCTTGTACCCATTTAAAAACCGGTGGGTAACCGGCGGCACCAGGGATCGAACCCGGTACCTCCCGAATGCGAGGCGGATGAAAATTTAAAAAGGGCCACATAATGGGCTGTCGCCGCGCAAGGCGGACTTATTGTTGTCCGATGGCGGAACGAATCACTGCCACATCGGCGCAACTATTTGGGCCGTGACCCCTTTTCCCAAGCATTTCACCCCAGAAGAGCCGAGCACCAGGCCGGGGGACAGCTTGTACCCATTTTATAACCGGTGGGTACCCGGCGGCACCAGGGATCGAACCCGGTACCTCCCGAATGCGAGGCGGATGCTCTATCACAAGGCCACCGCTTGAACCGCAGCCGTGGCCTAGTGGTTAGAGCGCCCGTCTCGGCTGCGGGAGGTGGTTAGTTCGAAACCCACCGCCGGACACCCACCGGTAAAAATGGGTACAAGCGTCCCCCGGCCTGGCGCTCGGCTTTTCCAGGGGTGTGCGTTTGGGAGAAGCTCCGTAAACCCCGCTGCGCGCCCCTCCTCCGCAGTGGACCCAAACCCAGTTTCGAACCTCGCAGCCTGCAAAGGTGGTTCTGTTTGTCTTTCAAAGGTACTTCCTTTGACCCTCACCTGAAGTGCTCCCCTAGAGCCTCAGCTGCAGCAGTCCTAAAAAAAACAAAAAAAAAGGGCCACATAATGGGCTGTTGCCGCGCAAGGCGGACTTATTGTTGTCCGATGGCGGAACGAATCACTGCCACATCGGCGCAACTATTTGGGCCGTGACCCCTTTTCCCAAGCATTTCACCCCAGAAGAGCCGAGCACCAGGAGGTGGCCAGTTCGAAACCCACCGCCGGACACCCACCGGTAAAATGGGTACAAGCGTCCCCCGGCCCGGCGCCCGGCTCTCTCAGGGGTGTGCGTTTGGAAGAGGCTCTGCTAACCCTGCTGTGCTCCTTAGAGGGCTTAAAGTTTCGAACAACTAATGACCTGCAAAGGTCTGGTTCTCACAGGTCGGGTAGGGCAGCAGTCGCAAGGGGCTCCAGGACAAAAAAAAGGGCCACATAATGGGCTGTTGCCGCGCAAGGCGGACTTATTGTTGTCCGATGGCGGAACGAATCACTGCCACATCGGCGCAACTATTTCGGCCGTGACCCCTTTTCCCAAGCATTTCACCCCAGAAAAGCCGAGCACCAGGCCGGGGGATAGCTTGTACCCATTTTATAACCGGTGGGTACCCGGCGGCACCAGGGATCGAACCCGGTACCTCCCGAATGCGAGGCGGATGCTCTACCACAAGGCCACCGCTTCGGTCATCGACTTCAAGGTCGATGTTCAAGTATGATAAAATCTTAACATTTTGTTACATGATTGGCAAGCAGCTGCTGCCTTTTGGAGTGTGTGATAGGGAAGTTAAATTTGGTGGAGCCGTTTACACAGTAGAATTCGCTATTATTCCTAGCTCTACCAATGACGTTATCTTAGAAATATACTTTTTGAAGATTTGCGTAGTGACGGTCGACTGCGCAAGTGGCGAGATTTTTTTTTTGACCTTATGAGTGTGCCCAGCCTCATGGAAAGTATACGTGAAGCCAGAACCGTGGTTTGTGTATCTCAGTATACCATAGCGTAATCGCCGCCTGCAGTGTCTGTTTCGGCGTTCGCTGCCCTTGGCAAAAGTGAAATGTTTGAAGCGCCAGTGGAACCACTGCATTCCGCCTGCTTAAAGTGCCACGTTACAGCGCCGCACGGCACGGTTAACGGCACCATGTGGTTATGGACAGTTATTTCTTTATCTCAACGGGACGTTTTACAAGTGGCTTAAAACTTGCTTTATATGAACCCGATGCGCCTTCAGATGTGGGGCAGTGACGGCTGCCCTGGTTGAACCCGTTCCAGCGTAAAGCGCTGGACGCACAATTCTGGACATGATCAACACAACGCTGAACACCCCTCAACGCTACTGAATTCTATACACTCTGCTACAATATTCAGCTATCGTCGACTTCTCCCAGCCCCGTGGACCACCTTCTATTTCCATGTCTGGTACGCACCAGACTACCGATACCAGCTTATCTCGCCCGCGTAGTCGAAACCCTTATCGTGTGTCGCCTTCCGAGCCGAAAGTATCCACTAACAAGTCATGGAATTGCTTGAGAAGAAGGCCAATCAGTAATCGCCAAGTGCGTGGGCAGCTCTCGTAATTCTTGTCCTTAGGAAAGATGGCACATGGCGAGTTTGCCTGGACTACCGCCGGCTGAATGGCATCATCCAGAACAATGTACATCCTTTTCCTCGTATTGACGATGCTATAGACAGCCTCTTTCGGGCTTATATTTCCTTCGTCGACCTGCGGCCCGGTTACCGGCAAATCTCGGTGCATCAGACGGACGTTTGTAACGCCGGGTGGACTTTTTGAATTTATTATGATTCCGTTTCGGCTTTGCATGCGCCTGCGAGGTTTGAGAGATTTATGAACGCGGTAGCGCGAGGCATGGAATGGAAATATATCTATGCTATCTCATCTCCAGGCTGATCTGAGCTCGGAGCTGTTTACAAAAATCGCACATTATTCGAGCTTTCACGTGCATTAAAACAAGTTTATCCATCAGTAAATAATTTAAACAGATCAATAGAAATCTTAGTGCTTACAATGAATACAATCCTTTGATCATGAGCTTGTCAGGCACACAAAACAGGTAAAACAGGTTTGAAAAGACAATAATTCGTGTCAGAGTTGACCAAAACCGGCCCTTTGATCATATTTACTGCGTCTTAGGAAAACATTTATTTTCTCAAAGGCGTCGTTCTGTACTTTGAACACATTCGACTCGTTATCACAAGGTATAAGCACGGATAAAGCTCCGCCACTTCACGACGCGGCTGCCATTTGGCGCTGCAGGTAGTGCGCCTGTGTCCTGCGCAAGCGCGCCGTTTCGCTGGAGCTGATCACGGAGCCCATATTTGAACCTTTGCCATATAAGCGCGGTGGTTCCCTTATGGCGTTGAAACCTATTTACAGCTTAAACTGCAGTGCGGTGGCCGTCTACCCAGAGAAAATGCGTATCAAGTAATCATCGCATAAAAACTGCAATCACCCCGTGCTAAAACAAGTCGAACGAAAATGGGACAAGCGTTTCACTACAGTTGGTTTAACAAGCAGAAATTCTGCCAATATCTATTTTTTTTGCTGGCGGAAACTTGTTTGATATTAGTGGGCCTCAAAAACCTGTGCCGACAGTAAGACACTAAATGTTGTCGAGTGTTTCTAAATTTTATACCTTTTTGTGTGTGCATTTTCGGCTAGCGGAAAGCCATATCTGAACCAATAAATAGGCGTAGTTCTCCGTGAGTGCTGTTTAGAGTGCTCTGCACGATCCGGCTCTGGGGACGGCACAGAGGGGCTGCCGATAGCAGGTGTAAAGAAATGTTCACGATATCTGCACCAGGAGATGCAAGACTCAGAATAATGCTACGTACATTTGTAAAGAGTTCAAATCGTGCCTCATAAGAGGTAAGCCACCCCAACTCGAACGATTTCTTATCAGCGACTAGTACACCTCAGTAAGCAACTACTTCTTGCACTAGCGTCAGCTAGAGTTGAACGTGGGGGAAGCTGAAAATGATATACAAAAATATTTTGCACTCCACCAAGAACCGTGGAAGACGATGGAGAAGTCTTGCCCGTAACTTATATTTTCTGTTGAATTCTACCTAATAAATGAAACAGGATGCAAAGGAAAACAAAAACGTATTCCACATTCCATATACCTGTTCCTAGGTTATGCTGAGGCAACTTTTAAAGCTACAACTACAAATTTAAAGCCGATAAATAATGAAGTATACTTACAAAAACAAAATTGGTATTTAGTAACGGCGACAGAAGTAATCAGCATAAGTATTAGTGCTGTGTCACGAACCTCCGTCTTTACGGTCAAAAGAGGCGCGAGATCCCTTTCATGGTTACCCGTTGTCCCTCTATGAGGTTTGAGAACACATTTTAAAGTTACGCCGGTAAACCTATGAAGTACTTGTGTCGGTGTGCGATTGAGGTTTAAGTTCAAATAGGTCACGTTCTTTTACAAACGATTAAAATATATGTAGATAGTAGTCCGAATTACTCTGCTAATAATATAGTACAATGAAGAAATAAAACCCCAGTACAAAATATTGATAAAATACTAGCTAAAAGAGTAGAGGAACAAAATCTCGACAATGAACAAAACGCTGCTATAAAAATAACAAAGCTAAGTATTCTAGATATAATAAGTATGGGCGAAAGGCACATAAAAAACATAGCGTAAATAATTACTAAGCCAGGTCAAGGTTAAAAAAAGCGAACATTATGTTCTAATAAACAGCCGTCAGTGGCGAAATAGAATTCCCACGGTTTTCTTGTTACTTGAGGCGTTGAACGCTAGGTTTCTCAGCAGTGGTGACCGTACAGGTGAAGAAAACGATGCGTTGATCGCGGACCCAGTGAAATACAATACGCTTTCCCGGAGCGGCCGCGAGAGAGACCCGGAAGACTGAATCTTCCCAGAACGCACTGCTGTATGCGTTTTTATGCTCTCGGCTGTCTACGCAGTGCCCGCGCCAAGGACGCGCGGTCGCTGCTCTATCAGCTTGTCGAATCCTGCTGAGAGGACCAGTGATGTCACGTGAGTTTCGCTCTATACCTGAGGTAGAAGGTCCCACAACTTCCGCTGTATATGTGAGGAAGCTTGTGACACTGCCTCCCACTGAAGATTATTGCCTCAGAATATTCTAGACATCCGCAAGCGCCTAGAACGACGTTATTATGCCCCCGAGAGGGATGCGGTAGATGTCGTCCTTTCGATGCACTGAAGATCTCTTGTCACTCACTACAGTTCATGACGCGCACCATATACGCACTGATCAGAACCCGCACAGCACCACAACACTCTAGTCTGTTAGTCATGTCTCGAACACATGTCAGAAGTCACAGATAAATCAAGCGAGCACAAATAGACAGGCACATCATGTACGATTCTCAATACACAATCAAGAAAATGCAGCTAGGTAGTAGTGCAAGCTGAACAACTATTCCATCCGGCTCAGGTAATTTGCTCCCACGTTCTCGCTGCATTTAATATACTCGACACATAAGTTATATTCTTGAAGCTAAATACTCCAGCGAAGAGCGCGGCTGTTCACAGATTTTGTTTCTTTTATGAACTTCAAAGGCTGGTAGTCCGTTTGAGCGAGAAACCTTGTCCCGTGAAGGAAAACTTGAAATTTATTGATTTCCCAAACGAGTGCTAAAGCCTCTTTTCCAGTGGTTGAATAGGCTACCACTCGAGCAAAGAACTTCCGGCTTGCATAGGCGACTGCGTGCAGGATTTCGTCATGCGATTTATGCAGAACGACCCCAACACCTCTATCAGAAGCATCCGTTCGCAGGACTAATCCGTGTCAAATTCTAGAAGTTTCAGAATCGGTGCCTCTTCAGTTTTTCCCTAAAGTTTTTCAAAAGCCCGTTCTTGCTCAAGGCCCCAGCTCACGACTGAAGGTTGACCCTTCCGTGTTAGAGCCGAGAGAAGACAGGTCAGGTCTGCATAGTTCAGAATGAAATCCCTGTAGTGACCCGTGAGTCCCAAGAAGGATCGGACTTGCTTCTTTGTTGTCGGCCGTGAAGCTTCTTGTATCTTTGTGGTCTTAGTGAGGGGCGACAACTCTCCTGATGCATTTTGGTGGACCAGGAATGCGACGGTTTCCGTTTTGATCTTGCATTTGAGCGGATTGATGGTGAGAGCAGTCGTTTCGATTCGAGCAAAGATCTCGTACAATATTTGGCAATGCTGTTCCCATGTCGCACTGGCACTGCGTAGAACGTCGAAGTAGTACGCCGCGTCGGGAATATAGGCCGAGATGTTACGCAGCAGCTTCGTAAAAACGCCTTGCGCCGTCCTAATACCGAACGGCATACATCGGAATTGAAAGCGCCCCGTGCCAACCGTGAAAGCAGTCATCGCCTTTGAATCGGGTAACAACGGCACCTGCCAATATTCCTTGGATAAGTCCAGCTTGGAAAAGAAGTTTTTGCGGCCTACCGAGGCGATAAGGTCGTCCGCACGTTTTAAGGGCTCGGCATCGTCTGCGATGAATTCGTTTAATTATTTATTTATTATCAACAACTGAAATGCCCCAGGAATGGGGTAATAAACGAAGGATCGGCTGTTATTTCATTTGAAGATAGATTCGATGGCTGCCTTGATTGAGATGGATTGTAGTGGTGCACGAAGTTGACTGACAGATTGTTCCAGTCCCGAGCTGTTTTCACGAAGAATGAGCGAAGATTAGCTGTTGTCTGCGCTGGGAGAGGGTAGACAACTTTGGAATGGCTGGTGCGGTTTCAGAAGCGATGAGCTGGTAGTATCACTGAAACATGAAGTGGTGTGTGATAAAATTAATGAAAAAGGCAAAGCCTAAAAATGCAACGTCTGACATTGAGATTAGTAAGGTGAGCCTGAGATTTAAGAGCAGTTACACTGGAGTGACAAGAATAGTCTGAAAAAATACATCTTGCGGCGCGACCTTGAACTGATTTGAGGATGGTAAAAAGGTTAGTTTGATGAGGGTCCCACATTGAGCAAGCGTATTCTAGCTTAGATCGAACGAACGTGAGGTAAGTTAGTGGTTTATTCGAGGCAGGGGCGAGCTTCCGAAATCAATGCATAGCCGATGCGTCCAGTCCGGCTTGCGTACGGCGATGACACGGGAGTTGTAGGGCGTCTACGATGGCTCAATGATGTCTAATCGGAGCAAGTCGTGCACTTCTGATGCAATTGCCTGTCTCAAAGCGTACTGTAGCGGATATTGTTTAATATTTATTGGCCTGTCGCTCTTTTATCCTAAGTTGGCACTCGATAAGCGTGGTGTTTCCCCGAAGGTCAGAAAATATACCGTCGTACTGTTGCAGAAGTTTCTTGGCCTCATTTTGCTCTACGTTGGTCAGTCTCTCGGAAATATGTACATCCCCGATAGAATGCGCCTGGTAGGGCTTAGGAAGTTCTATCTCTCTAACGTCTGTGTCTTCGTCTGCCGATATTACTGCACCGACAGCTGCTACGATGGTGTCTTCTTTCCTTTGCTGGTATGTCTTAAGCATGTCGATGTGGTATATTTTTGTGCCATGGCCCAAATCCAATTCATAGTCAACATGGCTCCTGCGGCTGATGACCGAACAAAAAACCGTCCATTGCATGAGCAGCTTATTGTGCTCTGTGGAAAGAAGAATAAGAACCTTCTCTCCCGGTGTGATTGAGCGTTTGCGGCTCTTGATGTTTTAGTAGCGGTTGTAACGCTCTCCAGCGCGCTCCAGCTATTCGTGGGCAAGTTTACAGGTATTCTCCAGTCTGCCCCGTAGATCAAGTACATACTTGTACGTAGTTCGCAACTCATCAGGGATGATTGCATTTGTCCAACTCTCTAAGTACAACCAGAGGTCCACGCACATTTCGCCGATATAAGAGTTTGAATCGGGAAAAGCCGAGGCTGTCTTGGGGTACTTCCCTGCATACTAACAGGAGTGGAGCCAGGAAGCGATCCCATTTGGTTGGCGTCTCCTGACACATGCGCTTAAGCATTTGTTTAATCGTGCCGTTAAACCGTTCGACTAGGACGTTTGCTATCGGGTAGTAGGGGGAGGTATGCAGCTGTTTTACCGACAACAGACGGCTAATCTATTTCATTGCTTCGTACGTAAAATTAGTTCCCCTGTCACTGAGGACCTCTCTGGGCACTCCTACACGGGAAAACATTTCGACAAGTGCTTCAGCTACCCTTTCTGTCTCGATGCTAGCAAGTGCGACTGCATCAAGGTACCGAGTGGCATAGTCCACCATGGTCTGCATGTACCGATTGCCTTCAGCGGACTTCGGGTTGAGTGGGCCAACGATGTCGATCGCCACCCTCTGAAACGGAGTCGCAATGACGGGCACTCGGACCAAAGGCGCTCGTGTGGTGTGACCCTTCGGAGTATTGCGTTGACATAGATCGCAAGAGGCAACGAACCACCTAGCATCAGCTCGCATTGCGGGCCAGGAGAATTCTGTCTGAAGCTTCAGTAGGGTTTTCTTCGCGCCTTGGTGGCCTCCCATCAATCCATCATGTGCCAGCTTGAGAATAGCTTATCTTTACGTTTGTGGCACAACAACTTGAGTGTACTCCCTGCCGGACTCGGCGACGTATTTCCTTTGTAGGACGCCGTTAGCAATGAGAGACTGGTGGCAACCCTTGCCCTTGTTCGCTTGCGGCGGGCCCACGGGATCGAAGCACGAGCGTAGGGTCACGTCATACTCTTGTTCTTGAACCGACTCTGCGGCATGCACTAGGGAGGCCTTGCAGGACATTACGTTTTTTCAATCCTTGCACGCATGCGCTCTAGTCTATACCGGGCAACGTTCAGCGGCATTCGAAATGAGTGCGGTGCTCTCGGTGTCAGGCGCTAACTCTCCAACTTTTACTTCAGTGGACTTCGTAGTCTCGCTTTCTGTTGCTTTTTGCCAGTTTGGATCGGGGTCGTCTGCTGGCCTAGCACCTTCCACATTTCCCAGCACCAAATCAAACAAGGAAATCTCTATGCACGTAACGAGAAGTCGTCCTTTTAAAGTACAGGGTGTCGACATCGACCCAAGCTTCTGGGAGCATTAGGACTGAGTGGCCAAGGAAGTAAACTGGATACTTCGTATCGGTGATATATTCCTTCCGTATTACGTCCTTTCTCACCACCACCGTGTTGCAGCTTGTCTCTCAGGACTCGGACTGTATGGCCAACAATCATGCCGGCTACGACAGGTAAGCATTCATGACTGGGCATTCTTTACTGGTGAAACCAGCGTTGATAACGGGGATCTTCCCTCCGTCCTTAAGTTCGTCCTTAAGGCGGTCCCGATCCGCATCAGGTGGCGGCACGGCAATTTTCGGGCCGGTGTCTCTTGCGTGAACAAATAAAACATTCTTTTCATCGCGGCTCTTCTCGTCCTATGATTGAAGCAGTGTTTCTTTTCTCTCGGTAGTCATGAAGATGGCGTTTTCTGCCTCGTCTTTCGGGTTGCTTCGCTTTCCGAAGTTTGACCAGTCAAAGGCCTCCACCTACCTTTCTGCCCTTACTACTGTTTCCGCGAAGTATGTGTTCTTTTAAAAATATTTGTAGCTGAGTGGCGCAGTTAGAAAAAGATTGTTCTTTGTAAAATCAGGTCAAAGAGATCTGCGTACTCTTTCTTTGTGTCCGACAGCTCCATCCATCTGTCTAGGAAGTTCTCTAGACGCGTAGCGAATTGTGAACACGTTTCCGCGTTCCGGGGACTACCAGACCTGAATTTTTCTCTGAACCCTTTCTCTGTCATACGGAAGCGAATCATTAGTGCCTGCCGGAGCTTGTTGTAGTCCAAGCACTCGGACGCAGACATGCGACTAAAAACGCTGAGCACTCCGCCGCTTAAACACAGACTAAGGGCTGTAGCCCACTGGTCGCGCGGCCAACTCTGACTCTCAGCGACACGCTCGAAACGCATGAGGTAAGCGTCAAAGTCGTCCCTGCCCTCATTAAAAACCGGCATTAGTTTGTGCGGGCTTATACCTTCTGGCCGAGCAGCTTGGCCCCGTTTCTGACCTTGTCTTTCCGGTGCTATTAGCGTCAGTTGCCGGAATTTGCGGTAAGTCTCGTCGGAACATCAGTAACTCATTTTCTTTCTCCAACTCCGCTATCCATAGTTGGGCTTCCTGTGACTCTAGTTCCTTTTCTTTCTTCATCTCCGCCATCCGGAGTGGGGCCTTCTTCGACTCTGGTTCTGCTCCTCTTGTCGCCGCGCACGTTCTTCATTGCGTTCTTGCCTGCGACGAGCTCACTCCTGATCTACCCATTTGAGCCGCTCTTGATCCTCAAAGCCAAAAGTTCGGCCATACTCAAGAAGTCACTCTAACTCTGCATCGGCCATGTTCGGTGGTGCTTGTTATGCAGTGCTAGGACACAACACTAAATAAAACATTTGCGCTACTACTCTCTCTATCACCGACACTTGGTTGACCAGTCCTGTTCGCGGACGCCCATTATGTCACAAACCCCCGCTTTACGGTCAAAAGAGGCGTTTACGGTTACCCATCGTCCCTGAGAACACATTTAACAGATTAAATTGAGAACATATTTGAGAACACATTTAAAAGTTAGGCCGGTCAACCCGTGAAGTACGTCAGTCGGTGTGTGATTGAGGAATCAGTTCAAATAGGTCACTTTCATTTACAAACAATTGAAATATTTATAGATAGAAGTCCGAATTACACTGCGTAATAATAGAGTACAATTAAAAAATAAAATGCCACGAAAGATATAGATAAAATACTAGTTAAACGACAAGAGGAAAAAACAATGAAAAAAAAATACGCTGCTATAAACAGAAGGCTATAAACGACGTATTCTAGATATAATAAGTACGGGCAAACTTCACATAGAAAACACCGCGTAAAATATTACTAAGTCAGGTAAAGGTTAACAAAAGCGAAAATAATGTTCGAATAAACAATAGTCTTTGGAGAGATGCAATTTTTGCGCCTTTCTTATTAGTTGAGGCGTCGAAGGCTGGGTTGCTCGGTAGCGGCGGGCATACAGGTGAAGAGAACGATGCGTAGATCGCGGACCCGAAGAAACGCAATACGCTTTCCCGGAACGCCCGCGAGAGAGGCCAGGAAGACTGACTCTTCCCAGAGCGCACTGGAACGGGAGTGCTGCAGCATGCGTTTTTATGCTCTCGGCTGTCTACGCAGTGCCGACGTCCAGGACGCGTGGTCGCTGCCCCATTGGCTTGTCGAATCCTGCTCAGAGGAGCAGCGAGGTCCCGTGAGTTTCGTTCTATATCTGAGGTAGAAGGTCCCGCAACTTCCGTTGTATAGGCGAGGCAGCTTGTAACATGCTGAAAAAAAAAACTAGATTTGTTTTATATCAAAATAGAACCTCCATGTTTTGGGCGCAGGGAGGAACAATAATGCTATGTCTTAGCTTCCTTTCTTTTTACGATGATAATTTATGCGCTGATCAGCACTCCCGAAGTATTCGCTTCTGCGTTTCCGGAAACCGTGAATAATGGTTCTAAAAGTGTGTATGCATCTGAAAATGTATCGTTCAACACGATTTGTGCTTGCGCAGGTCACTGTTCATTATGAATTCTGTAAGTTAACCGTTAATACTATACTGCATAAAGAGATACATGCTTGAAATTTTGAATTACTGAATGAACTAAAAAACAAAAAGCCTCAACGTCTCCTGCCCTGCGCTATCCTAGGTACGAACTATGAACCTGCCTTCTAAAGCGCACAAACTGATAACGGCAAAGAAGAAACTGAACTTGTAATATACCACACTTACTTGAGAGTAATAAGCGCTCACCTAAAATATATATAAAATGGTATTCTACAGCATTCCCTCACTGAATTCATTTTGTTATTTAAAGAGGCAATTGTTTTTCTGTTACTGTAAGCGGCTTTACACTTTGTTATTCATTTGTCTATATGTAAAATTCGCATTTGTTTTCCAGAAACTTTACGCTTGCTCTACCTCATTTAAGGATATAATTATTGGAAGTTTGACATTTAGTTGGAAAATCTCACAGGAATAAAACGTTAGCAGCGTAGTCGTCACCAGATGTTTAGTTATTTTCTTTTTATCTGACAATGCCCCAAATACGAAAAATTTAGATTTTTCGGATTTTGAAGATGCTTGGGTATTAAGTAGCGTTTGTTCCTGCTTCTAATTTGTACTTGTAATTACTCCTAGATACAAAGTAAAATAAGGACCACGGTATTAATTATTTGTTGTTCGCACCACTTTGCAGCGTCAAGAGATATTCAGTGAAGCCTAAAAATAATCATCCGCTATTTGCACATCTAGTATTCTATCCATAACTTGGTCACTTGTAGGTCAGCAAGGAGACACTGGGAAATATGTCCGCTTGGAAAGCGATAAAGTGGCACTTGGTTCTTATTATCTTCAGTGCATCTTGCTTCTTTGCTGCAGAAGAAACCGAGACTGCAGAAGAGGTAAATTCAGCTTCTAAACTATGAATCTCGTTTCATGTGGAACATTTCGTGTATCGTGATATGTAGTGCGTAGTGTTTTGTAACCACAAGGCAAAAAGGAACTTAGTTGTTTATATTTAGAATGAAATTACCTAAAGCGAACGAACACGTACATAATATAATCACCTCGTGTCTAACCAACCGTGCTCGGAATTCATACTAAACACTTTTGCTGAAAGGCATTTACTTCAGGGAGTATTTAGTCGTAGTACATTCAGTCAATGCCGAGTAGGCTAACAATTGCATGCTCCATGTACTGAAGAGTGAGTACTGTGGCCCAGCTATATTCACACTTCCTTATCTCATTTTGAAAAGTCTTCCTACTTTATTTCGCTCGCCATGTCTACTGTGACATCGTCAGAAGCATTTGCACGCAAACTGCAATTCAGGCAGACGGAAAGCACAATTAAACATTCATTTATCTCATTTCATTATTCGCAGCTTCCCATTACTTACGTATATATGCGATATAAAAAGATGTCAAATGAAAGCGTTACTTTAAACATGAAGGTAGAAATTACGCGAATAAAACAAACATTGGACGACAATTCACATTGCATATTTAGTTTAATAAGACATATTTGGTTAGTGCAGCATTTAAAGGCCTTTTTACAACCCACTTTGATGGCAGTAGCAATCAAATGACCAAACAGGCAGAATTATTAACCTGTTATTCAAAAATGTTGCGAGATCATCGCAGATTCTGCACTGGTGAAATGCGTGATTCTGAGTGTCGCTGTGTTACCAACGAGACGTGCCAGCGGGATTCCACGAGTGACAGATACTGCGTGTGTGCTTTCCTCTAAACCAATTATAAAACCCTGATAATTTTTGATAAGTTCAAAGAAACGCCTAATGGCGTTCCACTTATCTCAGTTGAACGTCCCTTGTCGTTCCTTTCAAAGCATCAGAGTTCACCGGCATTCTATATAATGTTTATAGGAAAGGAAAGATGCAGTATTAGTCCGTCCCGGAATCTTGCTTACACACAGTCCACAGAGACACGAGGAGAGGGAGGGCTGTGAGGGAGGGAGCTACATGAAATAATACGCACCAATCAAAACTGAAAATAATCCGTAGGTTCAACATGTTCGAAAACCAAAACAACAAAACAAAAAAAAGTGGAAAAAATGAAGTAAGTTAGGCAAAGCAAATGTGAAGTTGTACATACCGGATAATCAATAAAACACCAAAGAAGCGTTCTTCCGATGATGTGATAGTGTGAATTAGAAACGCGGGCTTTTGTGCTTCTGCGAAAGCAGCATTTTTATCTACCATATAGGCGGTAGCCACAAAGAAGAACAAATAAAGGGGACCCCATCACTGCGTTAATTAGCATGCTGAAAACCCGGTACTTGCTTCCGCATTTCGCGCAAAACTATGCCAAATGCATGACAAGAAATGACTTTTCTCCAATTCGCTGTACATTGTTTTTATTTATTTAGAATCTTACACAAGTTGTAATCACACGTTATTAGGTTCCTTCAGCGCCTCTATAAACTAACTAAGGTTTCTTTCCAAATAAAAATCGTCACCATCTTCGGTGTACAATCGGACCTCAATTAACAGCAGTGCTTCTGGTCAATTTCTATAGGTTTTAAAAAATGCAGATTTTGGTTTCGCATTTTTTTCAAAGCTGGTCAAACTGAATACTCTGGTTGAAACCCATATACGCTTTTCAAAAATCTTGGCAGTTTTTCATCCACTTAAATTCGGTCAATACATGTGTGTGAAGGAGACAGTATATCTTTAAAGCTCAAAGGCACATATTTATAGTGTTTTTTGATAATGCTATGTGATATCTGCACATCGTTAAACATTGTAGTTGGAAAAAAACAATGCCATTCGAATTTTTTTTTATGGCAGTACTCAGTTTTTATAGGTTTTAAAATATACATATTTAGGCTTCACCTTTTCTTCAAAGCTGGTCAAACTGAATGCTTTGGTTGAAACCCATATAAGCTTTTCAAAAATCTTGGCAGTTCTTCATCCACTTAAATTCGGTGAATACATGTGAAGGAGACAGAATATTTTTAAAGCTCAAGGGTACATATTTATAGTGTTTTTTGATAATGACATGTGATTTCTGCACATTGTTTAAAGTTGTGGTTGGAAAAAAACAATGCCATTCTAAATTTTGTTTTTATGGCAGTTCTTAAGAAAAAAGAGGCTGTTTTTTCTCGTCGCCTTTACCAAAGATGCAATACCGGCAGTAAGATGCATAAGGACTACTACTATACCTCAACCAAATGGACTTACTACTGCCAATATGGAATATATGGAACAAGAAATTGTAAGTATAAAACCGAAAAATCAAGACTATATATTTTCTGCCATAATTATGTATGTCGCACGCAATCGGCTTATTTTGAGTTAAAATCACTGCAGTAACTTGGGATGTGGGATAAAAGCCGATAAAAAGTGATCTTGAGGGTTATTAGGCATAAGCTCAGGATTTCATAGCATGAGAAGGAAGCGATAGTTCTTTCCGTGCGCGCATCCTCTTCACAACCCTGCTGACATGCGTGAGCATTGCTAGATGCTCCACCTCAAATGCTTATTTTGTGCCTCCTCCGTCTACCTGTACTTATTAGAATGCCGTCGTAGTCTATTATATTAGCTAAAGAGTACATTCCACATATATGATATTGCCTTTATTCAAGCCCCAAAGCCGCACGTCCGTGGACCACCATTAGCTTTGCAAGGTTCAATGCTCATTTCAGTGTTGCATATAGACCGTTTTACCGAGAGCAAGCAGGAGAGGAGGAAAATACTCCCTAATCAGATTCCTTGCGCCGGCCCATTGTTGCCAGTACCGAGCGGGCTGTGCATTCGCACGCTTCATGCATAGCATAGCAGCCTTACACCTCGGTATATTGTCGTTTGAGAAACTTCTTCATCATCATCATCATCATCATCATCATCATCATCAGCCTGACTATGCCCACTGCAGGGCGAAGGCCTCTCCCTTATTTCTCCAATTAGCCCTGTTTTGTGCTAGCTGCATCCACTTGACCTCTGCGAACTTCTTAACCTCATCCGCCCACCTAACTTTCTGCCTCCCTCTGCTACGCTTTCCTTCCCTTGGAATCCAGTTTGTTACCCTAAGCGACCATCTGTTATCCTCTCTTCGCACTACATATCCTGCCAATGCCCATTTCTTCTTCATTTCCACTAGAATGTCAGTAACTTGAGTTATTTCTCTGACCCACTCTGCACGCTTCCTGTCTCTTATTGTTACCCCTACCATTTTTCGTTCCATAGCCCTCTGGGTTGTCCTCAGCTTACGTAGAACCCTCTTGGTTAGCCTTTACGTTTCAGCCCCATAGGTGAGTACAGGTAAGATGAAACTGTTATATACTTTCCTCTTTAGCGATACCGGTAAGCTGCTAGTCATAATCTGCGAATGCTTGCCAAATGCGCTCCATCCCAATCTTATTCTTCTTGTTATTTCCTTTTCATGGTCCGGATCTGCGGTTACTACCTGTCCTAAGTAGACATATTCGCCTACTACTTCCAGTATTTCGCTACCTAATGTAAACTGCTGTTCCTTCCCGAGGCTGTTGAACATTACCTTAGTCTTCTGCATATTGATTTTCAAGCCTACCTTTCTACTTTTTCTCTCTAGGTCATCAATCATTATTTGCAGTTCATCCCCCGAGTTGCTTAGCAAGGCAATGTCATCAGCAAATCGCAGATTACTAAGGTATTCTCCATCTACCCTTATCCCTAACTGCTCCTATTCCAAGTCTCTGAAAACTTCCTCTAAGCAAGGTGTGAATAGTACTGGAGAGATCGTGTCTCCTTGCCTAACACCTTTCTTTATGGGAATTTTGTTACTTTCTTTATGCAGTTTTGAGAAGCTTAAATACTTTTATTAGCGCCCCTTTTTAGTGGTAAGGTCATCAGGACAGCAATGCGTGATCGTGGATTGCACAAACAATCAAAGAAATCGCAAGATGATTGCCGAGAGCGTATGCGGGAAGCATGCACAGACAGTCCGAGTTCGGCTGTGATATATTTCTGCTTCACCGCTTTCCAGTCTATCCTGATTCAATTCGCTTATGAACGTTTTATGTAAGCCAGATAGACGAGCTCACGAATATGATGCCCATTTCGCTTCCTTCGCCGTAGTAACCACGCGCGCCGAGCAGGCCGTGCCTCCTGCAAGCCCTCCGCGTCAACGATATATGGTGGATCTGCCCCCCCTCTAGTGAAAAAACCGTATGAGTCACAATAACCTCATACAGATTTCTCATACTAAACTCGTACTAAACTCTTACACATATCATATCATCTCGTACAAATATCATTCAACTTATGAAAACTATATGAGATTGTATGAGGTTTATATGAGTTTAGTACGAGTTCAGTATGATAAATCTGTATGAGGTTATTGTGACTAATACAGTTTTTTTGCTAGGCCCGCCTACGAAAGAAGAGCGTGCTAAAATCTGTTCTTCACTTAAACAATAAGCCGACAGCAAAAAAAAAAAAATATTTCTTGCGGATTTCTGACCCATACCGTGTTATTCATAATTGCAACAAAAATACGTTACGCAACACAGTGCCGCTGATGCGGCGCGCGGCTCTCGTCTGCACGCTGGCTCCGCTGCTAATGCGTCAGCGAAATTTACATCTTTCCTTTACTGATACAATGGGATCGGCAGTAATGCAGTTCCATGAGAGACCATTTACTCTAGCACTGAGCAATTACAAAACGCCGTCGGATGTGCCTTCGATGCGAAACAATTTAGGCCTAGCAATGACTAGGCAATAGCGCTCGACGAGAGTGCAGTAATCCGCCGCGCCAGCGGGCGGCGCCACTTTCCTAAGCGCTGCTGTATGTGCTGCGAATTTGTAGTCTTCGTTCATGATGCAGCTTAGAGCGCACGTTTTTCGACGTTTTTCTCAACAATACGTCGTGCAAACGATGCTGCTACGACGTACGGGACGTGGGTATACGATGTTGCGCCGCGGGACGAACACCAAGGCTGCATAAAAACGTCGACAGATGGTATCTTAGACACTACTTCTTTTACGTGCTGGTCTTGATCCGTGGTTTAACTTGAAAGTATACACTGTTGAAGCAGGACAGCTCGATCGTATACCGAAAGTGGTAGCATTTCACGTTAAATCAATGCAGCGATAAGTGAAAAGCATCTTTCGTAATAACTGCAGTAGCTGCCCGTACGGTTCATTCTCTGTGTTTTTGTGCGTACAGTTACTATTGGGGGGGGGGGGGGGCGATTGTAAAATATAATTGAAAATACATGTATCATGAAAGATCCAACAGATATACTCTCACTGCGGAAGTGGAGCGCAATCCTGCGCATTCAACCCTGCCGATAGTGCCGTTTCAACAGCTGCCAACATGAAAACGGATGTTATACGATTTGCTGGCGCGCTCAAACAAAGCACAAATAGCCCCTAGGTGCCTGATGGCTTTCACGAGCACCGCGAAACAGCAATTTTACACTGCGGCACCGCAGCATCAACACGTACAGCACAGACCAAGATGGCGTCAAGAGAAGCCACGGCAGACTATCCCAGTTTGGCTCATACGGGCGCCGCCATCAAACTAAGATGGCTGCGCCCAGGCATTGAAACTAAAAAGGTCTATATAAGGTGTAACACATGTTCCAGCTTCTCCAAACTCTTCCACGTGTTGTACTCGCGTCATGGCACACAGACTCAGTCCAAACAGCTTGCTAGTGCGACCATGCGTAGTCGTGATCGGGATTGTTCTTTTTATGTGCAGACAACGAAAAAGCCATATTGTCTTTGAAACAAGACCGTTACCTTGTTACGCGTGTATATAGCCGTCATATCTAAGAACTACACAGTTTGAAACATGCATTTCCGTATAACAGTATATCCACAAATCATAATGAAAGCGACAGCATATTATGCCCGGCTCTAAACAAAATTTGGTGTTAGCGGTCGCTAACTCGCTGCGACGTTGATGTCTGTTTTGGGAAATACCGCAGTCCTAACTGTGACCAATCGTAATTGAGAGGTGTGTGACTAGTCAGGTACACTCTAAACACAAATAAGCTATAATGAGTAAAATGATATAGCTTGCCCTCTAACGCACTCCCTTGTAGGGACACTGCATTCTCTTCAAGCCCTCAGGTAGAGTGTGGGAAGCCGTATAACAACACCGGCCCTCTCGACCACGCCGCCAGGGTCCTTCTTCTTTTTGCTCGCGCAGCAGAATCGGCGGAGAAGCACGAGGACTTTCAGCTCAAGATAACGTGGGAAGCTTCCATTCCCCTCTCAGGTCTATAGAGGCGACGGCGCGTGCTGGGTGTGGTGGTGGCAATTAGTGAGTAAGTGTGTTTGTGAGTGCGCAATAGTGCGGATCAGACGAGCGGAGCTGCTGACGCGTCCATAGCTCAACGGTCTGAGGTTACCCCTTTTATGAACTCTGCATCTCGCACGATCGCGCGAGACCGAGGAAGACCGACGGAGAACCTCTACAATAGACTGTCTACCCTTTGCTCCTCGGTCTGCCCGTCACTGCTGCTAACAGTCAAGAAACTGATGAGGCGCTCAAGGAATTGCTCAGTGCTGATTTTTGTGCGCCATTCTGGAAGTCCCTGGTGGTTTCAAAAGTACCTCGACTGTCGGTGTCTGAATGAGGTCAAGGAAAATATGTATACTACTTCCCAATAGTAGATGACATCGTCATAAGCCTCGGCGGCGCGAAGTTCTCGATACTTGACGCAAGCAAGGGGTACCATGCACCCATACGAAGAGTACAAAACGACGTTGTCATCTCACAGAGGCCTTTTCCAATTCACGAGAATGCCGTTTGATTTGTCCAGAGCTCTCAGCATATTCCAGAGGTTGATGGACCGTGTACTTGGTGGCGCCAGATGACATAGCGTTCTCGCCTACCTGCTCAATGTGATCGTCTATTACAAAACGTTTGAGGAAAACCTCGCGCACCTCAAGGACGCCCTGGGAAAGCTCAGGTTAGCTGGCCTCACACTAAATCCCGCAAGAACGCAGATATGCCAGGCTGAGTTGAGCTTACTTGGATATCGATTTGAACGGGGACAGGTGTCTCCTGATCTAGATAAACCTAGGATAAATGCTGTGAAACAAATATAAATGCTGTTCGCTGATATCTCGGTATGGTCGGATACTACGGCCAGTTCATTCCTGTGTGCTACTTCAAGCCCCCTTGAGATGATTGCTAACAATATTGCCGTTGGGAATCGGGAGAGGAGCTGGAAAGGAGCTTTCGCCGGCTCTCGCACGCCATCGCTGGGACAGCACCTCTGAAGCTGCCTGACCTCAACAAGCCATTCGTTATCCATACCGATGCCTTTGATATCGGAGTGGGTGCCGTACTCTTCCAGATGGATGGGGATCAGCTGAGACCTGTGTCGTTTGCGAGCCATGCACTCTCGCCGACTGAAAGTAATTACGCAGCGACGGAAAATGAATTCTTTACTATTATCTACGCACTGCGACGGTTCGAAATGTACGTAGAGAGAACAAGGTTCACGGTCGATACCGACCCCAGGACCTTAAACTGGCTGAAACGCCGGCGCGAGCCAACCGAACGGTTTGCGCGGGAGGTCCTGGCACTGGAACGCTTCCAGTTCGAAGGGCGCTACCGCAGAGGGGCTGCCAGTGCGGTCGCGTAAGCGCTGTTATGGGCACCGGTCACTGATACCACCCACCCAGAAGGCGAATCCGAGGAAGAAACGGAAGGGCAGCTGACTCCCCCTCTGCGGAGGGAGCGCGCCGCGGAAAGTGCCCCATCGGCGGAACGCCGGAAGCACATGCTGGTTTTGAGAGCAGAGGTGCTCCTCCAAATTGCATTAAGCAGAAAAGAGGTTCTCAGGACTCAGCATGAAGACCAGCACTGTCTGAGTTAATCAAATACCTTTGTGAAGAGGATGCCCCGACAGCTGAAACCAAATTGCGCTATGAAGTCCCTGGTTCTGTGATTGGCGATAACTCTAGTGTGTTAGTATTGCTACTAGAGATGAAAGGGATCGGAAAAAAAAGCGAAAAATTTTGCAAAAAACTTTTTTTCTCCTTTTTTCCCGAGGCATGAAAAACCGAAAAACATTATAAGGTATTATTCCGCTAAAGAAACATGGAATTGTGTGCTAATTGATAGATGGCTGCTTCTATGTAGGAAAGAGCCCTGAAAGAGTTACAGAAAGATATAATTGATTAATTGATTTCATTTTTGTTCAAAAAATTTGGCTTACTTCAGAACGATCATGACCAAGTCTTAGTCTATTACAACAATTTCAAATGCCGAAATGCTGCATTTTTTTGTTTTTCCCTCCTTCTCTGAATGTCGGAATGCGAGCCTATGAAATGTAGTCTTGATTTACTTATTTGTATTTCCAATAAAGTACAAAGAAAATCTAGTCAGGTTGTAGTCTCATTGGTGAGAAGGTTCCGTTTGGGTGCCGATGCCAATTCACCAGCGGAGGCGCCTGCCTATCAGCCAATCGACCACCAATGAAGTAGCTGGCAGTTGCCATGTCTCGTTGCACTGTTGATAGTACGTCCCGTTACTGTGATGTGCCGTCCCAGTATTCACTGATACGCTTATAAGCTTCATACGTCATCAACTAAATGGTGCTAACGATGCGTCTCGGTCGGGCGAAATAGCATATAAAGCGTTTTTTGGAGCTCAATTAAGATATATGTAAATGGTTTGTTGTGCCCAGATTTTGGCTGTGGGGGACCTCACATACAGAGAAACCCCCATATATGCTTAAAAATGCCCAAAACTTTGTGTCCCAACCCATTAAAAACAACATGATAAAATTTGAATGCATACAGATTGAACTGGAAGAAGAAATGTCTTAAACTCAACATCAACAGATTAGAACAATCTAAGAAGCGAGCACAAATACATCGCCAGTACTACACCGCCTTAGTATGTCAACGACCAAATTAAAAATAGAACTGGCAGTTAACGTGCGTATAGTGTATTCACTATAACAAACTGAGAACCCATCCAAAACAATTTATTTTTTTGCCAGATGGCTTACGGTACTAACGCTAAACGCGGATTTATAAAGGGAAAAAGGAGCCGCTGATATTAAAGGACTAGAGTACAGCTTAATATGCAGAAATGTCGAATACTTATTTACACATGGCTCGTTTGGCGATAAATGTGGCAATCTTTAAACTGCATGCTAACATTTGCACGAGAAAAATAAAAACACGAGTAAATGTAAGCATATATAAAAACGCACGATGAACATACAGAATTGTTGCATGTAGGTATGGTTGCGTGTGTAATAAAAAAAAATGAAATAAACCTCAAAGAGTGCGTGATAAAGAAAAGGTTAATATTACATAATAACTGACAGGAATATAAAAAGCACATTGAGATGTAAATGTAGAAAGACTGCACTAGTACCAGGAAGGAGAAAGCACGGAAATATGGTCAGACCTTACCATCACATGATTGATTGCAGAGAATAATTCAGATATATTTATATAATACAGATTGAATTCCGTATAAGATTTTGCAGAAAAAAACAAGCCACAAGTGAAATACATATATAAGACGGAAAAAAAATAACGCGCTAAGTAATAGGAGGCACGGAAAGAAACACAGAACCTTTCCTACCCGCCCTACTACGAATTTCTCCTTCTCTCATCCTTACAAAATTATTCCAACAAGAAATTACCAACTAGCCAAATTTGAAGTTTTAACGAAGTTTTTGATTCAGTTTGATCACTTCTGCTGACACGCAATAGTGGAGGCGGCAATACACACATGGCAGCAATCTTCTACAACGAACCAAAGTGTAATTTGTAATTTTATGCCATCTAAAACCGGCGTGACATTCGCACGAGCAGCTCTCTGCTCGAAAAAAAGATTATTTGCTTTATTAATGCAGCTACCCTTCTTGATTAATACAAATATTTCATACTTTTTAGTATTTTCAATATTTGTTTTTCCCACCTTCAAAATTTGCGGAAATTTGACATCCCTGATTTTTAAAAGTGAGTTAGAAACCCTCCTGTTGGATCGTGAAGGAGCTTTGCTAAAATACGTGCCTGACAAAGACGCCTCCAACGAGAGCTTCAACGTCGTGATTACACGAAAAATGCGTCGATTTTGGGCAGCGCACTAAAATCCCTTATGGGCTCTGCTTCTTTAGTGGCGGGTGCACCCCACTGATCAAAGTTTAAACATTCTTCTGGGTAATCCTTTCAATACACGATTCGTACTGGCGCGGGCTTCGTTTAGCTGGAGCAGCAAAGACCAGCCCCATTTTAGCTGCCCATGTTTTTGTCTCATGGGCTGAGTTTGAAATTTTCGGGGTTACCCGATTTCGCTTAACAATATAGAGCGAAACATGAAGCAATATTTTTTACCATGTATTATATACAAAGCAAAACAAGAGAAGATCATGCAAAAACTCTAAAATGTGGGCTGGCCCACGTTGCCTCATAAATGCTGGTCTGGAAATTTATTTCGATATTTATTGTCAAGTAGGCATGGCCCAGGGAAGATTCGGATGCGGCTCAGTACATACTAGTAAAAAGGAAAAGGTACTGCTGCATATTTTTGCCCATAATGCATAATTACCATTGTTCGCCGAATAACAAAACGATAGTCCTCATAAAAGGCGAGAACATACTTACAACAATTATATAAAATCTTGAGAAGAGGCAGTCAGCAGCGCGTATAATAGGAATGGCAAAACTAAAACGGCCCCATTAATGATAGAATGGAGGAGCTTCGGAGTGTTAAGCCTGCCTACGGCCGAGTTAGGACCCACTATGGTCTTCCGCGGGCAACCCGAATGGCGCTCACCTTATTTTTACCACAAATATTATGAATATATATTGCACTTTCCCGCAAGTGCTCCGAAAAAGGCACGTGTGGGCAGCGTGGGGGCATGCCCGTTTGTCAGCCTGTCCGCGATCCATACGGGACCTACTCGGGTTTGGAGTGGGCTGCCCTATTTTGGCTAGCCCATCTTCTATTTGCTTTGGGGCCACATTTTGCATCCCATCTGCCCTAAAGCCCCCCGCAAAAGGCCGATGTTGGCAGATGCGGGTGTGAGAACTTTCAAGCCCCGCCACAGGCCCTGAGAAATCTATCGAGGGTTTTGTGGTGAGTCCCATTGAGGCAACTCAGGCGCTTTCGGCATTAAACCCACAGTTCCATCTTACCTTCCTTCGAGTACCCATAAAGGTTCAAACTTAGGCAACGTAAGGCCATGTCCGTTTCTTTTTTTGCCCCGCTGCTACCCATGCGGGACCTATTAGGCTTTTGAGTGTGAAGCACAGGTTAGCCCAGGCTTTTTTGTACACAAAGCCCAAATTTGCTTTGCATCATCCCTAACATTCCCCGAAAGGAGCCCTAGAGGGGCAAATGCGGTAATTTGTACTCAGTTGGCCCTTGCCTATGATGCCCAAATGAAATAAAGGCAGGGGAATCCTAATTTAAGCTTACTCGCTTGATCTCTAAAGCTGGCCCTCATGAGTATTATTATTGTGCCCCAGCCCAACCTGCCCACACTGGCTAGATGGGGCCACCTTATCGTGCTCTCGTTTGGCGGCTTACTCCAGCCCACGATAAGCACGAAACCCTTGGAAATACTAGTTTGTGACTCGTTGGTCCGCTGCAGCGCAGTAAAAAGAAGGGCAATAAGTACTTGTTACGTGCCCCTTGTGCCGCTGCAAAGTGCGATATACCCATGCGACTGCCCGGGAGGTCCTGAAAAAGTTGTTTGTGCTGTTTTGTCGTTGTGGCTTTCCCGAACGACTGATAACCAACAATACCACGTATTTCACGTGCAAGATTTTCGTGATACGTGAGCAGCAATGGGTGTACAGCAGGTGAAAACCACATGATACAATCCCCAGTCAAATGGGAGTGAGCGCCGAAATCAAATATCAAGCCGCTCCTGAGCACATATTCGCGGTCGTACCGTTACTGGAATGAACATTTGGCTGCCATATCCCTCTCTCTACGCAAGAGTGTAAATTTCTTGACCGACTTCATGCCGGCATTACTCATTTTGACAGGAGCTTCACACGGCAACCGACCCGATTGTGATCCAGTGGTCGTACGATATTCGCAAGGTCGTGAAAAATGACGACTACGCACGGAGATTGCTAGAGCGTTTGGCCAGAGCCATTAGGGAGGCAAGCCGAAGCTGTGAGGAGGCCCATGAAGGTAAGCCATGACCAATCCCACACAGAATGTTAGTTCAAGGTCGGAGATACGGTTCTGAAGCAAACTCGTGTTCTCAGCGACATCATTCGCGGAATTCGCGGCCGGCCTAGCGCCCTGATGGGTAGGGCCCTTTGTGATTGCACAGAAACATTCGAGCCTTAAACACCAACTTAAAGACACGAAAGCGGTCTCAATCAGCAAAACCAGTCACGTGGAAGAGCTGAAGCAATGTTTTTAACAGGGATGGTGCTGTGGAAGCTGCACTGACGTTTGTTCAGGTTAGCGCAGACGCGGAAAAACCCGAGAGCAGTCTCTACAAGCATCGCTATAATGCGCGGAGCCAGCAAATTTGCTGAGGCTGCATGCATGAGAGTACACATGCAGGGTACAAACGCGGTTCTTATTTACTCGGTTCGAGTCTGAGCTGTTGGTGTAAGACCACCAGACGCGGGAGTTCGCGCGCGAGCAGATATAAGGGAAGGTAATCCTCCTCGCAATGTTACAGTGTGCATGGTAGGTGAAGGCGCCGAATGTCGCCCGCAAGTACACGAGATGACTCATGTGAAGTTATCCGGCGCGTGTCATTACACAAGGCGGCGACGTTCCTGTACGCGAAGCTTGTGCTGAATACATTTAGGCCTACCGATCGCCCACCTTCTGGCCTTACTACAACACCGGCACTCCACGTACGTACGGGTTACGCCGTTTGCGTTCAAGGAGCGAAAGAGATGAAGGCGATGATTACACGGCGCGCCCCTTGGCTGCGGTGTCATACAAAGTTCCTTAGAGCAGCTCGCATTGAAGCTCGAACAAATAACTCACGAACGAGAGGGCGAGGAGATACCAGAACACTCTGAACTTTCCCGCCGCCGTCTCGGATTGTCCGGACTCCAGCACGCCGGTTCAGCCCTGGCTTGAGAAGATGAGAGAATTCAAACGAGCCCTCCCTCCTGCCCTGGATGATAATCCCCATTGCATCGGTGCTGCTTGAAGCAAGCGGCGCACCATGATTTCAGCCTTCGAACTTCGCGCCTTCGCCCGTGCAGCAATGGCAGCCGTTCCAGAACTAGAGCACGGGCTTGGTGGTAAACAGGCAACGGACACGGCTGGCCTCGCCCGGACCGCGGCCCCAAAGGCAGAGAGGAACAGCCTAGTGTCCAGTGGCAGGGAACTGCCAAAGATATAGAAAAACGGTATCAAAAGTTCGAAGTGACGCTCACGTGCACCCAGGCGGACGCCTCAATGGAGGAAGCGAGGCTCTCGAAAGCCATAGGGAACCCAAGCTCAAGTTTTGTCGCGCGACGCCAGCACCGGCCAAGGCCTGGCCATGAGCCGCCGTGGCTACTTGGGCTATGACTTGGGAAGAACGCGGCAGGCACTGCTGGCCAGACACCGGCGCTAGCATCAGAAGCTCGCGCGCGTACATAACCTTCAGTCAGAGTGACGAGTAGAAGGGAAGGGGCGCCTGTTACGCGCTCTCTTTCAGTGGATGTCTTTGTACGGAAAAGTAAAAATATTTGATTCAGAAGGTTTCCGTTTTAGTATGCTGGTCTCCTTGTGAGATATGTAGGGTGAGATGAGAGGTGAACAGGATAACGGTTCGTTCAAAAAGTGCAAGCTGTCCATTAAATTAGAAAGTCACTGTCGCAAAGTATTTCTCGTGGTTCACATTGTGGCATTGATTTTACCGAACCACTGCAAATATAGTGTGAAACGTTTTCCACCTCACGGGTGAAGAGGTCGAAACCTTGGCTATTACCCCACTGGTGAATGAATTTCCTTCGTAATAACCTAAATGAAGGTCATCGCAGCTTTGTTTTGAAATGAACATAAGTTCAAGGTTTTCAGGGGCATCTTGTGTTTTGAAAAAGAAAAAAAAAACTCACTTTACAAGGGATGATCATGCCTGCTATGAATAAGTAAATGTGAGCTAGCATTGCCTTTTATCGCTCTCTTAAAGGTGCTATTAGCTTTCCAAACTTTGTTCAGCAAGTGATACGTTGTTAGCATCAATGTGTAATCCCCAGGAAGCGATTACAAAGAAACATAAAGCACTAAACTTATTAATTTTCTTGTGTTTGCGCAATAGCTATTCATGCGTGTGCATCGCGTCCACTGGCTTGGTCCCATCGGCACCGAACACTGCATTTGCACAGCCTGGTCTGTGCCAGTGAAGCCCCTATAAACCAACACCGTGTTTACAAACAAAGGGGGCGCTCGCGGCGTCGCAGCCGACTGCTGGGGAAAAATAGGGTTAGCGCCTATAGGAATACACGGAAAGCAAATATTTCTAAGCAGTTTTTATTTTGAACGAGACACCTATGAACGCCCTTATTCGGTGCAGATTAACCGTGAACATCCTAGAACAGATCGTGAAAGTATGAAAACTCATGACCGAAGCGAATATTTTTAAAACACCGCGAAGCGTATGGGGGTGCAAGTTGGGAGGGCGACCCATAAACACACAAGTAAACGCTTGTCTCTTAAGGCCCCTGTCCATAAGGCGCTCGAGAGGCGCACAAGCAAGGCGCTTACGCGCCCAGTGCCGTGCCCTGAAAACGCTGGAAAAAGTACGCATCTCGATGAAGCGTCCCTGGCGTGCGCGCTCATGTGTTGTTGCAAGACCTCGTAGGCTGAAACCGGCCGAAACAGTTCGACGGCTACTTGAGCGGCTCCCGGAGCGACTTCCATCGCCTATATTAAATCTTCAGCACCGCTCTACTTTCCGCGCCAACGAGGAGGAAGATACCGAGCTATCGGGAGAAAGAAGAAGAAAAAGAAAGCGCGAGCTCGTGAGCAAGGACATGGTTGAGTCGCCATCTTGAGAAAGCTAACGCATTAAATTTTTGTCTTTCTAGACACCGTCCCAGACCTCAATCTTTGGGTGCGTGCTCGTGGCCCATTTTTCAACATTTTGGTGTCGAAACCAAGGAGTATTACCTGGACTTTACGAGGAGCTGCGAGTACTGCATCCCCATGGATAGCTGAGATCTAAGTGAAAGGCTCGAGGGGCTCAGAACACCCCACCTATCAATGAGGCAAGTGCTCTTTCATATCTTATCAGGGTAATGGCTGCAACGAAACAGGGGAACTCTGAGGAGTTCGCGCACGAAATGTCGTACAATGATGTACATTCCACGAAAGTAAAATCGCAGACGAACGCACGTGTAGGTTTTCAATACGACACCGTGGGCACAATGTGGGTCACCGTAGAACGCAGCGCAAATTTCGGTGCGGATTGACGTGGGATGACTAGAAGCCATTTCCGTCCTTCAAGCAAATAATTGCAGTGATAGAGAAGATCACAAATGGAGAAATGGTGGGCTTGCCGGACGAGTGCTTTGATGAATGTCCGGGGGTAGGACATGAAAGAAAATCCGAAAGTGCACTGATCCACGGGTCATTCCGCTGTTCGGTGGCCATGTCAACAGCGGCAAGAGTCGACAAACCGTAAGCACAGAGGTGGTCAGACGAGGCATCACTAGGCAATGGCAAGCAGCAAAGAGGGTCCGCGCCCGTATGCTTCAGACCTGATCGATAAATGACCTGAATGACACACTCCTGGAGACAGAGAGCTCAGCCAGCAAGGCGACCAGAGGAGTCTTTCAGAGAGGCTAGCCAGCACAAAGCGTGGTGATAGGCACGACATAAACGGTCGGCCATACACATAGGGACGAAATTTTTCGATGGCCCGAATAATGGCCAAACATTCCTTTCTGTTACTGAATAGTTAGACTCTGTCTCTGCTTTCGTCAAAGTTCGGCTGGCGTACGCCACAACATACTCGCTGAAAGCAGGCTTACGTTGGGTAACGACGGCACCAAGCCCATTACCTCTGGCGTTAGTGTGAATCTCCGTAGGCGCAGAATGGGAGGCGAAACGAAAAGGCGGTGTCAAGTGTCGAAGGCTTTATCGCAGGCTGGAGTCCAGGTGGAAAGGTCGGAGCTGCCGGCAAGGAGCTGGGTCAGAGCAGCGATGAGAGTGGCGAAGTTCAAAATGAAACGTCGAAAACGAGCACAGGCCTATAAAGCTCCGGAGCTGGTTCAGGGAGGTTTGGCTTCGGAAACTGCAACTGCGCGAGGTGTGGTGGGATCGGGAAGAATGCCGTCCTTAAAAACTGCGTGGACAATAATTGTTAGTTTTCGAGCGGCAAAGTGGCACTTCTTTTACTTCACTTGAAGCCCAGCGTTTGCGAGACACGTAAGGACATGCTTTAGGCGAAGAAAGTGAGAAGAAAAGTCAGTAGAAAAAACTACGACGTCGTCCAGATAACAAAGACAGGTCTGCCATTTGAGTCCACGAATAACAGTGTCCATCAGGCGCCCGAAAGTAGCCGAGGCATTGCAAAGATCAAAGCGCATAACGTTGAACTCGTACAAACCGTGCGGTGTTATAAAGGCAGTTTTCAAGAGGTCATAGTCAGCCAGCGGCACCTTCCGGTGGAAAAATACTCGGCACCCTGTAAACAGTCCAAGGTGTCGTCGATTCGTGGCAGAGGATAGATGTATTTGCGCGTGATCTTGTTTAGTCTACGGTCATCGACGCAAAACCGAATGGAACCATCTTTCGTGGTGGCCAAGACAACCGGAGAAGCCCGTGTACTGTTAGATGGCTGTATGACACCCCGGCGAAACATGTCGTCCACGTTATCAGCAATGGTAGGGCTCTCAGAGGCCGACACGCGATAAGGATGCTGTCGTAAAGGTTCGTTTGTATCAGTGTCGATTGTGTGCGTAACGACAGACGTGCGGCCCAGAGCAGTGTGAGAAAGGTCGAAGGCAGAAGTGAAGTTCTGTAGAAGAGCAGCGAGTTGATCGCATTGCGCGGGTGTAAGATCTGCGTCAATAGCTTGTTGAAGAACATCGGGTGGTGTCGAAGCAGTCACCATATTGCAAGTGCTGGGAACATTAACATCTAAACAAGTCGGCGTGGCAGGACGAGTATTGAAAAGCGCGGGATCAAGTTCTTCAATAAGACCGAGACACTCGCCGCGTAGAAGGATGGACGGGCATGCAAAGGGATTTGAGACTTACATTGCACTAAGGCCATCTTCGAGCTTGAGAACAGCAAATGGAAGCAGGAGGCAGGGACGGCGTAAAGCGGCGACGGAAGGTGTGAAGAAGACGGTCTAAGAAGTAACAATTTCACAGGAGAGTGGAACGAGGGCAGCAGCAAACGAAGAAATGTCGGTGTTATTGGCGACAAGGAGTTTTGCATACCGGGTAGGGACGTCACACAAGACAGCGTCACAAACAGGAAAAAAGGCAACTTTCGCGCGGGCGCAGTCAGTAACGGCAGGATGAGTGGCAGGGAAATCGTAGCCCAGGATGATGTCGTGTGGGCAGTGAGCCAGTACAATGAACGCGGTGGTGTATAAGGCGTCTTCGATGAGAACACGGGTCGTGCATGCCACAGAGGAATGAATGCGCTGGGATGAAGCGGTGCGAAGCGAAAGGTCGGACAGTGCGGTGGTCACTTTGCGACGGCGACGCCAAAGAGGTTTACTGATGACGGATACGGCAGCGCCGGTGTCAACAATAGTGAGTATACGACGCCGTCGACAAACACTTGTATCACGTTAGCGGGAGAAGACGGAGTACTTGAAGAGTTCAAACGAAGCGCAGTTCTTGCCCCGGGAACTGCGACTGTTAGTTTCCCTCAACAGTTCCGGTAGAACGTCGGAGAAGCGAGGACGGTGAACGGCGACGAGGGGAAGATGATCGGCGAGTGGTATACGTTTAATTGTCCCGAGATACAAAGTCGTAACCGGGTGAGTTCTCGGCAAGGGCTGGTCGGTGTCGTACAAGTAGTTCCAGAGGTCAGACCGAGAAGGTGGATGGCGTCGGCGACATGGCCCGGCAGCCCGCAAGAGTAGCAGATTAGCCGGTTGTGCGCGTTACACCAAGGGTACGTAGGGCGTTGGCATACCCTTGGAACGGGGAGATGAAATGCAGACCCAGGCAAACGCGAATGATGGTTGGAAGGGGCGGCCTGGTAGGAAAAAGAAGCGGTTGGCTTCGGAGGACTGGCCACAACTTGGACATACATCAGTGTTGCCGTTACTTGCGCTTGCACAGGGTTAGGCGGCAATACAGGAGTGGCCGGGAGCACGGGACTAGGCGTAAGGACATGAGTCATGCAGTCTTGCACGACACGCAGTATGGTAGGGGCCAAAGATGGAGCCATCTGAGGAACAAGGCGGCCAGTATCTTGTAATTGAGGGATCAGGGATAGCTGACGGGCGTCTTCTCGAAAGAGGGCTTTGATCCGTTGAATCAAAGGGCTGTCCTCGGATGTAGTAGAACCGCCCAGTGCTAGTGTAGAGATGGTCTAGCACCGGACCGTCGGGTAGAAGCGCGCTGCTGCGAAGGTCATCGTAGCTCTGGCAAAGTTTAAAAACGTCACTGACGGTGGCAGCTAGGACCTTTCACTCAGGGCATCGACACGCGGCCTCAGAGATACATTTCAGGATGTTTCCCATCTTGGCCGCTTCGAACATTAGTGGATCGACGCGTTTGCACAGGTCACGATGTTTTCTATATAACTGTGAATGACTCGTCGGCATGCTGAGTGCGCTCACGCAAGCGTTCTTCTGCTCGGAGCTTGCAAACTGCAGGACGGCCGAACACCTCCGCAAAATTCTGCTTAAATGCAGACCAAGATGACAGGTCTGCCTCATTGTTGCGAAACCAGAGGTTTGCCACGTCCGTCAGGTAAAAGGTTACGTTACTTACCTTGAGAGTCTCGTCCAATCTGTTGTAACTGCTAACACGCTCATGCGCCGACAACCAATCGTCGATGTCTTGGTCGGTCATGCCACTGAAGAGGCATGGATCACGTGGCTGTGGAACGCCAGAATACAGGACCGTGGATGGGATAGGCGGCGATGCTGAGGTGGTCTCGTCCGGCGTGGTGGAAGCAGAGGGCAATGTGTGGCTTCTTAGTTCCAGCATGGATGGGAACGTACCCAGCAGCACTTGAACCAATTGTAGGGGTGTGTTTAATAAGTCAACCCAGATGGATCTAGCCGCTGAGGATGAACTCGCAGCAGAGCGTCAAGCGTAGCGTCAGGCTTATCGAAGCACCAAGACAGCGACCAACTTCTTCGTCCTCGAGTGCGCCAGCGCGCGATTCATGCCGGTGATTATGATGACGAAGATTACCACACTACATGTTTATTAAAATGTGTTCAGAGCAGCAGCCTCAAGTTGCAGGAAACGTTTGCAAGATGTCTAGGCCAAAAATTATTCATGTGTAGAATGAGACAACATGGTGAGTTCATATCAAAACTCTTGACCACCATTAACAACGTTCGCACACCACATGCCAAATGGCACAAAACATTAGCCGCCAACAGCATCAATACAACCGCTTGGTTCCCGCTGAACATCACTTTGCGTCCCGGGCGATTCGTAGAATATAAGCTGATACCCAACACTTGCCCCAGTATCCACCAAAGCCACATTGCAAATGTCATTAATGAATACTTCAAGTCTGTCCTTCGACATAAACACAGGCTGCGGTATTGACACCTACATAGCCTCAGCTACGCAGATCCCCGCCTAGGTTCCCGGAGGTGCATAACGGTGCCCATGAGATGGTGAGCGCCGCTGTCGTTGCAGTTGTGACATCTGCGGTCAGAAGCAGACGAGGCGTTGCGCAACTGTGCTGGGTTGTACTTGATGCTATTCCAAGAAAATGAAGGCGTTGGGCGGTTAATTTCGCTTTCGAGCCGACAAAAAGCGTTGGGCCAAAGCGGTGGTCTTGCAGCCGCATGTTCTCTCGACGTCAGTACCGACAAATATGTCCTGTAATTCCACAGCTGTAGCACATAAGGGCTGGGTACACCGGTAAACGGTAAACTGCGTAATAACGTGATGAGGGCAGGTATCGCAGCTGGCCTGCATTGCTTGCGAACAATTCCGTCTGTGCCGGTAATCCCTCGTCCCAAGCGCTGCTGTCAAGGTAGTGTCATACTTTCGGTAGTTGTCGATGCAGTGTTAGCGGGAGTTCAAGAAGCGGATGGGGTGACGGGCTCTGGCTGTAGCGCGTACCTTCATATTGGTCTTTATGTCGGAAGAAACAGACCTAAGTTTCGAAGCAGTTCTTCTTGGACGGTCTGGCATATAAAGTCAGCCAATGACTTTCCCAAGCGTTGCTGTCAAGAGAGTGTCATACTTTCGGCAGTTGTCGAAGTTGGATGCAGTGTTAGCGGGAGTTCAAGAAGCGGATGGGGTGACGGGCTCTGGCTGTAGCGCGTACCTTCATATTGGTCTTTATTTCGGAAGAAACAGACCTAGTTTCGAAGCAGTTCTTCTAGGATGGTCTGGCATATAAAGCCAGCCATTGGCTTTGGAGTACCAACATCTACATTTGCTGCTGATGTGACGTACGCTAGTCATCAAAATTTAGGAACGATACGACGAAGCTTGAGGGTTTTAAAAATACGGCTCTGCCTGATCATGAGAGTGGTCGAGTTAAAATGATATTTGCTGACTAGGAATGCATCTTCAACTTCATCAATGCCTTTCAGCAAATGCCCAACTTTATCTTCTTCGGAGATTCGTGGGTACACCACTATGCAAAGCTTCAAACGTTTCTCAATGTATGTGGTAAAAGTCTGAAAATCTGCTTGGGCTCGCTGGAGCAACGTTTGCTCTGCGCGTTTCTACTTTCCAGCTCCATAGCCGAAGCACTTGTTTATTTCCTCCGTGAAATGGTCCAGGAAGGTAAGCGTGTCTTCATGGTTGCAGAACCCAATTAGTGCAGTGGCCTCCATAAAGAATGCATTAGCTAGTTTACAGCGCAGGTCCATTCATTTTACTGGCTCACCAGTACGTAATGTGTTGGCCACTAATCGATATCTTCGTCAGATTTCCCATTGAATGTCCTGAGTTCGTGATGATGCTGCCAGTTTCTTACTGTTTGTGACGTTTCCTGGGCGTTGCCGTCTTTAGCCATATTCAAGGGGAGCAGTGGGAGTAAGTAAGGAAGCACGCAGCGCGCCTAGCAATCCACGTCGCACTCTTATTTACAGCAGCTTCCTTCCCATCCGTATGAAGTGCATCGTCGTGCGCCATGTAGTGCTTCCGTTGCCTCTTCTGGGCCTCCAAGGAATCCTAGTCAGCTACCAGTGTACTATAGCCACCGATATGTTATGGTCGTGAGGACAACGAGCATAACTCCAGCTTTTGCTCGTGTCGTCAAATTTCTCGACCTTCTGTAGAGCGGCCACTACACATCAGGCATGACGGCCAGTGTGAGCAGTCACCCGCTACCTTTTATCGGGCTTCTCCTCTCCAACACGGTGCATGCAATGACTCCGCGGTGTCCGGTAACACCATCACTCCCGCGCCGCAACGACACGACCATTTACTATCACCCCTACGTTGCTTTGTTTCCCCACCGCTGCAAACCTAGGTGGTGCAACCGATATAGGTACGGTCGCCGGACGATCAATTTATAAATACCGCTGCATATTGTGAAGTTAAAACAAAGTGTCAGTGCGTGTGGACAATGTTAAAACGGATACTTTGGTTGACATTAGTGCCGCTGTGTCACTTGTAAGCCTTTCAATTAACAACCACCTTAGACAGAAAGTCAACATTGTATTTGACAAACACAGTACGTTTTGTGGAATTTGGAGTGAAACTTTACATCCTGTTGGCTTGTGTTCAGCTTCAGTTGTGCGTGGTGACGAGTGCTATAGAAGAGAATTTGTTGTATTGAGAAGTCACGCATGACGTGATCTTGGGCGTTGGCTTTTTGCACGAGTGTGGTGCTAGCTAGACTTCGGTTCTGGAGAAATGCCTTTGCAGCCGAAGATTCTTCCCGCACTACTGGAGAATCATCCCAGAGTCATGGAACACTTCTCTCCCTGAAGAAAAATGTGTCGCGGCCTGCGATGACGGCAGCATTTGTGCCAGCGAAATCATCCGGGTGTTTCGTGTGCAAACACTCAACGGTTTTTGAGCCAGATGTCTCGAATGAGCGAAAAGAAAAATATTGTGCCACGCGCCAACGTGCACGCAGTGGTTGGTCGCTTGAAACTCTGGGCTGTGAACGTGCCATAGGAGCCTGATCATCTTTTGGTTTGGCACTCGCGAGATTTGTACATTATGTGACCCGAAATGTAGGAGCTGTTCCTAATTGCAGCTTAGCCGCAAAACAAAAGTTGGAATATTGTACTGGGCTTCAGAATATGGTCTACAAATCCCTCCTTTCTTATGACCGCCATATGCTGCAAGGCACATTGACGATTCTTTCCGAAGTGTTTGACATTTCCTGCACGCATCGCGTAGCTCTTTCTCAGCCTCTAGACTACAGGATAAAATTTACACAGGAAACGCGCCCCCTATTCGCCAAAAACATTACAGCCTCCCCGGCAGAGCGCAAGAAGATTTAAGAAAAGGTGGATAAAATGCTGAAGAGAAGAGATATTCCGAGAATCTTCCAGTCTGTGCACCACACCTGTGCTCCTAGTGCGAAACGAAGATAATTATTGGCAAATATACGTAAACTACCATCGTTTCAATGTGGTGACAAAGACGTAGACCGTATACACGCTATTTCGCATTGATGATGAAGAAGACTGCATGAATTCTGCAACATATTTCTTCTCCATTCTAGTTAGTGGCCAATTCCTCTGCATCCATCCGACCCTGAGGGGAGTGCTTTCATAACACCAGATGGTCTGTACGAAGCTTATAGTTTAATGCTATGCCGTTCGGATTAAAGCAGCGTTCCTGCGACGTTCCAGTGACTTATGGACACTAAGTGGTAAATGCTCATGTGCTACCTAGAAGATGTCAAAAAATTAGGCAAGACCTTCCAAGAGTACATTGAAAAACTCCACATTGCTCTTGAATGTATTGACAAAGCGGGACTCATTTTGAAGTCAAAGAAGGGCCATTTTAAAGACCGACACGGCCTAGTCCTTCGCTTCCTCGTCAACAAGCATTGAATCTGGTCAAATCCTCACAGGATCGCTTCGGTACTAGACTTCGAAATTCCAAGCACCCTGTTAGCCTTCGGAGCTTCCGAGGACTCTCTTCTCCTTTTCTTCGCTCATTGCTGGCTTTGCGCTCATTGTGCACCCCTTCACCTCTGCCCTGAATAAGGATTCACCATTTGTGTGGAACCCCGAGTGCTAATCATCTTAAAATCTTACTCTTTTGCCACTTCGACCCTTCAGCTGTGACGGAGGCTGACACTTACGACAGTGCCGTCGACTTTGAGGCGATACTTGTCCAGCTGCATAGTGGGGCTGAGTACATTGCGGCCTAAGCCTGCTGCACGTTACCAAATGTGATTGCAACTACAGTCACTGAATTGGAGTATCTCACAGCTGTGTTCGCTGTACAGAAGTTCCGACTGTATCTATATGGACCTCACTTCACTATCTTTAGTGATCATCGTTTTCAATGCTGGCTTATTGTATATAATCATTCATCTAGGCATCTGGTGTACTGGGTATTACGCCTACAAGAATATAACTTTTGTGTCAAGTACAAAAGTAAAGACCCCAGGGGGTCGAAATTTCCGGAGTCCTCCACTACGGCGTCTCTTATAGCCTGAGTTGCTTTGAGACGTTAAACCCCACAAACCAACCAACCAACCAACTATTATTAGTTAAATGAAATATTGTTAGCAATACCTGGAGGAGCAGAAAAACCATTGTTTTCCAACTAAAAAGTCACCTCCCATATAACACTAGGCCGGCGAGTCGGGAAGCACCCCTGCATATGCTGGGCGAAAGATCTTGTGTTCAAATTTCACACATTAACCATTGTAAATTACAAACGAAGTGCCACTATTGGTGTGCACACTCCGAGACATCCTTAGCGTGAATGGGGGTAGCTGTTCCGGTCTGAAACGAGATGTCCTTGACTTGAGTGGTGCGCTCAGTCGGATGTCAGCTACCTGTCGCAGTAAAAATTAGTCAGAATTAACCACAAAAACATACTTCCTACAGAAAGATGCAATACAGAGAAATTCACACCAATATGAATGCGTCGACAAGGGGTTCGCTGATAATTAATGCAAAGCAGGTAACAAGAGAGGCTCCAATAAAAAACACAGAGGCTTCCAACACTGAACAATACACAAGTGAGTTGGAATAATAAACCCCAAATTGTTCACCGCGCACTATTGCCGACCTACGTCTGCAGAATCACGATCTGGGAGTCCCGTAGAGGAGGCCATCTCCTACGCTGATCAGTGGGCTTGCCAAATAACAGGGTGACCGCGGGAGCCGAGCCACACTCGCTGCAACACTGGCTCTAACACTGGCTGACTGACTGGCTGGCCACACGAAGCGACACAACCTCAAATACGGCGTGCCGCGTCTCTCTGCTAAGTAAATTTCAATCTGCAAGCGTCTTCCCCTTCTCCCGCCGAGACGGACGACGCCATAGGTTAGCTTCAGCCGAACCCTCTGGACAAATCCGCTTGCTTCTGCGACCGGGTGAGCCATCGTCATCGCCGAGTGATGAGAAGGGGGTGAGCCTATGAGAGCAAGGCTACGAGCTGTCATAAGGCGTAAAGGAGACATTTCTGCAAGCCTCTGGAATTCTCTACGCGACGCCCCGCGAACGCATTCTGCGCGCTTCGCTGGCTAAACAAAAATGTGCGCCAATTTCCTGACACGCGATGGTCTCTGCAACCACTAGGACAAAGTGGAGATAAGTTCGGGGCCCATACTACCCATCACGCTCTTCTAGGAGGTTTCAAAATCGATATTTAGCACCCTTTATTTCGGAGATGGAATCCCGAGTTTGTATAGGAAGGAACTCTGCAGGATTGTATAAACACCTTTCTATAACAATACCAGTACATGTATGCTTGGCGTCGCCTCTGGGCGACTGCCTTTTATTACTTAACAACCGGTCGGGGGAGGGGGAAGGTCAGCACGGTTAGGTGGATGCATAATAATAAATAAACAGGGGTCGAGTGGATGCAGCTAGCAAAAAACTGGGATTCATTGAAGTAGCATGCTGGGCTCACCCCCAGGCAGACATCTCCTGTTGCTATTAAAATCTCTATTTTTCATTAAAGGAATATGAGGAAGGCCTTCAAGCTGCAGGTGGTACAGTCCACCTGCTGCTGCTAAAGATGATGATGATGATGATGGGGGTTCCGAGAATACACTCTAGTCTTTGTTCACCTCGCGGTGGCGCTGTGGTTACGGCGCTCGAATACTGTTCCCAAGGACGCGGGATCGAATCCAGGCTTCGGCGGCCGCTTTTCGGTGGAGGCAAAATGCAAGGTGCTCGTGCGCTGTGCAATGTCAGTGCACGTTAAAGAACCCCAGGTGTCGAAATTTCCGGAGCCCTAAACTAAGGCGTCTCTAATAGCTTGAGTTGCTTTGGGACGTTAAACCCCACAAACCAAACCAAACCAATCTGTATTGAACAATAATTTTCTCTAATTTGCCTGCGTTAACCGTTCCCTTTTCTGAGTACTCCTACGTAGCCCGGTGGTATATACCTCGTGGTATGTTATAAGCCGCCTCATTACCGCGGACGGCGGCATACGCTGATGTGTAGATAAGCATAAATTTCCTCGCAATTTATATCAACTGCATACTTTTTGCCACAACTAGTCAGAAAGGAGAGAGAGAATTGTTGGTTGGGGTTTAAGGTTTGACGTCCAAAATCAACTCGAGCTTTGAGAGACGCGGTAGGGAAAGGCTCCTGAAATTTCGATCACCTCTGGTTGTTTAACGGGCACTGACATCGCACTCGAACGCCACTCCATTTCGCCTCCCTCGAAACGCACCCGCCCGCTGTCGGGATCGAACCTGGGAACTCCGGCAGAATATTCAAGCGTCTTACCCATTCTAGCACAGCACAAGAACTGATAATTGAAAAGGTCTTTTCGACTTGCAATAAATCCATCAATTTCGAAAATGACCTACCAGTACTTAAGCATTTCTGCGCACATTTGCTGCAGAGCCACTGATGCACTCTCGCGCTAGGTTGGCCCAACGGCGTGACACACAAATGCTTTTTAGGAGGGAAAGTTTGGGCACGTTGGTACAAACTATTTATGCATGAATGCTGTACTCTTAAAACACTACTTGTGCACTGCTACTGCTGCTGTACTACTACTACTACTGAATTATATACGGATATTTTCTGACACGACAGTTTTAGCTAGAGGAGACTACAAACCATAAATAACGAAATGTAATCCAGCTATATTAACGTAGGGGGAATGCGACACTCGATACTAGTTGCCTAATGCATGGAATGTCATAAACAAAAATTCAGCATTAGCCACTTACATAGAAATGCATTACGATCCTTTAGCATTTTACACTTAGTCCTCCCTTCTCTACTGATTGGAAAACTATCGTGGTACAACACAAACTCTTCAGTTATTGTCTGGACTAAAGAATATTTAAATTTCACAAATCAAATAGTAGTGTTAAATGGAGCGTAGTTTGATCAGGCAGACTTATGGTCTGCTGCACCTCAGGATCGCTTCAGAGGCCAATCCTTTTTTAAATCAATATGAATGATATATGTTGCAATATATCTTCAAAAAGGCGTGTTTGCACACGAATGCGTTCTATACAGGGTCCTCCATGCCTCCGACGATTGCTTTGCCCTGCAGAAAGATTTGTCCTAGATTGCTAACTGTTGGAATACTTGGCGCATGGATATTAAGGTTTAAAAAACTCTTGTATATGTGTTTTACTAGGAAAAACCTTTTCATGACTTTTCGCACGGTATTAACGCGAGAACGTTGCAAAAAGGTTTCAAACATAAATATCTTGTGTTCACTGCAAATGTGTCCTGGCGCCACCATATAGATTGCATTACAAGTAAGGCTTCGAGAGTCCTGTTTTCTTCACAGAAATGCGAAGAATTTACGCCTCATGTCAAAAAGCTCCAGTATAAAACTCACATCAGACCAGTACTTGATTATGCTTGTTCTGTCAGGACCCTTTGCTGCAGGTAGATATTCGAAAAATTGAAATGAACCAGAATTTGGCGGTGCGATTTGTTAATGCCAATTTTTTCCAGAAAAATGAGTGTCTCCGCTGCAAAGAATAACTTTGGATGGGAATATTTCCAACAGCGAACGAAACTTCTTAGACCAAACTGTCTCCGCATTATCTTCTATAAGATAAAGTCGTATTTACAGGGAGCATTACCTTTGTCATCTCGACTACGTCTCACCGGGTCTTGATCATGTCTTTAAAATTAGAGAGATCAGGTGTAAAACGAACTTCTTCAAAATGTCATTCTTCCCCCCAAACATTTGCGGTTGGTATAAACTCCCTCATGATATTTTCACCATCCACCCCACCAACTCTGCGAAATATGCAGTGCAATTAAGCCCTTGTTTCCTTTTTGATCCTTTTGCCTGTGTGCTTGTTTTATTGTAAAAGCAGTTGCTTGCGTGTTTGCTTTTTATCTGCATTTCCTTCTTCTTTCATCTGTGTTTGAGTTCTCTTACCCCCCCCCCCCCCTGTATACCGGGCAGCGATGGGGGTACAATATTAAGGAAATAAATATAGATATAAGTAAACAAATAAATAAATTTTACCACAAGTATACCGAAAGTGCACCACTACGACACGCGGCACACAAATTTTAATAAGGTAACAATTCGTAGTAACAAGGGCACCCGAAACTAACATACAGAATTTTCCGTTTTAAATGATCATCATTCTGCTTTAATCATTATTCATGAAAGAAAGCATTTGACAGCTTGCATAATGAACATTGCTTTTTACCTGTTGTCACTCCAGGTGTATAGCCATTCCTTTCACTTATATTGTATTTTCGTAGTTTTTCGTTCGTCGCCATAGTGCTGCTTTGAATGTCTTGTGCGCCTGAATTGGAGCAAGCAGGGGACAGACTCTTCGTCAGGCATTTGGTCTATACCCTACACAACTTTATTTGTAGCAAAACTCCAATCTGGACTTGTTGGTTCATAGTTATTAAAAGGATTTGCAGCGCTAAAAGACGACACACAGAAAAGAAGCACAGGAAGCTTCCTCATCAAACACAAAATGTGAATCGCTCGCGTTTTGGTACATATTGGTAAGTGGCTTTGTTTCCTTGTATGACTTGTACCAGAAGGTACATAATGGCATATAATATATAAGCGTTCTCCGCATAAAGAAGTGCGAACCATCGTTTTGTTTAGTCTTTCCTGCTCTCCTGCTTGCTTTCTACGATGGCCCTTCGCGGCGGTTTTACGCCAAGTCCACAATTGGTACACTTCTAAAGATAGCGCTCCCAGTGGGTATTAACAATAGATAATACACACTAAAAGGGCTGCTGTGGGAAAATCCGAGCTCGCTGGAAAGTGTACGTCAAAAAATAGCGGGCTGGTAACTGCACTAACAATAATTGTTTTTGTATTTTTCAGTCTGACCAAACAAAGTGGTCTTGGAGGTACGCATGGACGTCTACAATCCACTATCCGTCTTCACACACATTAGGTGCTATAAAATTGTGTAATTGGAAGCAGCAAAAGTTGCACTGCTTGGTGCAGATTTACTCAGTAATCTCAAAGAGTTGATGGTTTAAACACGTTACTCTAAGCGTCCATCCCAAGCAATTCTGCATGCATATACTGAAAACTAAAATGTCATTCTAGATTACTTGCCGCGATTAGCTATTTGGTAACTTACCGATGCACAGTGCTATCATTTTGCTAGCTCACATTTGAACAGGAATACCATGATTAGAATCTGCTCTTCTCTCTTTTCCTTGCACTGTCATTATGCAATTTCTTACGTAGGCTGACAAGATCGCTTCAGGGACAAGGAACTCATAAACTTGACTTCGCTTTTAATACCTCATAGACTATTGCTCTTGTGCTAAAATTATTCTCTTGTACTAAAATATTGGATGCTTACTGAGGTTTAGGGAAGTAAAAATGCACAGCTTTACGCCGCTGCCAATATCGCATAACATCCCCGTGAGACTTACAAAACAACTCGTCTCATGGCTCGTGCTACCCGAAACTGTTGTACCCATATTGAATATTCAGCTTCACGTCATGCACTTCATTGTGCAAGACACCGAGAAAACGAGACCGAAGCATGCTATATTTGAGGAACGTTCATTTCAGGGAAGTTCGAGCAGACTAGTTGCTTTAGGTGTAATACAATATATCTATAGCATAAGGCCATATATTTCCTACATGTACTTAAGAGATATCACCAATGTCAGTTGCTGCACATGAATCTAATTTCTTTTCAGGTCGGCAAATATGAATTTCACCATTGTGACGGATACGGCAGGAAAAAAATACTATTCATATTTCAGGTGGGCTTTATAATGCCTAAATTCTATAGAAGTGAACCTGTTGCACTCGGTATATACCAAGCCACAATTCAATTAGACAAATGATACACAGTTTGTCAAAAAATATCATCAAGGCATTCTCTTCTAAGGCCCGCAAATGGCTCTCATTTTCGCATTGTAACGATCGAGATCTTGTGAAAGACAAATCATTTTCACTTTTCTCTCGCTTACTTATATATTCCATTATTGCTTCCACGAGCCCCATTAGAGCGCTTACAAGCGGACCCCTACGGTAGAATATTTTTCTTGAAAGCTCTACATTTTGGTACAGTTCGACCGCTTGTTATGAAGTACGCTCGCAAAAGCAAATCGAGTGAAAATCCTGCGAATGCAAAACACGTCTTTGCAAATTACCGTAAGTATTGATGCTTCCTTGCGCGGGATTTATCAATTAAGGTTGTGGGTAGAAATACTTGTGGGTAGAAATGTCTGCTACATTTATGCAATCTTACCTAAATGAAATTGATTTCATTTTTTTCTCAAACGTCTGCTGATAGGAAATTAGAAGAGTTATGCAAAACTGCCGCCTTCAGTGGTTACTTCCTTCTTTCCTAGAAAGAGTTCAAGGAGCTTTTTAAATACATTTTTTTCCTGTATGAAGCGTGTAAAAAATGAATTAAAATTATGTGCATTCAACAAATTCCAGTACATCAAAGGTTAAATGTTATGAACGTCGTCTTACTGAGTCATCCTCGGTTGAGAAAGGAGTGAGGCAAGGCTGCATATACTGTCACTATGCCTTTTGGACCTATATGCCGAGTCCATCACAAGGAAAGCCGAACTCGACGAGTTATCACCGGGAGTGTATGATGCCTGAAAATGGATCAACAACTTTAGATAGATAAGGGTATGATAGAAAATGATTACAGAGATTGAAGGAGAGCTCGAGAGGCTCCTGACGTGCGTGAAAGAGAGACGTTTGGTATGGAACTGAACTTTAAGAAGCCAGAGATCACGACATCATACCCTATCAGGGACTGGATTACACATGGCCAAGAAGTAGAAGTCGTGACAAATTTACTCTACTTGACCTTGTGGACCGGAAATTTGCTATCGCACTTCATACTGACTTTAAGAAGGCATAGCTGCCCACTTCATAACCTGCGCAACTATGGAGTCAGAGGAATATGTCAATAAATAGTGAATTTCCAACTAGAGAACCATATTCAAATACTGCCAAGGACCACAATACATCAACATTAAAACCTCTTTTTATTCAATTACCACACGACCGCATTTTGGATCCTTTACTTTTTAATATCAATGCCAATTATATAATTTACAAGCCCCCTGCTTTGACTTTAACAGCTTGTGGCGACGATCTCACAATGTTCTTGGGCGGTGATAATGATATAGATCAATTAATAATTGGAAAGTATTATTCATGTTTGCCTTTATTATCGAGAAAAATTGTGATACAATTAAATGCTTGAAACTCTAACGCAATGATCTTTCTAAGGAACAAACGCATGAATTCTGTTCTCATACTGCGTAGCATTAGAATGGAAGTTATACACATTATGAAATAGATTGAGGCGCTTCTCACGGAAAACCGGAGATGAAACAGCATAAAAGCATCCTTCGCAGAAAAGGAGCAGAGTCAATAGTGTGTCGTGTTCTAATTATATATATATATATATATATATATATATATATATATTTGTATGTGTGTGTGCGTGTAATCAATGGAGCGAACAGTCTACGAGACGAAGGTAAACATAGGGGATATTTTTGTTTTCAAGTTGATATTCAGAAGAATTAGTATTGCGATTATTTACAGAAACAGAATAATAATGCAAAGTGGAAAAAACAATAGCACTTCGATGGTGGGAGTTGAACCCACGAATTTCAGATATCGCGTCCAGTGCTCTCTCAACTGAGGTACAACGACCGCTGTCCAACCTTCCACTTTCTTGGGTAGGAGATATAATTTATGATTTGAAGTTGACATTGACGAACACGGTCGTATGATGATTTTGTGAGAAAGAATTAACTGCGAAGCAGAAGGAGAAATAAAGCTCCGATAGTGGGAGTCAAACCCACGATCTGCAAATATTGCGTCCAGTGCTCTTTCAAATTATATATATATATATATATATATATATATATATATATATATATATATATATATATATATATATATATATATATATATATATATATATATATACATATATATATATATATATTGTCACGGTGTTGACGACTGGGGCTAGATTAACAGAGCCGGTACAGGTAGAATTACACAGTCCAAGGTTTAGGTACGTCCTGCGAGTCCGGAGCCGATTCACTTCAACGTCGTCTTTCACTCCGAGCGCCCCCTGGCATTCCTCCCTCCTTAAGCGTAACGCACACAGTTACACGTGCACACAAGCGTACAAAAGCAACCTCCCCCCCTTCAAAAAAAAAGTTTGTAGATGTAGTTTGTCAGTCACCGTGCAAAGTACGGCTTCAGTCGCAAGACATGAACTGTCTCTGGACGAGGTAGCCGACGGCCTGTGTGCTCTGATCCATCCGGGAGCACTTCGTAATTGACGGTACTGATGCGTCGCACGATTTTATACGGTCCGAAGTAGCGGCAAATTAGCTTGTCTGAAAGGCCGCGGCGTCGAACAGGAGTCCACACCCACACCTGGTCCCCGGTGTTGTAGGAAGCTTGTCTGTGGCGGAGGTTGTACCGGCGTGAATCCCTGTCCTGTTGCTGGGTGATGTGGACGCGTGCTAGTTGGCGTGCTTGCTCAGCATCTTGGGCAAACTGCTCGGCGTCAGAACAAAGATCGGTATCTGTTTGGTAAGGGAGCATTGCGTCCAGCATCGTCCGAACCTCCCTGCCGTAAACGAGGCGAAACGGCGTGAAACGTGTAGTCTCTTGGACTGCCGTATTGTATGCGAACGTCACATATGGTACGATCGCATCCCAAGTCTTGTGCTGGGCGTCGACGTACATCGCCAGCATATCCGCGATGGTCTTATTAAGCCTTTCCGTCAGCCCATTGGTCTGCGGATGGTAAGCAGTAGCTTTTCGATGCGCCGTACCACTGAGATGAAAGACTTCGGCCATCATTTTTGAAGTAAAGGCAGTCCCTCTATCAGTAATTGTACAGGTAGGAGCACCGTGCCGTAGTATGATCTGGTGTACAAAGAAATGGGCAACTTCAGACGCTGTACCACTAGGTAACGCTTTGGTCTCGGCATAGCGAGTCAGATAGTCTGTGGCGATGATTATCCAACGGTTGCCACCAGAGGACCGAGAAAAAGGACCGAGAAGGTCCATGCCGACTTGATCAAATGGTGCTCGTGGTGGTATTATGGGCATGAGGAGGCCCGCAGGCTTTGATTGCGGAACCTTCCGACGCTGACAATGCCGACAGCTCTTGACATAGCGCTTAACAACAGTGGCAAGGTTGGGCCAGTAGAATGTCTGTCGTATCCTAGCAAGTGTGCGAGAATAGCCCAAGTGGCCAGATGTTGGTTCATCGTGGCACGCGGAAAGGATTTCCTCTCTCAGAGCTGTGGGTACCACGAGGAGGTAGGTTCTTGACCGAAGCGGTGGCCTTGTGGTAGAGCATCCGCCTCGCATTCGGGAGGTACCGGGTTCGATCCCTGGTGCCGCCGGTTACCCACCGGTTTTTAAATGGGTACAAGCTTTCCCCCGGCCTGGTGCTCGGCTCTTCTGGAGTGAAATGCTTGGGAAAAGGGGTCACGGCCCAAATAGTTGCGCCGATGTGGCAGTGATTCGTTCCGCCATCGGACAACAATAAGTCCGCCTTGCGCGGCAACAGCCCATTATGTGGCCCTTTTTTTTTCGTTTTGTTTTTTTAGGACTGCTGCAGCTGAGGCTCTAAGGGAGCACTTCAGGTGAGGGTCAAAGGAAGTACCTTTGCAAGACAAACAGAACCACCTTTGCAGGCTGCGAGGTTCGAAACTGGGTTTGGGCCCACTGCGGAGGAGGGGCGCGCAGCGGGGTTTACGGAGCTTCTCCCAAACGCACACCCCTGTAAAAGCCGAGCACCAGGCCGGGGGACGCTTGTACCCATTTTTACCGGTGGGTGTCCGGCGGTGGGTTTCGAACTGACCACCTCCCGCAGCCGAGACGGGCGCTCTAACCACTAGGCCACGGCTTATAAAGCACACCACCTCTCAGGCAGAAAGTTGAGAGGCTCCGAGAAAAGCACTTAGGTATGGTGGCTGGCTGACATTCTAAATAATCAATCAGTGCTCGTAAATCTGGATCTGCACGCTGCTGATGTGACATATCTGAAGCATCAATAGCTCCGAGGAAACTGTCAGCGTCATCCGTGTCTGGTGGAGCGAGCTCGACAGGCACGCGGGAGAGCGTGTCAGCATCTTCATGCTTATGTCCGGACTTATAAGCAATAGTGAGATCGAACTCCTGTAGGCGAAGGCTCCATCTCGCCAGGCGGCCGCATGGGTCACGCAGGTTGGCCAGCCAACACAAAGAATGGTGGTCAGTGACAACTTTAAATGGGCGACCATAAAGATAGGGGCGAAATTTCGCAGCAGCCCAAGTAGTGGCGAGGCATTCCTTTTCAGTAGTTGAATAGTTCGTCTCGGCGCGGGATAAAGTACGGCTGGCATAGGCGATGACTCGTTCAACACCCTCTTGACGTTGCACGAGAACCGCCCCAAGGCCAATGTTACTGGCGTCGGTGTGTATTTCTGTCTCCCCCTGCTCATCGAAATGGGCTAGAACAGGCGGCGATTGGAGACGGAGACGCAGCTCGGCAAAAGCAGCTTCTTGTTCGTGCGTCCAAACAAAAGGGATGTCTCCCCGGGTGAGCTGAGTCAGTGGTTCAGCGAGATCAGCGAAGTTATCGATAAAACGCCGGTAGTAACTGCACAAGCCGAGAAGTCGGCGAACAGCTTTCTTGTCACGTGGAATCGGAAATTCCGCAACAGCAGCAATCTTGTCAGGGTCGGGCTTCACGCCGGCGGCGCTGACGACATGGCCGAGACATTTAAGCTCTAGGTAGCCAAAGTGACATTTCTGTGGCTTAAGTGTCAAGTTAGCGGATCGAAGGGTTTCGAGTACTGACCGCAGGCGCTGAAGATGTTGTGCGAATGATTCTGCGAAGACCACCACTTCATCTAGGTAGACTAGACAACACTGCCATTTAAGGCCGGCGAGGACAGGGTCCATCATCCGCTGAAATGTGGCCGGCGCGGAACACAGGCCGAAAGGTAGAACTTTAAATTCGTAAAGGCCGTCGGGTGTGACGAAGGCCGTCTTCTCACGATCTCGCTCATCGGCCTCAATCTGCCAGTAGCCACTTTTTAGATCGATGGACGAAAAATACTTTGCACGCCGAAGGCGGTCGAAAGAGTCGTCAATCCGCGGCAAGGGGTAGACATCCTTCTTGGTTACGGCGTTCAGTTTGAGGTAATCGACGCAAAAACGTAACGTGCCGTCTTTCTTTTTAGCTAGAACGACCGGGGAGGACCACGGGCTATTGGAAGGCTGGATAACCTCATCTTCGAGCATTTCCTTAACTTGTGACCTAATAACTTCGCGCTCGGTCGAAGAGACGCGGTAGGGGTGCTGGCGGATTGGGCGCACATTATCGAACGTCACGATCTGGTGCTTGGCGATGGGAGTTTGATTCACTTTTGACGACGATGCAAAACACTCTTTGAATTCGAGTAACAATGAAAACAGCTGGTCGCGCTGGCTGACCGATAGCTCTGAGCTGACATCGAGATTGTCGACGGATGTGGGCGGTGGCACGGTTTCTGCGGACAAGCACTCGGAGACATCAGAGATGCGTTCGGCGAAAGCTACGGAAGTGTCACGAAAAAGATGCCGATACTCGTGCGAAAAATTTGTAACAAGTACCTTGGACTGACCACGGTGAAGATGTATCAAACTGCGGGCCACGCAGACTCCTTGTGTCAACAGTAACGATACGTTAGTTTCGGCTATTGCGTCACCATCGTTAAGGGCATTGCATTTGACATTAACGAAGGTGCTGGTTCGGGGTGGCAGAGTGACACTGTCCTCATAAACTCGAAGCACATTGAATGGTCGCTTTGCACCGCTGAGGGCCACTGCTTTCTCAGTAGAAAACGAGACCTTAGAATTCCGGAGGTCAATAATTGCGCCATATCCACGAAGGAAATCTACGCCCAGAATCAGGTCACGCGAACAGCTTTTCAGAACAAGGCAGCTTACCACAAATGTTGATTCTTGAATTTGAACTCTGGCCGTGCACATGCCCAGAGGAGTAATCAGATGACCACCCGCGGTGCGAACGTTTGTGCCAGCCCACGGAGTCAAAACCTTCTTGAGAACTGCGGCAAACTGGCTGCTCAAAATAGAATAATCAGCGCCAGTATCCAACAGAGCCCGACCATGGCGACCATCCAGTACTACGGGTATGTCCAACGAAATCTGCTCGCGAATGTCAGGCTTCTGAGTCTTTGAGTGCTCTGCGTAGGTGTACGCGGTCTGCTTCACCTGCAATTCGTCGTCGTTGCAGGTGCGTTGTTGCAGCGTCCGTTCCACCGGCAGTTCGTCGTCGTTGCGGGTGCCTTGTTGCGTCATGTGTCCCACCGGCAATTCGTCGTCGTTGCGGGTGCGTGGTTGCGTCGTTTGTTCCACAGGCAATTTGTCGTCGTTGCGGGTGCGTGGTTGCATCGTTTGTTCCACTGGCAATTGGTCGTCGTTGCGGGTGCGTCGTTTCGTCGTCGGTTCCACCGGCAATTCGTCGTGGTTGCAGGTGCGTCGTGGTGGCGTCGAGGTGGCGGTATGATCGGTAACCGCGGACGTTTCCAATGTCAATGTGTAGTCTTTCCGTGTCCGCATCAATGGGGGGTCTCCCGCGCCGCGATGTCCAGCGAGCCTACCCCCGAAGGTCGCTGGTTTCAGTTTTCCCTGTGGGGACTGAGCGAGCGGCCCTGCGCTGCCCATGAGGAACTCGTAGCAGATGGCGACGGGCGAGACCTGGGTGACGGTGATCTAGATGGTCGCAGACGAGACGGAACGATCCGGCGCTGATCATTGACGAAATCTTCAACGGCTCGAGGCTGTTCGCCATAGCGAGGCCGCGGAGAATCAGCGGGAAACTTTTCGAGACCTAGTCGACGGTAGGGACAGCGCCGATAGACATGACCCGGTTCGCCGCAGTGAAAGCATAGCGGACGTCGGTCGGGGGTACGCCACTCGTCTGCTTTCCGTGTAGGCGTTCGAGAATCTGTGACGTACTGGATCACGGGGGCTGCTGTTTTCGGCCCAGCTACGTTCGGAGGAATCAGGGACGGCGACGAGGGCGGAGAGTATTGCAGCACCTGGGAGTATGTAGGGCGGTGACACTCTGGTGGTGTAAGAGGAGGAGTAGGGCCAGGTTCACCGATTGGAAATGGAGGCCGGAGCGCTTGCTGCACCTCGTCGCGGACAACGCTGGCGATGGAGGAAGGAGCTGGTTGAGGTGTGCCATACATCAGTCGGAGTTCGTCGCGCACAACGGAACGTATGAGCTCCCGTAACGCCGATGTGTCCATGCCATGCGATGGGAACTCAGCAGAGACGGAGGCGGCGTGGATGGTGGGATCCCGTGCCGAAGCTCGCTGCTGAAGCACTTTCTCTATAGTGGATGTTTCAGCAAAGAATTCTGCAACAGTTTTCGGCGGGCTCCGCACCAGGCCAGCGAAAAGCTGCTCTTTGACGCCACGCATGAGGTAGCGCAGCTTTTTGTCCTCGGACATCGTAGGATCCGCACGCTTAAACAGGCGCGTCATGTCTTCGATATACGCCGCGACAGTTTCGTTAGGCATTTGGATCCGAGTGTGTAGAGCGCGTTCGGCCCGTTCGCGGAGATCTGAGCTTCCGTAAGTTGCCGCAAGATGACGTTTGAACTCACTCCAAGACGACAGCTGCTCTTCATGGTTCTCGAACCACGTCCGAGCGCCATCCTCGAGGCTGAAATATGCATTTCGAAGCCGTGCGGCGTCATCCCAAAGGTTGAATGTAGCTACCCTTTCGTAGTGCTGCAACCAGTCGTCGTCTTCTTCATAGGTGTCCCCGTGAAAGGTCTTTGGGACGCGGGGGTTTTGCAACGTCACGTAGGTGGGGGTCGCGCCAGGCATTGCGACGACGTCGTGGCTACTGGTAGTCATGCCCGAGGGGGAAAACTCAGGTGGTAGGCCTCGCTGCCTGCGGCTAGTGCGGTGAACGGGTGTTTCCTCGAATATATGACCAGCACTCCTGCTTAGCGTAGGGGTACGGGACATCAGACCTGGCCTCCACCAGATTTGTCACGGTGTTGACGACTGGGGCTAGATTAACAGAGCCGGTACAGGTAGAATTACACAGTCCAAGGTTTAGGTACGTCCTGCTAGTCCGGAGCCGATTCACTTCAACGTCGTCTTTCACTCCGAGCGCCCCCTGGCAATATATATATATATAGTGTTACGGGGTAGGAGTACACTTGGAGATGTATTCATACGGGAGGGGTCACACACAGACGCAGTCGTAGAAACACAGTCGCTCACCGAACACTGACTCCCTCGTACACTTCTTTCTTATTTATCCAGGCACGTGACTCGCCCTTCCTCGTCTTTCATACCATAACATCTTTCCACCGGGGGGTAAGATGGCAGAAAAAAGCGAAACGTGCTGTTTGTGTCCGACCACACACACACACGAAAACACAGATTGCACAGGGAATGGACGATAGCAATAACATACAACGACAAAAAGCCACACCAACACTATAATCGGAAGTCTACAAATAAAATCGCAGTGCATGTCAAAGTCAGCGGTGGCGTAGCGTCAGAACATCCACCTCGTATTGAACACGACCGGGGTTCGAATCGCGGTGCCGCGCAATTCTGCATCGGAAAGAAAAATTCCGCACGTCGATACAATTGCATATACAGGCTTGGGGTGCGACATGATGCCGGTCAACACCTCCGGCAACACACTCCCTCATCAAAATAGGAGTTGGCCACCCTGGTGCAGTAATTGGCCGCAACCTCCCATGATAAGTACCATAAAACCCCGTCCCTCAGACACCAGCGGCTGCGGAGCAACCGACCAAGACCAACTGTCAGACCTGTAAATCAGCAGTGGGTGCTAAGAATTCTTGACTCCGCTGGACAGGCCGCCATTGGAAACTGACCTTGGCAACATTTAACGCTAGAACCCTAGCTGGTGAAGCTAGTTTAGCAGTGCTGTTAGAGGAACTAGAGGATATGAAATGGAATGTTACAGTGCTTAGGGAGGCTAGGAAGCCGAATGAGGGATATGCCGTACTGAATGATGGGAATGTACTGTGTTATTGAGGTTTACTGGAGAGGCAAGAACTAGGATTAGCTTTCCTTCTCAATAAATACATGGCGGACAATATAGATGAATTATATAGTATTAATGGGAGGGTGGAAAGCATCGCAATTAGGCCTAATAATCGGTATAAAATGAAGGCTGTAACGCCTGTGCACCTACATGTAGTTATGATAATCAGGCAGTTGAAAGCTTCTACGAAAATGTAGAATCGGCAATGAGAAATGTAAAGACGCAGTATACTGTACTGATGGGCGACTTCAGTACCAGGGTAGGGAAAAAGCAGTCAGGAGACCAGGCAGTAGGTGGCTACGGCATTGGTTCTAGGAATAGCAGGGGGGGGAGTTGCTATTTGAGTTTGCAGAGCGCAATAACTTGAGAATCATGAATACCTTCTTCAGCAAATGGAAGAACCGGAAATGGACATGGAAAAGTCCTAACAGGGAGACTAAAAATGAAATTGACTTCACAATGTGTTCAACCCCCGTCGTTGTGCAACATGTAGAGGTAATTGGGAGAGTGCAATGCAGTGACCACAGAATGGTGAGGTCCCTAATTAGCCTAAATCTGAAGAAGGAACGCAACAGATTAGTAAGAAAGAAATCCATCAACGACTTAGCGGTGAGTGGGAGGGCAGACGAGTTCAGGATCTCGATACAGAATAGATATTCAGCTCTAACCGAGTATGGCGACAATACCCTAGAAGCAATGAACAATAATTTCAGAGATATCATCACTGAATGCACTTTAGAAGTAGGCGATAGGATAGTTAGAGAGAATGCCGGTAAACTGTCTAAGAAGACGAAATATTTGATTAAGAAACGCCAGAGTATGAAAGCTTCCAATCCAACAGACCAGATCGAATTGACCGAGATATCAAAGCCAATCAATAAGCGTAAGTGGCCGATATAAAGAAGTATAAGAAGGAGAAAATTGAGCATGCTGTAAAGTAGGGGGAAGCCTGAAAGTGGTGAAGCAGAAATTGGGCATAGGCAAAAACCAGATGTATGCACTAAGGGACAAGGTGGGCAACGTCATCACGAATATGGACAAGATAGTCAAAGTAGCCGAGAAGTTCTATACTGATCTCTACAGTAGCCAAAGTAGTCAGGACCGTAATGCGATTGGCGGTAGAGAAAACCAGACAGACGTTCAACCAGTGACGAAGGACGAGGTCACGAAAGAAATAGAAACTATGAAAAGGGAAAAGCCGCTGGAGAGGATCGGATAACTATATATTTGTTAAAGGACGAGGGGATATCGTGCTAGAAAAACTGGCCACCCTGTATACGCAGTGGCTGGTGTCATCGAAGCACCGGAACCATGGCAGAATGCAAGCATTATCCTCGTTCATAAGAAAAGGGACGCTAAATCCTTAAAAACTACAGACCAATCAGCTTACTCTCTGTTATGTGTAAGGTATTTACTAAGGTAACCGCTAATAGAATAAAGACAGCCTTAGACTGCAATCAAGGAAAGGATCAAGCAGGTTTTCAGAAACGGTACTCTACTATCGATCAAATTCATACCAGTAACCAGGTGACAGAAAAATGCTCAGAATATAGCCAGCTCTTATACACAGCATTCATTGATTATGAAAAAGCACTTGACTCAGTAGAAACCTCGGCAGCGATGCAGGCATTGCGAAATCAGGGGGTAGACGAGCCTTACGCGAAAGTGCCGGAAGATATATATAGTGGCTGCACAGGAACCATTTTTCTGCACAGAGAATGTAACCAAATTGCCATAAAGAAAAGTGCTAGGCAAGGAGACACGATCTACCCAGTACCATTCACGCCTTGCTTAGAGGAAGTATTTAGAGACTTGTAATGGGAGCAGTTAGGGATAAGGGTAGATGGAGAATACCTGAGTAATCTGCGATTTGCTGATGACATTGCCTTGCTAAGTAACTCAGGAGATGAATTGCAAAATATGATTGGTGACCTGGACAGGAAAAGTAGAAAGGTAGGCCTGAAAATTAATATGCTGAAGAATAAGGGAATGTTCAACAGCGTTGGGAAGGAACAGCAGTTTATATTGCCACCTGACGGTTCGAGGTAGCGCTTGAACGACAAAGAAGTTGGAGACTCTCGCGCGCTTCGGCTAGTTAACCCCTGTGGACTCTTGAGCTTGTGTCTTCGTGCTACCGTTTCTCGGGAACCTCTCTCTTGACTGTGTGTATCTGCCCCTGTTGCCGGTACCCATAAATCCCTGTCTTCGTGACAGTTTTGGTGGAGGTGCTGGTTAATTGTCCTCTCAATGTCGCACACCCCTCCGCGAACCACCGACACCGAGCTTTTGCCTGTGGACACGCCAGTTCACCGTGTCAGCCGGAGCAACCTGGACCTTCCTCCCGAACACGGGCCCTTGGAGTCCACTTCAACAACGAGCCTCCGGCCAGCCACGCAAAGCACTACGACAGTCATGCAAGGTACTCCTGTTTACGTTCAAAACCCCCGAGTGCCGAAATCGTTCCATGGCACTGCGCATGAAGACGTTGAGGATTGGCTAACTCAGTTCGAACGAGTCGCATCCTTTAATCAGTGGGACGACAACTTAAAGCTACGGAACGCCACTTTCTGCCTGGAAGACCATGCTTTGACATGGTATGAGAACCGAGAAGACACAATAACATCATGGCCTCAGTTCCGCCGTCTTATCGTAGAGGCGTATATCAGCCTGGATAAGCGCGAACGAGCAGAACGTGCTCTACAATCTCGAAAACAGATGCCAAACGAGTCCGTCATGATGTATGTTGAGGACATGACGAAACTATTTCGACGTGCGGATCCCAACATGTCTGAAGAGAGAAAGTTGCGCCACCTCATGCATGGGGTTAAAGAACAGCTTTTTGCTGGTCTTGTACGTAGCCCACCAACTACAGTTACCTCATTTTTAACAGAGGCGGTCACCATGGAAAAGATCCTACACCAGCGCCGCTCGGCGGTCTACGACAGCCCAATCCTCGCTACGACTGCTGCCGAGCCTCTTACAGCTGCTGTAAGAAATACTGAACAGCTCCGAGATCTTATTCGTGCGATTGTACGCGAGGAACTGCAGAAGGTTTGTGGCACGTTCCAACCCAGTGGTGATTCTCTCGCACATATGATCCGCGAAGAGATTCAGCAAGTCACGCAGCCATCTCTGCATGTTGCTGAAGCTCAAAGTACCCTTGTTCCTGATTATTCTCGTCCGACTTACGCTGACATTCTCCGACGCCCAGTTCCCGTCCAAGCTCCGTTGTCTACGTTACCACCAACCCAGTGCATGCCCGTCCAGCAGCCAATGCAATACATTCCTGTACAGCAGCCTACGCGGTACGTGCGGCCACCGCGATCAAACTTTCGACGAACGGACGTCTGGCAGGCCCCTCGGAGCCGCCGCCTTTGCCACCACTGTGGGGAACCTGGTCACATTTTCCGGTGGTGCCCTTATCGGGAACTCGGACCGGAGGGTTTTTACACCAACGCACCTAGACGCACGTTCGGACAACTACCTCGTGACATTGGAGACAACCTCGCACAAGAGAGCATCCGGATGGCGCGCCGACAATCCAGGTCTCCATCCCCACGTCGGCAAACCGCTTCAACAACTGGTAACTTCCCGCGAGCACCGCCTGGTCGCTCGCCAAGCCCCCACCGGGAAAACTGAGTAGAGCGACCTCCGCGGCGGGGCCGCTAAAGGTCAGCACAAAGAAGTCCCCCCAATGAGAACAGATATAGATTTTGGAGCAGAAACGACAGCATTTGGTTCACGAGACCGGCTATCGCTGGACATCCCTGTGTGCATCGATGGTCATAATGTCAGCGCTTTAGTGGATACCGGAGCAGACTTTTCGATTTTGAGTGGGAAACTGGCAGCGACCCTTAGGAAGGTTATGACACCATGGTGTAGCACGCAAATACGCACGGCTGGGGGGCATGTAATTACTCCTGTTGGACAGTGCACGGCTAGAATCCAGATTCGTACGTCAACGTTCGTTGTCAGCTGCGTCGTTCTCCGGGAATGTTCTCGTGATTTGATTCTCGGTGTGGATTTCCTACGGGAATATGACGCCATCATCGATCTCCGACAGCGAACGGTCTCGTTCTCAACGGAGAAAGCGGCTGCCAGCCCCACCGATGGCCAACGTACGTGCGCCCTACGGGTTTCAGCCGAGTGTGTTTCAGTGCCTCCCCGCTCCAGCGTGTTTGTGAGTGTTGTGTGCGACGGGCTTTGTGACGGGCCGATAATAGCTGAAAGCAACCGTTCTCTTTTATTTTCTCATGGCATCTGTGCAGCTCGAAGCTTAATTATTCTCAATAATGGTCACTCTGAGCTTCTCGTCACGAACTTCACGAATGAATCTCGCCACCTCTATCGCTCTACTGCCATCGCTTTCGGCGAACTGTTAAAGGAAGTTTCTGAATGTTTTGCGTTTGACGTTATTGATACTCCCAGTGTTCTAGACCGCATCGATGTTAGCAGTGACCTTTCTTTCTGTCAACAACGCGCCCTGCGTGCCTTACTGCTGGAGTACGCCCCGTGCTTTGCCTCATCATCGAAAGTCCAACAAACTTCTATCGCCAAGCATTGCATCATAACGTCTGACGATGCCCGACCTATTCGACAGCAGCCGTGCCGTATTTCGGCCAAAGAACGTGAGGCAATTCGGACACAAGTCCAGGAAATGCTTAATGATGATGTTATTCAGCCGTCTAAAAGTCCGTGGTCGTCGCCCGTCGTGTTGGTTAAGAAAAAGGATGGCACGCTGCGTTTTTGCGTTGATTACAGGAAACTGAATGACATCACAAAAAAAAGATGTATATCCGTTGCCCCGTATCGACGATTCACTCGATCGACTTCGCAACGCCAAGTTCTTTTCCTCCATTGATTTAAAAAGTGGTTATTGGCAGATAGAAGTGGATGAGCGCGATCGGGAAAAGACTGCCTTTGTGACACCCGATGGCTTATATGAATTTAAAGTATTGCCTTTCGGTCTGTGTTCAGCGCCAGCGACGTTCCAGAGAATGATGGACACCGTACTTGCTGGTCTTAAATGGCAAACCTGTTTGGTTTATTTGGACGACGTCATCGTGTTTTCCGAAACGTTTGACCAACATCTTAAGCGGCTGCGAACGGTATTGGACGCTCTTCGCTCGGCCGATTTGACACTCAAACCGGAAAAATGTCACTTTGGATATCAGCAGCTAAAATTTCTCGGTCATGTGGTTAGCGCGGACGGTGTCCGGCCTGACCCTGAGAAAACAGCCGCTGTAGCCAATTTTCCCATCCCTACCACGAAGAAAGCAGTCCGACGTTTCTTGGGCCTGTGCGCGTACTATCGCCGTTTCATTGCCGATTTTGCCAAGATTGCAGAACCTTTGACGCGCCTGACACGTGATGACGTCCCGTATGTCTGGTCTTCCGAGCAGCAGGAGGCATTCACCGAGCTGCGCCAACGGCTGCATAACCCTCCCGTTCTTGCACACTTCGATGAGGACGCTGCCACCGAAATTCACACCGACGCCAGCAATGTCGGTCTGGGTGCTGTTCTGGTCCAGCACCAGCAAGGCGAGGAAAAAGTGATCGCTTATGCCAGCCGCACCCTTTCTCGGGCAGAATCAAACTATTCAACTTCTGAAAAGGAGTGTCTCGCCGTCGTTTGGACCACAATGAAATTTCGACCTTACCTCTACGGCCGTAAATTTAAAGTTGTGACAGACCATCATGCTTTGTGTTGGCTAGCTAGTCTTCGAGATCCATCAGGACGTCTTGCACGGTGGAGCCTTCGTATGCAGGAGTATGATTACTCTATCGTTTATAAATCCGGACGTAAACATGAAGATGCTGACACACTGTCTCGATCACCCGTGGAGTTGGCCCATGACAGTACGGATGAAGACGCCCATTTTCTTGGCATTATCAGTTCCTCTGATTTAAAGGCCCGGCAACGGGCTGACCCAGACCTCAAAACTGTGATCGATCATCTGGAGGGTTTCGATTCTACAGTACCTCGACTGTTTGCTAAGAACTTGTCATCCTTCTGTACGCGCGACGGAATCCTCTACAAGAAAAGCGCCGGCAACAGTGACCGAGCCTATCTTCTAGTCATCCCTGCAGATCTCCGCGATGAAATCCTTCATGCTTGCCATGATGAACCCACCGCTGGACACTTGGGCTTTGCACGCACTCTTACCAGAGTGCGCCAGGCCTACTACTGGCCCAAACTTACCGCCACCGTTCATCTGTATGTTAGAGGTTGCCGCGAGTGCCAGCGACGCAAGACACCGCCATTGAATCCAGCGGGTTTCCTGCAGCCTATTCCCCCACCGCTAGTACCATTCGACCAAATTGGTATGGACTTTCTTGGCCCTTTTCCTCTATCGTCAGCTGGCAATAAGTGGATTATCGTGGCTACAGATTATCTGACACGATACGCGGAAACTATGGCGGTGCCACGTGCAACATCCTCCGAAGTGGCACAATTTTTCATGACGCAGATTGTCCTCCGCCATGGCGCCCCTTCATACGTCATTACTGATCGTGGCAAGGCATTTACAGCGCGTCTTCTTGAAGAAGTTTTCCAACTAAGCCAGACACATCACCGAAAGACTACTGCTTACCATCCTCAGTCTAATGGCCTTACTGAGCGACTAAACAAAACAATAGCGGACATGCTCGCCATGTATGTCGATGTCCGGCATAAAACATGGGACGAGATATTGCCTTATGTCACATTTGCATATAACACGGCCGTCCAAGAAACAACTTGATTCACTCCGTTTCGCTTAGTATACGGACGCGATGTACAGACCATGCTCGACGCTATGCTGCCATGTGTGGCTGACGACCAGCTGCTTACCGCTGACGCAGAAGAATTCATCAACTACGCTGAGGAAGCTCGCCAACTCGCCCGTAATCACATTACAAAACAGCAAGCAACAGATGCACGCCGATATAACGACCGCCATCGCTATGTCGTGTTCCAGCCTGGTGACAAAGTCTGGGTGTGGACACCTGTCCGGCGCCCAGGCCTGTCAGAAAAACTTCTCAATCGTTACTTCGGACCCTACAGAGTGTTGCGTCGCCTCTCAGAAGTTACGTACGAGGTTATTCCAGACGGAACTGTACCGAGTTCTAGTCGTCAGTGCTCGTCTGACCTGGTGCATGTACTTCGCATGAAGCCGTATTTTACCCGCTGAAAGTCATATTTGCCATCCGGAGCAGTTTTTTTTCTGTGAGCTTGCGGGTTTTTTTTCGGGGGGGGGGGGGGGAATAATGCCACCTGACGGTTCGAGGTAGCGCTTGAACGACAAAGAAGTTGGAGACTCTCGCGCGCTTCGGCTAGTTAACCCCTGTGGACTCTTGAGCTTGTGTCTTCGTGCTACCGTTTCTCGGGAACCTCTCTCTTGACTGTGTGTATCTGCCCCTGTTGCCGGTACCCATAAATCCCTGTCTTCGTGACAATATTAGGTAGTGAAGCACTGGAGTAGTAAGCGAATATGTCTACTTAGGACAGGTAGTAACCGCAGATTCGGACCATGAAAATGAAATAACAAGAATAAGATTGTTATGGAGCGCATTTGGCAAGCACTCGCAGATTATGACTAGCGCCTTACCAGTACCGCTCAAGAGGAAAGTATACAACAGTTGCATCTCACTTGTACTCACCTATGGGGATGAAACTTGAAGGCTAACCAAGAGGGCTCTACGTATATTGAGGACAACGCAGAGGGCTATGGAACGAAAAATGGTAGGGGTAATATTAAGAGGTAGGAAGTGTGCAGAGTGGATCAGAGTAATAACTCACTTTAACGGCATTGTATTGGATTTCAATAAGAATAAATGGGCATGGACAGGGCATGTAGGGCGAACAGAGGATAACTGATGGTCGCTTAGGGTAACAAATTGGATTCCACTGGAAGGAAAGTGTAGTGGGGGGCGGCAGAAACTTAGGTGGGCGAAGTAGGTTATGCAGTTCGCAGGGGTCACGTGTATGCAGCTACCACGGAACCGGGTTAATTGGAGAAACGTGGGAGAGGCCTTCGCCGAGCGAAAACCGTGAAAGAGTATCTATCAGTGTGCGCCAGATTAAACTCTGGCCACTTGCGGAGTACCTTGAAGTAGGCATGAACGTTGCAAAATCTATCTCTCAGTACTTCAACTAGAGTCGGGGTGGGGGAACCGAGCTTGGGGGACGGGGAACCTCAAAAGCGGCTTCAAGTAGGGAACCTGTTTTAGAAGCTGGAGACCCGGCAAACGCATTGCGGTGGTGGAATGATCCAAGGGCCGAGGGCCGCATATTCGGCTAAGAGCGAGTGCTGGCCGTCTACGGAGGCCCAAATGGGAGCTGGACTCGAATTGTCTGACAATCAAATCCTACGCTGCCCACATTCCCCTCCATGTTCCCATAACCCTATCCTAATTCCTATTTCCTATTACCCGACAACCCATCCCTTCCGCTACTTCCCAGGGGAGATACGCGGGTCTCCCCAGGCCCGCTTCCTCGGCTGTGGGTCGCTATAGTGGCACCTGTTCCTTTTATTTAATAACTTCCAACCAAAAACAAAATTCTTTTGTCTCATTGACCTATTCATTTATTTTTCGAATAGCGGAACTTTCTCTCCCCGCGATACATAGTGGTGCGGGCGGAGTCTGACTTTGGACTCCATCTTACCTTGTCCCTGTAGTGGGTATAGTCAGGCTGATGATGATGATGTACCTCAGGCCCCAGGTTGCACTTGCGTATGTTCAATGTTTGTCCTTCCTGCAAGGTATCTCCATCGAATGCCTGCTCTATGTCGCCGCATGAAGCATTACCTGCAACCACGAAAACGAAAACCAAAACTGCGATATAAGCATTCAATACCAGCTCATCAATGCGTTTCAAGCTTCGCTCTCTATGCACACATTTGTGAAGCCGAGTTTTGATCACGGTGAGCCGCGGCAGGCGCTCCACATCTGCGGGGCAGGAACCGTCCTCCTGTGCGAGGTGGTCGCCCATACCATGCCGTAGCTGTTGCTTCTTGAGCCATTCCCGCAGTTCCCTCTCCAATCACGCCAGCCACTCCGAGTGGGCCAGACCACCATCCATCTTGACCGCAAGTAACAACCGCTCCAGCAGCTCCCGCTCCTTCTGCTTACACTCGGCGAATAACCCCTATTTCAGGCTCTTGATTTCCTTCGCGTGCCTGGACTCGTCTCCAGTTCTCTGCTCAACGCCTTAGGTCGGGCTTCGGTTTTCGTTGTGCCCGCATTGCCTCTACCTTAGCCTTGTTTGCCAATTGTATGTGCCGGTCGGCCTCATGAATAGCTGCATCGAGTTTCTTGCGAAGTGTCAAGGTTGCCGACCGCTGCTTCCGTTCCTCGTAGAGTTCCGCCTCCAGGCCCCGGAAGTGTTTGGTGAGGCCCAACCGGTTTTCTTCGACCAGTTCGTCGCGCGTTGCAGGGAACTCTCACGCTTAGCCTTGAGTGCTTGAAGGGTGACGCGCAGCAGTAACTTGACATCCTAGGCTAGTTGCAGCTCCTCCAGCTCTTCATGACACGTTTTCTCCATAGAATGCTGGTTCTTCGGGGAGCGCTTGGCCTTCTCCAAATCATGCGCATTTAGATTTGCGATGCCTTGCGAGTTGACCAAGCCTTCTAGCTCCAGCTTCAACTGCTTTCGGGGCCGGCCAAGCCTCTAGAGAGTGTCATTGCGCTCCTCGAGCTCCCACACCAGGGCCAGAATGCGACTATCCTTCTTGCGCCACTTCCGCTCGGCCGTTTCCCACTCACCGGCTAGCCGCTCCGACGCGGTCTTCCGCTCTGCCTGCAGCTGGTCAAACTTACGCTGCTTCACTAGCTTCAAAGCCTTGGCCTTGTGCTTCTCAAGCTCGATGGTGATATTCTCGATCTCAGCCGGGAGCTTACGCTTGGGCTTGTCTTGCATGTCGTTGAAAGCAAGCAGTTCCTGGATCTGCCGCTACTGGGCTTCCATGTCTTTCTGGAGCAGCTTGCGAGCATCCTCCGCCTGCGCGGCCACCTCGCCCTCCTCGTCCGCCTTCTTGAGCTCAGCCACCTGCTGCACGAGGGTGGTGACCTGCTTCTCCAGGTTGCGCTTGGCCTCTCCCTCCTCCTCTACCTGCTCTTGGAGGGCCTTGCGCTCGCTCTCCAGCTGGCGAAGACGCGAGCTCAGTGCCAGCTTCTGCTTGGTCTCTTCGTGCAGCAGTTCCTGGGCCTCAGTGTTCACAGTCTTAAAGCAGGTTGATCAGGTTCCTCCGTAAGTGTTCGCTTGATCAGAGCCCCGCTTGCGTCACCTGCAGGCCGTTTCGATGGCGAGACAAAGCAGCGGGGATAAAATCAGGGCACCCGAGACGTACCTGGCGCTGGACTTCGGGATCCCCGATGGCGTCGAGGCAGGCTTAGGTGCGGATAAATGCCACGGTGCTCTGAGGCGCCCCCGGCAGGGACTGCAACGCAAACAGCTCAATATATGCGGCGAGGCTCTGCAGCCTTTCCCCGGGACCCTGCCGGCAAGTACAGAAGCTTTGGTATCGGAGCCTGGGTAGCGGAGTCTGACCGTCAGCCTCGTGTGGCGCTCTGCGCTAGATTGGAGTGAGCGCCATTATAGCGCAGCCCAAAATATTGGGAGTAGGAGTGCACTTGGATTTAGACGCATACAGAAAGGGTCACAGAGGCAAGATACAGACGCAGTAACAGAAACAGTGGCAGTCGCTCGCCGAACGACTCCTTCGTTCTCGCCTTTCTCATTCACCTCCCATGCACGGGTCTGTGTCGCACTACCTCATTTTGCATATCGTTACAGTATATATATATATATATATATATATATATATATATATATATATATATATATATATATAGCCAAGATCATTAACCCTTCATTTATTCTTCGTCTTCGACGAAGAATAAATGAAGTGTTAATGATCTGCGCTATTCATTTCTTCTGCAGCTAAGAACGTCTTTTTCGCAAGCACATATATATATATATATATATATATATATATATATATATATATATATATATATATATAAGACGATCGACGTAGGGGCGCACCTACGAAACACACACACTCAAACACACACACACACACACACACACACACACATATATATATATATATATATATATATATATATATATATATATATATATATATATATACATATAGTCGTGGCCTAGTGGTTAGGGCGTCCGTCTCGGCTGCGGGAGATGATTCGTTCGAAACCCGCTGCCGGACACCTACCGGTAAAAATGGGTACAAGCGCGTCCCCGGCCGCGTATTGCCAAACCATATCCCGTAGGCGCACTGGAGCAGATGACGCTCTGAGCGAGTTAAACGGTGATTGTTGCTGAAAGGTCTCTCGGAACGCAACCTAAAGGTAACATACACTCACTGACGCAGGAAATTATAATGGGGAATGTAATTGCTAAGTGTAACAGTTGTCATGCCGATTGTTGCTGAAAGACGCTCTGAACGCAACGTAAAGGTAACATACACTCACTGAGGGCAGAATATAATTGTGGTGCAAAAAACGTATTCAGAAAAAAAAAATTACAACACAGGAGTCGAACTAATGTTTCAGTGGCATCAGTGCATAGATGGGTGATGTTGATCCATTGCACCACAAAACCGACGGGAACGGTGGCCTTTAAAGGCGTTCTTATTCATTTTAGACAATATATACACTATTTGTCGCCAGGTGGCGCTGCTCAGAGCCAAAGCAACGTCTGCTCGAGTGCTCCTACGGGATATGATTTGCTAATTAATACGCTCCCCGGCCTGGCGCCCGGCTCCCGCAGGGGTGCGCGCTTGGAAGAGGGTTTGCAAACCCCGCTGTGCTCCGTCTGGGGCCAAATAGTTTCGAACACTTCAGCCTGCAAAGGTGGTTCATGATACCGTGTTTTACGGGGTTCAAAACAGAAAATGAGTTGTGTCCTGCACACGCTAAAACTCAGAAAAGCCTTGAAGTCTCAAGTGCGAAACGCTCTAAGCCAGTGTGTCAATATATATATATATATATATATATATATATATGTGTGTGTGTGTGTGTGTGTGTGTATGTGTATATATGTATATATATATCGGTGCCTTATAATATTTGTATGAGAGACATCTAACGGAGCCAGTTATTATCAGTCGACAGGCCTATTTAGGTTGCTGTATTCTACTGTACTTTGTTTCTGTTTATGGGCAGTTGTCAATACGACGGCCGTTGTTCTGTTGTTCTTTACCTTTCTCTTTGACACGGTACTATGTGATAGCTAATTTTGATATTTGCGAGCACACTTTTGTTGATGTATGTATAGTCCAGCCCTGCGTAGTACTATCATCTGTATTAGGCTGCTCTTCCCCGGTCATCCCCCTTCCTGTGGTGTTAGATAAGTAATACTGCAAGCTTTAAACTTCATATGTTAGCACATTCTGGAATGCGATATGTAGAGAACGATGTTTTCTTTGCGATTGATTAGTTTTGGTCTGAATACAGTTGTACTGATTTGTCTAGATAGTCTTACTAGCAGGTTTGGGATGTGTCAATTAGAGAATGAAAAGGGTAACTTGTTTAGCTTTTTAATAATATTTAGTTCCTAAAGATGTCCGGCAATATTCTATGATATTTTTCTTTTTTTTATGTCACTACCTCTGCTGGCTTTCTTCTTTGAAAGATCCTTCTGGTCGACTGGCCCGTTGGGCTCTGAAGCTCCAAGACTACGGCATTAACGTCATCTATCGGCCGTAAACATGCCGATGCTGATGCTCTCTGACGTTCTCCATTGCCGTCTGAAGCCACTCCTGCTATATCCGTTCTACATCCCACCGACATGCCCACCGTATGACTTCCGCGCAAGGCAAAGACGCATGGATCGCTTCACTCCTGGATTTTTTATCTGGCCGCGCTTCACGACCTCCTTGCCACGCTCTCCGTCGCCAGTCTCACCATTTCGCCATCAGAGACAAGCTCGTCTACCGTAGGAATTACCTTCCGGATGGTAGAAAGTAGCTGCTTGCAATTCCGACCCATCTGCGCTCTGTGATTTGCTCCCATTACCACGACAATCCCCAGTGTGCCCACGCCGGCTTATTGAAAACCTTCACTCGCCTGCGACAGCGGTACTACTGGCGTGGGATGTACCGTTATGTTCGTCGGTTCGTCCAGTCCTGCCAAGAGTGTCAGCGCCAAAAACATCCACCTCGCCAGCCTGCCGCTCCTCTGCAGCCACTGACCTGCCCAGCTCAACCCTTCGAGCGCGTTCGAATCGACCTGTACGGCCCGCTTCCTAGCACATCAACAGGCAATCGCTGGATCATCGTTGCAATTGATCATCTCACACGCTACTCCGAAACGGTGTCTTTGCCATCTGCTACAGCCCAAGACATTGCCTCCTTCATCCTCCATCACATCATTCTTCGCCACGGGGCTCCCAAAGAATTGCTGAGTGACATAGGTCCCGCCTTCCTTTCTGAAGTTGTCGAAGCTGTTCTTAGAGAATGCAAAATCGTTCATCGCGCCACTTCCGCATACCATCCGCAAACAAATGGAATGGTTGAGCGTTTTAACCGCACCATGGTCGACATGCTGGCAATGTATGTCGTTTCCGACCACTCCAACTGGGACCATCTTCTTCCATTCGTCCCATTCGCTTATAACTCTGCCACTCAAGCAACCACAGGATTCTCGCCATGTACGGCCGCGAGCCCTCTTGTACCATGGACACCATTATCCCTTTCCGACCGGATTCTTCTGAATTCACGACTGTTTCACAAGCTGCAACTTATGCTGAAGAATGCCGCCAACTTGCCCGGTCTTTCACTTCTCACGATCAGCAACAGCAGAGAACCACACGAGATCAAACTGCACTTCTTCCTACTTACTGTACAGACTCTTTGGTCTGGCTATGGGTGCCTTCCTCCAGTCCCGGCCTTTCATCCAAACTTTTAAGCAAGTATCAGGGCCCCTACCGCATTGTCAAGCAAACATCCCCCGTTAACTGCTTCATCGAACCCCTTACGCCATACACTGACCACCGTCGCCGCAATCGTGAAATAGTGCACAGTAACCGCCTGAAGCATTAATACGACCCTGCCATCGTCACATCGCCATAATCCGCCAGGATGGCGTCATTTCGCCCGGGGGAAGTTGTAAAACAGGTATTCGGCTCTGATATGTTCAGCGCCTGATGCTCTGAAGAGAACGACAACCACGTTCAACGCGCGTGACTGTCAGGAAAGAAAACGACAACGAAGCTCTCTCTCCGACGCTCGGGCGTGCGCTTACAGAAGTGCAACGACTGATCGCAGAACGTTCCTTTGACTGTTGACGGCGTAGTGCCCTGTTCAAGGACTCCTATTACTGGTAGCTAGATGGATTTATTGAAAGGAACGGCAGAGCGTCTGGCCGGAGTAATTAAAATCTGGCCTGCTACTCTGCACTGGGGAAGTGGAAGGAGAGAAGAAAGACGATCATGATGGATGACGATGTGAGGGAAGGCATATGAAATATATATACAAGCACAGCAGCTTGCTTTACATGCGCGAATCAAGTCCGCTTGAGCATAAAAAACGCCGAAGGTCACGCACTGCCAGGACGCCCTTCCCCTTGTCCTGCCAAGCGCCCAGCAGCAGTTCCTCCGACAGAGAACTCTTGTCCAAACGCTTCAAGGAAGCGGCTAGCACATTTATTTCGCACGCATACATTGGGCACACTAGTAATGTATAGTCCACAGTGTCTGGGATGCCACAGGTTGAACATTCCGGTGAGTCCACCTGTCCAATTAAATGCAAGAACTTGCACGTGAAAGCCACGTTTAAACGAAGTTTGTGTAGCAATCATGCCTGATGACGCGGAATATCAGGCGGAACATAAAATTTCAATGTTCGATCGAGTCTTTTTTAGACGAATGTGTCGGGCATCTGGCTGGGCCTAGTAACCTGCTGTAGCATTCTTCATGCAACCCGTAAGAAGGCACGCCGTATCCGCTCTTAAAAAGGACACAGCTGTTTGGAGGCCATTGCTGAGTGCGCTTTTTGCTTCAACATCGGCCTGTACATTCCCATTGAGCCCGCAGGGGCCATTGAAACGTTATCCTGTGGCCTTGCAGCTGAGCAGATACGAAGAGCTGTTTAGAGCCAGGGGCTGGCAGGCTGTGCGGCGTAAGACTTTTTTAAACTTTACAATGCAGACTGAAATTTGCGTGACCTAATGGTTAGATTTTTTTTCTATAAAGCAGGTTACATGCAGTTTTAAGGTAACAAGCAAATTCATCCCCCTAGCATTAATAAATGTAATAGGTTGCATTATTTATTGGTTCGAAATTAGTGCATAACATTCATAAATTTCTTTCACCGGCATGTGCAGAATGAATATGAACCAAAGGGAGGTGTAGCTTTTCGATGTAATTTCTATCTGTGGGCTTCGATGCTTTCTAAATAGATCAATATTAAAAACTAGTTTTAAGATCACTGCTGTGCCCCGCCGGGGTGGTGCAGTGGTAAGACGCCCGACTACTGTGCCGGAGTTCCCGGGTTCGAACCCGACCGCGGCGGCTGCGTTTCGATGGAGGCGAAACGAAGAGGCGTCGTGTGCTGTGCGATGTCAGCGCACGTTAAAGATCCCCAGGTGGTCGAAATTACTCCGTAGCCCTCCACTACGGCTCCTCTTTCTCTCTGTCCACTTTCATTCCCACCTCCCTCCCTTCCCTTACGGCGCGGTTCGGGTGTCCACAGAGCAAGTGTGACAGTTACTGCGCCTTTCCCTTCCTCTGAACCAATTATTTAATTAATTAAGATCACTGCTGTGAAATTGTAACGTAGTTCTGGTAAAGGTTTCGGGGTGTTCCTTCTCTTTTTCCTCGTAGCAGCAAATATCACCTTCCACCGCACGATACCCTCAAGTGGACGGCTAATGGGCGTTTCAAGCTTCGTGGTTAGTTTGCGGTAATCACGCATGAGGGCACTATTCACTCGAAATGTAATGGTACTCGAATGTAATGGTATCCACCCGGAAGTTGATGCAGGTGCAGTAACTGTTCCTGAAGCTCTGGGGTTTACAGATACCAGTGGCCGGGTGAATAAACCGGCGGTGGAAACTAGCAAAAAACGACTGGAAGATTGGTGGCTTAAAAGCAGAGAAATGACATAATGTTAGTAATGTAGAAACAAAAATTTAATAAAAAGAATGCTGGTTTAGTTAACCAATCTTAATCAATAATTAAGATGTAGGGAGCAAAATGAACATGATAGCTACTGCTATCACTCCGTTTCAAAGGGGACGCTCCTGTATTCCATCCATCCATCCATTCATCCGGGAATAGTAACTGCAGTCATCCACTTTGTAAGTCTTTGTCATGAGAACGAACTGCGGTTAAACGAAGCGCAGAACCTTGCGAACTCCGTAGCCCCAATCTGTCCTTCCACGAAGCTCTAGTGGATTTCTAACGGAGCTCTGAATCCGCGATTCTAAGAGATTATAAAAAGAAGGGGTGGCACTTATAGAAAAAGTCCGAAGTGACGCTGGGTTTCATAAGCATACGCCAGTGAAAAGAACGCTCCTTTGCGCATTGTTTTTGTCTTTTCCGCTTTCGAAGCTGCAAGGTTCATTTTCGGCGAGAGATGCATTTAGCAATAAACGGCAAAAATATCGTTTTGAGCAGAGGGAAGTGGACGCTGCTGCACCCCTTAGTGGTAGGCCTAACATATGCAACCCGGCCTGTAGCACAGTTTGACTGTAGCCTCTGTTGAAGGAGTTGTCGTGAGTGCGATGTCTTCGCGTTTTCATACACCGAATTCGATGTGCGACTGATACTTCTAAGACGGCTGCACAAGCGGCGCTAATATAGTGTTGCACGGAGTGAAGCCGACGCTCCGTAGGGATAGGGCTAACGTCTTCAAATTGCGCCTTCATGGCGAGCTCGACTAACCGTATGAATTCCCAGTACCCACTCTTGAAATGAGCGCAGAAGCAGTGGCACCTTCGCGTGAGCCTCCAATCGTTTCCAAGTGTGACTAAGAATGAAAACACACTTGTGCGAGTTCTTCACTTGAGTGCACGTCGAGGAAGGTGTGTTGGCTTTTGCTTCGCCCGGACTTAACACCATTGTGCCGGCATTGACAAAAGTTCCTGTGCATACTTTGTCGCACCCTGACCTACGAAATATTTTTTCTTTGATATGGCTACCCTAAAGGATGCTTCAAGCCCAGTCTGTTAGAGAGGAAATTGACATTGTGCTTTTGCCTGTGTCAGTTTGAGCGGAAAATTCCATTGAAGCATGTTTTCATTTCGCATCTTAATCGAGTCGAGCCGGCTGTCAAGAGCACTTGAGCGTGCTGCCGAACAAAGTGACATGTTAAAGCAGGTATATTCTTTTAAGGGCTCGTTGAATTCGTCATTTGTATGATCATACGCCTAAGTTCGAACGACTCATCGCTAGTGTATTGTAAGTGAACTCCTCCGTTAAATTTCGCCGAGACTTCACGCGTTCTGTGCTAGTCGTCTCACATATCTGCACTGAGTTTTCTGTTGTCAGTGGAGATAGCTTTTCGAACGTTTTATTCAATTAAGCAGTCTGAGGATTATTTATATTTTTTTGTTTCCTTGAATATATTTAACATCTACAGGCATTCGCTACCTTCTTCAATGATCTCCCAACTAAGTGGAGGCAGTTACTAGAAAATATTTATTTGAACTGTTCCCTTTTTTAAAGCTTTAGTTCCCGGGAAAACAGGTTCTTCTGTGTGCCTCACCCCAAGTACTTTTTTTTGTCATATAGGACGGTTCTTAAACGTATTCTCTTGGCTTTCAACCAAATACTGCCATATGCATAGTGGGTCAGGAATTTATTTAGCATTTTTCACCGTAGTTTAAGTTGGCTTTAATGTGGCGTATTTTTTCGTGAATTATACTTCACTGTCATGAATAAAAATGATAAATGTCTTAGTTTCCGGTAAAAAAAAAATGCATTCTTACGACCCTGTCCCTTCTTCACACTGGTTCCTGTCCCGTACTTATTGTTGTTGAGCGTTAGGCATTCTTAATTTGCTCTGAAATGAAATACACCATCCCGAGAATAAAATTGGGGAATGCTTTGTAACTGTCAAATAGTTGTTACGCCTCACCAGACAAAAATTAGGAAGCAATCAGTCAGTTTGCTAACTCATTCCCCTGATGTGCATGCGCAGGAACTAAAGAACCGTCTTATTGTCTCTGTCGCATTCATGAGAAAGTTTCTATTGCCGAAGCGTGAAGCCTAAAATTTTCGCATCACTTTTTGATGTTTGCGTGGCTTTCAGTATATATAGTCTCTACTTTCTGTATTTTCGCTATTTAATTCTTGTGTTATGAATACTGCTCGTAATGGAAGGCAGATGTGTGTCTCTCGGGCCAGAAACTTAATGCTACGACAGGAAATGTAATAATTCTGACCAGAAGATTTTTTGTTATTTTTTGTGAAGGAGTTTTTTTTAAATAAAATTGCTTTTTGCATGCTATGGTTTGTGAAAAGTTTGCACTCGGGCAGGAAGCGTGGCCGAGGCTGGTTGAAGATTAATATGAGAGGGTTCGACGACACTGATTGTCGCTTCTGTTAGGTTCCACTGAGTTTCGTAATTACAAAACCTAAACTGCCGCCTCGGGTCTCGGTTTGTTTCCACTGGACACAGTGATGCACTGCGCGTGGGCGTGATGTCGTGTGAATGTATGAACCACAATGTAGCAAATACTACATTCAGAAGGATGTATAAAGGCAGCGATCCGACGTGCTTTTTTTTTTTTTTTAACTTCGTTGCTCTGTCCCTTGAAGCGCACTTTTTAAAGTTGTGGGTAAAATATATCGCGTTATTATGCCATATCTTTTAGTTCCTTTTGCGATTACACTGTTCCATCAAATAGCACAGTTCTGCCTAAGCTTTAAGAGGAGGTTAAGAACACCAAAACAAGCTCACCAGACCGCTCCCGTTGCCTCTTTGAAGACGTCGGGGTAGTGAGATGGTGGCCCCCTGCACATACACAAATGCGATAATCTGCACAGCGTATCCTTTACTCGGCAAAAACAAACGGATACAACTAGCGGCGGTACGCGCTCCGTAATTGCGAAACTGAATCGAGCCTAATAGCATTGGTAAAGACTGCGAGAAACGTTACATATTAACTTCAAATGAACCTATATTTTGCAGTGAGAATCTGCTCCCTATACACCAGCTGTAATTGCTCAGAACATTTTGGAGTGAAAATTTGTACATTTTAGAGTGAAACTGGGGAAAATTTTTTTACCCATATATAGCGCTCTAAATCGAACCTCGTTTAGGGAGGAAGTTAGAGCACAACCCATTTACTCAGGTTCGGGTGTATTCGTGTTCATCTTTCTATGGTTCCAATCTCTGAAGTTTGAATCTGTTTAATAATGGCATTTTCGTAATTAGGAATATTTTACTGTCATAAAGTGGATCGACGCAACATCCAAATACTACACGATGCCTTTGTTAACCCTCGCGATGCAGACAATGCCATGTACTTGAGGACCGTGCTACATCCTGTAAAGACCTGCAGGTTCCAAACTGTTTAATGGCAAAGTAACATAAGCGTGATATTCAGGAATGTAATGAAAGCATTTTTCTGAATAAAATATTTTCTTCATTTTACCAGTTAAAAACTTTTTGTAATTATGAAACTGCTATGCTAAACCTAGCCTTCCCCTCACCAAGAATGCACGATAGCAGGCAAGTACGTCACCGACGGAGTAAATTTCACAAAATCATATACGATTGCAGCCCCTCATCTTCCAATATGTGTGCGAATTTTATCCGGAGAACGCGTCCATGGCCCTTAATTTTGGCGAGCCTCCGGTATATATGTAAGGTAGTAGAATCTGCAAGACATTATTAAAGGGACACTAAAGAGAGAAAGGAAGTGGGTTTGCATCGATAGAATGCCAGTTCCTGATTACAAAAAGACCACTCTTACTGAAAACAGAGCTGTTATAAGGTAGTAAAGAAGAATAACAGAAATACAGGTATCGCCACCACAGCCAAACGGCCGAGGCTCGCAACTACAAATCACGTGACGCGCTAGGGATCCCGGAGGCTGACAAATGCGAATTACGTTGCATGTTTGAATGCGGTAGTACGCTTTTTCTCAAACATGATAACACGCTTTTACCACACGTAAACGACGGCGAAAAGACAACGTAAACGTTGCAAGGCAAATACAAAAATATACTTGGAGGCGCCACAGGTGCCCACTTCAGTTTTGGTTATGTTTCGGCTCAGGCATTTCGTGCGCACTCGGATAGTTTGTTTGAACCTGCAGCGCCTGAATTACGAGCTTGGAGTAGCAGATGCGCCTTGATGGTTCCCATTTGAGTATTCGGAGGCACGAGCGAGCGAAATCCGCTACCGCCGACACACTCCTTCGTTCACACTTCTGCGCCAACAAATCGCCGCCGTTGCCGCTTCGACTGCGACCTGACCGCTTGACTGCAGCTACGTACGCCACGAAAAGCATACATATGCGAAGTACCGAAGGAAAAACGCATTATCATTCAATTGTTCACTAAATCATGGCACATCTGACCAACATATACTGCGTCAACAAGACCTTCAACGTGCTATTTGCAGGCGTCGTAAACAAAAGGGGCATACTTGCCGCTCATACCAAGGAGAGCGTCGATATATTGCGCTCGTCGCCGGCGAAAAAAAGGGCCTCGGGTAAAAAGTAGAAACAAAAAATAACGAAGCATCAGAAATATATTACAAAAGGTTAAAAAAAATCGATTTGCAAAAAAAAAAAAGAAAACACCAGAAGCGGTATCGAACTCGCTACTGTTTGCTCTGTAACGTTCGGCGCTAACCGCGCCGCAGGCACCTTGGAAATATTTCCAGTTTTTACGTCACGGCCCCATTTACAATAAATTGTTTCTGCTGCTGGTCTAAAAATTACAACTTCTTGATCATCGGCGCATGCTGCCCTGCTCTCACGTCTTGCAACTAATGTTCTGGATGCCTCTGCGCACTATATTGTGCACTGGATCCATTTTAACATGTGAAATTTCACAGCGCTGGCAAATGTAGTGGCGCCGGCACTTCGGTCATGTTCTGCTACCGTGGACGTAATTTTAGCTCAACACGGAGCTGTAGCACAAACCTTGAAGGAAAAAAGTGCGACGAAGCTTCAAAACTGATGAGCGCAGCAGCGAGGACGCTATTTTGCTGGTAACTAAATCTTATTTGTATGTAAACATGTCAGGAAGCGTTGCGATGACCGAGGGCTCGGTTTGTTTATACACAGTGCAAGAAGGAGCGAAAAAGCTTGAGAAACATGTAAAGTATTGTGCATTACAAGCGCTCTGTGTTTTTTTTTTCTTCCTTTATGGGCCCATCGCTCGGAAAATTACTCTCTTCATCGTTTTATTTATTTCGGCTGAGGCCGTCATTGCGAGTACGCTTTTGCCAAGTTGGCCCTTGAGGGATGCGACGCCGCTGGCCGCGCCGGCTCGCTAGCTATCACGGAGTCTCCGCTTACGTCATAGTGTGCGTCACTCAACTCCAACTACGTAGTTGGAGGCCACAGTTTGAATTCGACCGGCGGGAACAAGAAAAAACCTCAACTTCTTATCGCAATATCTCAGCAATTATTCGATTTTTTGCTGCCGGATATGCGGCGACAGTGTCACCAAATGTAGTTTATTAGATTTTCATACTATCTTTGGCTGTCTTTAGTGTCCCTTTAAGATACCGGGTGCTCTCCTTCAACAAAATAGATAGCAGAAGTACAAACGCAGACATTATATGCCTTGGACAGAATGCACAGCGCGTCTTGAACCTAGCAATGCAGGCAGCACAATACTAAGTTGTCTACAATTTTTTAAAATAAACTCATAAAGAGAATTTATTGGGTACAGACATACCTACAAAAACGCACAATAATCCCAAACCAAAGCCCTATACAAAACGCTATAGGTTGCATACACATAAGAAATAAAAAAAACATAAATCCCCACAGAGGCGAAAACGGTAAACGGGGAGGGTTCTAATAAAGGACGACAGGCATCTCTAGTCTGCTACCCCGTACAACATAGAAGCGCGTGTGCAAAGCGCCGCAGAAACTGCGTCTCGCCGTCTGTTTCTAACTGTCCAGGCAGATACTTCCAGACGACGAGGCGCAGCCCCTGCAGGGCTGGGTACATTGCTCGGGCGGGAGTGCGGCGCTCCTCAGAGAGGCACCTGTGACGCCACAACACAAACAGAACCACAATGAACACACGGTGTTCAAAAGGGTTGCGCCGGCGCCTAATGCCGAGGCTCATGCGGACGTTAAACATCCTATATGCGAGCCGCCACATTGTTCTCGCAAATACAAATTCGAAAAAAAAACATGCGCGAGGTGCTCGGGAGCCCCACAGTTGGCACACTGATCATTGGGTTCGATACCCCATCTGGCAAGGCGCTGTCTCGTTAGGAGGACGCCCCAGCGCCTAACCCAGTCAATATCTCGCACTTCATTTGGCAGCCAACAAGCAACCCACGCTCGCAATTTGTATACAGCGGTCTATCGTTGCTCATCAGCTGAAAGCCTGCGAACGGCTACTAATTCATTGATGCGAATGGCTGGTAGGTCGCTTAGATTAACATGAGAGGTCTGCATCGAGAGTGGGCTTTATCTCGGCAACCTCGTGGTAAAAAGTGTCCGCCTGTGGACCGAGATATTGTTCGGGTGTAAGCAGACGACGCGCCGTGTTCATCCAGTAGAAGATGAGTGAGCGACCATGGTAAGACTCATCAGCTAATAGCCTCTCTACCAACTTTAACGCGAGTACTCGAGCCACTGTCGGGATGCACGGCTGGTCAAGGCCTCCCCTGCTCCTCGGAAGGTGTTGGAAGTGACGGGCGACTAGCGCTGTCATGCCATCCCATACAAAAGTCCCTATAAGGGACGGAAGTCTGTTCACCACACGGCGTGGGATTGTCGCGATACGCGCCCCATAAAGGGTGAAAGCGCACGCTTGCGTCTTGACGGCACTAATTTTAGCATTGAGCGTGAGGTTGAAACGCACTGCGTCATAAAGGGAGTGAGTGGCTCGGAAGAGAACTACGTCCCATGTCAGGGGGAAGACCCCGCTTGGCTCAAACAACACACTATGTACACGCACTGCGTCCACAAACGGTACGGCGGCGGCTAAAGGGCCCCTGAACGGACCGAAGGGGAGTGCGTTACTTTTCTTCATGTTGAGCTTCACTCCAGATACAGCTGCGTATTCTGAAAAGATGTTCAAAAAAAAAAACAATGAAACTGTCATTGTCACCCACGAAGAGTGAAATGTCGTCGCGTGTGCAGATACAATGACAGTCTCCTGTCCTACTGACGGAAAACCTCGAATACGCCTGTTCGCAGCGACCCTACGCAGCAGCGGGTCGGGCGAAAGTATGAAGAGTACCGGCAAGAGCGGGCACCCCTGACGCACTCCCCGCGTAATCGGAAAGCTTCCGGCAATTTGACTATTCAGTACTAGTTCACTGCTAAGATCTGTGTAAAGGCCGCGTAGGAGCTGAACGCATTCGTCAGGAAAACCAAATGAGCGGAGCACGGCGAACAAGTAACCATGGTCTACGCAGTCGACGACCTTTACCTGGTCTAAGGAACAAAAGCTCCAGTGATCCGTTTGGCACAGACGTATTCGAAGATGTCTCACGTCAGTGTCAGCGAAGCAATCACCAATTGTCCAGGTACCGAACAGGACTGGTATGGGCTAACCAAATCCTGAAGGTAGATTCGCACCCTACGGACCAGCAATGTGGCTCCAAGTTTGTAGTCGGTGTTAAGGAGGGTAATCGGTCGCCACTATGACGGACTCGACGGCATCCTTCCCTCCTTCGGAATTAAAACGATATAACCGACACTGAAGGGTAGCTTGGTGCCGCTCTCGAGGAAACAATTTATGGGCTTAAGTAAAGAAGGACCGAGGATGTCAAAGAAAGTGGAATAAAAACCGGTTATAATTCCATCAAGACCGCGAGCGGTCGACTAGTTCGTGGCGCCTAAGGCACAACGCACCTCCTCCAAAGTTGCCGGCTCCTTAAGTGCCGAACATGCGTATTCTGGAAGTTGAGGAAAAGGCCCACAGAAGGAGCCGACAGCTTCTTAAAAATGCTCCTCCTGGTCGAGGACTTGCAACGAAAAGAGGACAGCGAAATATTCGATAAAGGAGTTGCGGATATCCGCGGGTTCCAAAGATGTCGTACTGTCCGCAAGCGTGACGCTCTCCACGCGAGTTCTCCTGTTACTGCACTGGCCCACGGCTCGTACGGGTCCGAGGTTCCGAGGCGTCCACAAGCAGCACGTTTGATGGTCCCGCGAGAGTGATGCGCGTGAACTGTCTTCGAGGGTGCGGTGATAACGCTCGCGCAGCGTCTCGAGATATTCGCGCATTGCGAACGTAAGCGTTTCGCCGCCAGGTATGATGCGCATATGGCGCAGAACGTCATTCAGCATGGTCGTAATGCGGAAACGCCGCGCCTTCCCCAAAAACACAAAAATATCACGCCAGTGTGTTTTCTGCGCGACCTAGGTAGCAGGTGTTATGTCACTACTGCGGCCACAAACAAGCACAACTTTCGGCGTATATCAGTGAAGCACTGTTCATCACATAGTACCTCTGCATCCATGCGCCACATCAGGGGGCTGTTTGAACGGCCCGGGGCTGCCCGCACAGTAATCGTCACCGGGAAGGATAGGATAGGATAGGAAATATGTTAATTTCTCTAGGAAGGTCTTGTGCTAGAAGCAGGAGAGGTCCATCTTCCATCATCTCACAGGTTCGGTGCCCTAATCCAGGGCTCCGCTGAGCTTCGCTGCTCGCTGGGCGTGCTGGATCAGACCTAGTTGTCAATCCAGATCGCCGCTGGAGAGCCGGCTCTCCCACTGTTTCGAACTCGGGTCTTCACGAAAGCTATCGTTATTTCTACATTGCCACGTGATGTGGTATAACGAAGGTTTGCTACCACACCATTTGCAGGTGTCCCGATATTGCAATGGGTAAATCTTCCTTAGGATATGCAGGTTAGGGAATGTTTCTGTCTGCAGTCTTCGCCAGTAAACTGCCTGCCTCTTGTTGTTTGAGATGCCGATGAGGCGACGGATAGCGGATCCGTACCCCTTTATAGTAGTTCAGAATGTCTGAGTACGTAGGGCCGGCTCGCTCGGGTAGATCGTCCGATTGAGAGGCAGCTCGGCTCGGTACCGGCGAGCTACCGCTTCGGGGCGCTCGTTCCCCGCTATGTCGGTGTGTCCTGGCACCCAGTAGATGCTGTGTTTGACTTTTAATGGGGTCGTCTGAGCGTGGCGCGACCTATGCAGCCGTTCATGTAGTTACGGCACGCTTCTCTCTAATCAGTAAGAATGGTAAGATACGTGCTGCTTCGATACCCGGCTACCACCGCTAGAGCATCGGTCATCTCCTCCCCTTCGTGCAATCCCTGAATGAGGCGCTAGCTAATTCCTTTAGGGTGGAGGCAATAGCTACCGCCACTGCGCTGTTATTTGAGCTTTCTGTATACGGAGCCGCCTCCGTGTATACCGTTGTGGATTTTATATCTAGATTTTGTTTTCATACTTCGCCCGGGCTGCCCGACGGGCCGCATGCAAGTTGGGGTCCATGTTCCGGGGAAGAGAGCTAACCTTTAGCGTCTGGAGAATTGCGTCCGGTATGCTCGCAGTACAATTCTCGATTTCCGCAGTTTCACCTAGTCCCAGTCGCCTAAGAAGCGAGCGCCCCGTAGGAGTCTGCTGGAGGCTTGCTATCTGCGTGAACATATGGGCTTCTTTGATCTCTTGGAAGGTGTTGTGAACGCCAACAGCTAGTAGTTTTGCGTTGGAGGTCTTTATTGGTCGGTGCAGGGCTGTCTTATAAGCTTCGCGGATGATGATATCTACACTTTCCACTTCTCCTTTGTTGAGGTTGAAATACGGGAGGGCGTAGCCCACGCACTGAGTACCAGGCTCTGAACCAGGCGCAGGGTATCCTCCTCCCGCATACCGCTCCGCTTCTGCGACACGCGCGTGATCATCCTGGCGACCTGAGTGGTCGATTGCTTGAAATGGCCGAGCGTATGGCCGCATCGCTGATTGCTCTGGAGCCACATTCCTAAGACTCGTATCTTGTCTCGTTCGGGAAGTAGCTGTCCTTCGAGGGAGACATTGAGGGTCCCTTCTTTGTGTTTCCCTTTGTGAGTTTGCAGGAGTTCGGATTTTTCTGTGGAGCAGGCGAGACCTCGTGCACGCAGGTAGCCGCTGCTTGCAGTCGTTCTTTTTTTCTGGCTGAGCGACCCGGAGGTAACCCAGACAGTGAAGTCGTCAGCGTACATGGCGTGCTGTATGCCTTCGAGCTTCTCGAGTTGTCTAGCTAGTTCATTCATAGCCATGTTGGAAAGTAGTGGTGAGATGACGGACTCTTGATTGTCGCTGCGAAGGTCTTTGAGCCCAACCGTCGCAGTTCGGTTGGAGAGAAAGGCGTTCAAATAGCTGTGAATCTTCTCGCCACAGTGGAGGTTATCGAGTCCTTCCATTACAGCCGCGTGGCTAACGTTATCAAAGGCACCTTTAATATCGAGGGCCATGACCGCGTTCTCGCCTACGCTCGGGACATTGCTGAGGACTTCCTCTTTGAGTTGTATGAGGACGTTTTGGGTGCAGAGGTGAGCTCGGAAGCCTAACATGCTGTGGGGGTACAGGTATTCGTCCTCCATGTAATTTTGGAGCCTCCGAGTAACGACGCGCTCGTAGAGCTTGGCTAGGCAGGAGGTGAGTGAGAGAGGTCGGAGGTTTTTGATCTGGAGTTTCTTACCCAGTTTTAGGATCATTACGACCTCTGCATGCTTCCACTCTTCAGGAACCGTTCCTGCGACCCAGTGCCCATTGAGGAATGTGATCAATTGGTCGACCGCCACGTCGCTGAGGTTGCGTACGAGTGCATTCTGGTATCTTGTCTGCACCCAGCGCAGTGTTGCACGTGCATACTTTATGGCAGCGAACACTTCGTCCCCGGTGATCGGCCTGTCCAGGTGGGTGTTCGGTCTCCCCAGGTATGGTTTCGCGTATGCTGCAGACAATGTCATGCAGTAGCATCTCTCTTTCACTTTATCTAGCAGTTCCTCCTCGGCACCCTCGAAGGTGTGGATGAATCTGCGGATAGCTTTCCCGCTTTCGGCCTTGGTTTGGATAGGGTCGAGGAGGGCCTTGAGTATACGCCACGTTTTCGCCGTGCTGAGGGTGCCGTCCAGCGAGCTACTGAACTGCTGTCAGCTTTGCCTGGCCTGTTGGGCTTCGTGCGCCTCCGCTATCTGGGTCACTTCTGCAATCTTGAGCTTGAGTTTCCTGTTACAGCGCTGATAATTCCAGCGCTTGATGCGCCCTCGGCGTGCCTCCCATAGCCTGAGGAGCCGAGGGTCCACCTCTGGTGTTTGCTCAGTGCGACCCACGGCCTGAGTGAACAGCTTCTGGATGTCTTTCAGTTGTTGACACCAATTATCTATGGAAGTAATCCCCCATTCAGGGTCCGCCCATGCCTTGCGGAAGGGCGGCCAGTTGGTGATCTTTGCCTTGCCGAGCTTGCGCTTGATGTTGGTGGCTGTTATCGTGATCATCAAGATATAATGGTCACTACCTAGATTGCGTGTTTCGCCCCTGGCAAAAGTTAGGTGCGCACACGTATCCTGGCAGACGGAATCGCCAAGGCGCGTGGCTTGAGTTTCGTCGGTTAAGTGGGTAAATTGGATCGCTTCCGCCTTATCCTCCATCTCTATACCTTTCTGATTATTTGTGGGATATCCCCATTGCTATCCGCTAGCGTTAAAGTCGCCTACAATGAGCAGCGCGTTGGTTTTAGTAAGTTTGCTGGCCCCTAGAAAGAGTTTATGAAAATTCGCGTCCCGCTGGCGAAGCAGGCTATAGAGGTTTACGAGAAAGACACTCTTTTTCCTTATGCTTCTTTTTGGGAATAATTTACGTCACTAAGTGCTCAATTTTTGTGTTGGGAATTGGATCATGGGCTATGGTTACCAACCTTTGCTCACCAGGGTTGCAATGCGTCCGGTATCTTAGCACGTATATCCCCTGAGTATCGGTGTCGTGTTAGTTTCCTGTAAAGCTGTTATATCGGGTGTGGAGTCTTGCGTGTGTAGAAACTGCATTAGGGGTCCCTGTTTTTGGGTGTACCCCCTGCAGTTACGTTGTCAGATTTCTTGTGGTGTTTGTTTAGCCATGGCTTTGGGCATTGTTGGGATTGTTGGGATTGGAGCCTTCAGTGCCGAAACGATGCTCTTGTATGAGCCTGTTCCGGGCCTCGTTTGTTATTCGTAGCGTATTTAGGCTTTGACGTGGTCCTGCCACGCAACATTTTGCTCTTTAAACGTGACTTTCTGTTCTAATAGGTTGGTTTTGACATACATAGCATCTAATATTGCATGAGTTTGGCAAAACTGTTCTTTGATGCGAACCGTGAAATCCTCCACGTGCTGCATGAAAGCTCTTAATTCCTCTGGGCTCACGTCTAAGGGGGACGGGAGTCGTTGCACTTCGACCGGCGGGATCGGGGGCCACGGCACCTGCCCTGTTCTCTGAGCCTGCATCTCTTTAATGAGGTCATCGACGTTTTTACGGAGATATGCATTCTCCTCTCTTAGAGCTTTAAGCTATTCCGAGTTACGCGTAATATTATTTTGATCCGATTGCGTAAACAGTGAGTTTAGAAGGCCCGCTCCCCAGCTCACTTTAACGCCGCCCTTCTTCTGTTGTTGCTTCTGCGACTGCTGCTATTGCTGCTTCAGCTTTGCTGTTGACCGGTTTAGCGGCGGGAAAGAGTCATCCCTGAATCGGCTCTGCCTGCGATCTTACACTATGCTACGGCCTTGGCTCGAGGAGCGGCCATGGTCCCGCTCCGAGCTCAACCACCAGGTTCGGCGCTCTTGACTCAGGTTCCGGTTCCGCTGCTACTGCTGCAATTGTTGCAATTGCTGCTTGGGCTCCCGCCGCAGCTGCTGCAGTTGTTGCTGCTGCTGCTGTCGCTGCCAGTGTTGTTGCCTGGACTGCCGGACGCCGGTCGTGCTGCCCCGAAGCTCGTAAGTAGTCTTGAGGCGTCGACGGCACTCTCTGGTGACGTGGTCGCCTTGGCACACCATGCATTTCGCCTTGCACTGGTGCCCTTCAGGAGGTCGTGTGGGCCGCACGTCCTACAGAGCTTGGTGTTCGGCGTTGGACAGACGTCCGAACGGTGGCCTTGCTTTCCGCATACGTAGCAGATCTGACTCCTAGGACGATATGGGTAGGTCTTGAATTCTCCAGAACGGTAAATGACCAACTGCGGGATAAACGGGTCGTTGAACGTGATGAGCGCCGCTTCTGACCTGCCCAGCATTCTCGCTTCGCGGATCTCCACTCTTTAGGATAGAAGCCGCAGCCTCGGTTTCAGCAGGGCTGCTGATTGCCCCGGCATAACACCGTGGATGACGGCACGCTTGAGGTCGTCTGTTAGGGCTGGATAGGTGTTGGTTTCATAGGTTTGGTCATTGATAGTGAGCTTTTCGATCCTCCTGACCACGTCGGCGATGTCCAAGTCGGGCGTGCTCCTAATCATAATGTTCGAGCCGGGCCGGTTTCTAATGAGGAAGTCTTGTTCCTTGATTTTCCTCTGCTGGCTGCGACGAGGGCTTGCGTTGCCTGGTCGACGCGGATTTCGCTGATGTTTAGACCTCCCTTGGGGCGGTAGATGATCTTGATACCATCCTTCGGTAGCGGTGGTGTACGTGGCCTTATCTGCCGCCAGATGTTGTTTTGATGTAGAGCGCGTCCCACCATTCGCGTGCGCCACTACTCTGCCAGCTGCGGCTTTCGGTGCTACCTTGTTTTTGTTTCTCTCCAGGGCTCGCCTGGCTTCAAAATGACGTCGCTCTGCTGCACAGTGGCCGGGAAGTGATCACTTATTTTAAGGCCTGGTGGGTAAGAGAATACCTAACACTATAGCAAGTCAGGCGCCATGGCGGAGGGGATGTAAACTCGATCTATTCGGCTCGCGCTCTGGCCCCAGACTTGTGTTGCCTCGAAATGGTACCTGTGAAAACTGAACCACGCGTCCTCTAAGCGTAATGATCGCATTAGCTTTCCAAGTTCTTTCGCGTGGCAATGGGAGGCGCCCTGACCAGGCCCCCATATGTGGCACTTTGTGTCTAAAACGCAATTGAAATCGCTAAGCAAAACTACGGGCACGTCGTCAAAAAGTATGTCATGATGTAGCGAAAGAACTCGTTTGTCAGACTACGCGTGACTGGCGCGTACACGTTGGCAAAACAAGTCCTGTGGCTATCCAGAAAAACGTCAACGACAATCACGCGCCGATTTATGTCATATGTACATTGAGCGCATTCCCTGTATGCTGGTGAAAGAAAGATCACGCCTACGCCACAATGAGTCCGTTAACGAAAAAAAAGCCTCAACATTAAAATGAGAACGAAAGGAAAGGATATCGGCGGGGATGCGGAAGTTGCACTCCTGCAAAAACAAAACATCTACTCGATGCGAACGCGCACGATGAAGCACCTCCCTTTGCTTGTCAGGGCGGAGAAAGTCTTGCGCGTTAAAGGAAGCAAAACGAAAAAGAGCCATCATAAAACGAGGAGGAACAAACACGACTACACATATCACAGAAACAAAGGAACGGAGCAGAACATAACAGACTCACGAAAAGTTCGTCGGGCAAAGTCTGTAAACGTGTCCGCTTATTAGCACTTGGGAGGCGCTCGGGCAGCTGATGCTCGGTGTTGAAGACTCAGCTGATGGCTCTGCAGAGGCGGCCAGGATGCGACGAAGTGCTGATCGCTGCGGAACGGGCCGCTACATGGTCCGTGTGGCGCGCGCGGCTGTGCAATCAAAACCACAGTCAAACACACACACACACTCACTGTGCGGAACGCACGCAGTTCACCGTTCGCAGGCCGCAGCGACGCAGCCGAGGCGATTATTAGCCGGGAGCGAGAAGCGGTGGCCGCTTGTCGGCGCCTACTGAGCCGTGTCGAAGCTACCGCCAGACAGGCGATGAGGAGGAGGAGGGTGCGGATGCAGCCACCGTTGAGCCTGAGAGGCGGCGCCATGGTGGTTACGACTCGGCGTTCGGGAAGTCCATCTCGGAGCCGTCTGGTGCCTTCCGCACCTTGTTATTGCGGCGCTGATGCGTTCGATGAAGGTACACAGCTCTCTGTGCTGGAAAAGTGACGCTTGCCGTCGTCCGCCAAAGGCGTTTTCATAGCGCTGCCCGCACTCAGGTGCTGCGGCCTCGCGGAGCCTGAGCGTATTGCCACCGTAACGCCCACAGGGTCACCTTCTTACTCGGGAAGACGGGGCCGGAAGCCGCCGAGTGCAAGAGGCGCGAGGCGTTCAGCAGAGCCTCCAGATTTGCCGACTTCACATGTGGAGCGGGCGTCGTCTGCAGCTTGTCGCTGTGCGTGTGCTGGCCCGCCACGGGTTGCGACTCCAATGCCATTGACGCAGAGCATGTACTTTTGAGGAAATCTCGGAGTCGCTCTGAGAAGTTGTCACCTCCGTCACAGGCTCGCAATCGGGGGAGGGCTGCGTGGTTTCCCCGTCAGAGAGGGCCTCAGACGTGGTCATCAAGGCCTCGTCGTCGTCCCTCTTTGCGTCCCTGCTGTGCTCCTGGGTGCCGCCGACCGCTCCAGGTTCGCAGCCTTTTCGGGTTTCACGCCAGGCTCCGAGGGCGACTTGGCAGCTGCTGCATAAGATCGTGGTAGAATACAATCCACCGTTGGATGTTCGCCGCCACAGCGGTTGCACGCGGAGCTGCAACTCGCACTATCATGGCCGTAAGCGCTGCAAAGATCGTAGCGCACCGCCGAACAAGCAGTGCCAATGTGGCTCTCAACGCCGCACCTGGAACACACGAGTTTCATCCCTCGATACTCCAGCATCACGCGGGTCCCAGTTACCATCAGGAAGTTGGGTGTGACCGCGTCATTTCCAACTTGACCAGCCGCTTCCTGTTCCGGACGTGGCTCCTAGACTAGAACGCTACTTTGGAGACGGATCGGACCTTTTCGTACGGGGAAAGCCCCACAGCGAGAGCCTCGTCGCTGACGCACGGGAAAGACTGTACACCGTCATATAAACCACCGGAGCTCCCATCTGCTCCAGCGGCATTTCTTTTCCGGCGAAACGCAAGACACCTCTCGCCCCCATTTTGGTCACTAGCGCCATGGAGGACACGGTGGTCAGGAAGCGAAGACCACCAAGGTGCTACAGGTACTGCAGTCCCCCTACGTCGACAACCTCCTCGATAATGTCGATGAGGCTGTCCGCCGGAACAGGTTCCGGCACCGTGAATGTGAAGCACTGCGCCTTGGATGGTTGTTGTTGCTGTAGAAAGAAGGAACAGAAAATGCATGGGCCTGCTACTGGCTGTGTAGCTGAGCCACCTCCGCTGCCTCGTGCAGACAGAGGAAAGTAGAAAACAAAGAAAAGGAAGACGGAAACAAAGACACGCGCCGCAACCGCCGTCGTCCACCACTAGCGGTGGCGGTTGCAATGATGGCCTACAACAGATAAAAATTCGGCCTGGCTGTTCGCAAACCTCGAGGGCTCGGCGCGGCATTTCTGTTCCACCGCCCTGTCCCCCCGCCTCGACCACAAGACGGGACGAAGGAGAGACCAAATGAACCCACCAACCTTTGGCACCAATCGCACGACTACAGGACACTACCAGAGAACCGAATGACTTAATGACCCCAATTACAAAACACTAACGAGAAGACTCCACCGACCCAGGACGATACCACATAAGACATACCCCGCCCATGCTACGGTTGAGTCATCGAAGACGAGGGAGACGAAGTGTGTGTGAATGGCGCGTGCTATGGGGCCCAAGTCCAACTCAGCGGTCTATGTTTTGACGTCCAGTGCGCTGTGCTTGCCTCTTGCGTGGTATATCGCTGTTCTGCGTGATGTGAACGGCTCCTGTCTCGTCAAATCTTGGTGGAGGTGCGGATGTTGCCATCCTCTGCGTCCTGGCCTATTGGACCACCAAGCTTCCCCACTGGCGGTAAATTGGCACTGCCGCCATAACTCGATTCGGCGACTCGCGAAGCCTCACTACCCACAATCATGGCTATGGCCCAACCGCATGACCCCGAGTTTTTCTGCAGTACCTCAGGTAATATCTTCGACAAAGGATATCAGTGTATGAGCATGTCAGCACCCGTAACAGGTAGAACGCCACCGGAATACTAGTAAACGCAGTTTTCTATCTATATCGAACAGCGAGGCAGTAGTACTACACCGACAATGATGATTTAGCGAGTTGAAAAATTTCAAAAGAAAAGCTTTGCGCTCTCTTTGGACCACCCTATGCTTTCTAGTTCGCAGCCAAAACACACAATGTGTAGCGTGCGCACTCTGCGCAGGAAGCTCCGTCACCTACGTTCAAAACTTACTAGACTTATGTCACCAGTTTAACACCGCCATGTCCGAATCTGCAAACGTGGGCCACATCTTAGACAGCATTGCGGACGACGCTTTTCATTTCCAACTCTGCAAGGGTCTGATACCACGGATGCACTCACCAAAGGGTGCCATCTCTTCGAGCGTTCACAACCTAGCACAACTTCCGCTTGGCCTCATAACATCACCGACGCCGTCACCCTAATCATTCGTCGCAAAATTAAGGTCAGTGCACAACACCACCTGAACTCACTGTCCCCAGCTACCCCTTGAAAGATGTCTATCTTATTAACGTCGTTGTGCGCAAATTGCAAACTTGGAACTCTAGCCTGCTGTCTCCCACTCCTGCGTTCGGCCACCACGCACAAATATTTTCCGTCCCGACGATGCCCAATATGCTTCAACTGCTCCTGTGTCGGCCGCATTTCCCGGCATTGAAGCAATACTTGGTCTCCGACTTCTCGCGCCAAGTTTTCCTACGACTATCATTGTGAAATGCCCTGTTGTTATATGTCTCCACCATAGACTGACCCGTCAGATTCAGCCAAAGATTGTGACAACTTTCGACCACGTCGCTCTTGTCGCTCCCCTTCTCCATGAGCCCCTCGATCCTTGGCTGCTGTTTCATACTGCCGATCAGTTATTCTCTGAACCGCTCACTTTAGTGTTGCTAGCCATGCCCTAGCAGGGCTCGCTCTAGGGGCGGGTCGAAATGGCGAGACGGTTGGTGTTGTACTCTGCACCGCTCAATTTAGTGTTGTTGGCCATGACCTCCGAGCGCAGTTCACTTTTTTGAAGCCTTCTGCTTAAGACCTCACCTCGGCCTCTACGTACTCTCAGAACCGCTGCCCTCATCAACTGCTCGCAAGGCGTCCTGCACTTAGATCTCCCAATAGTCGATCCTGAACCCTTGCCTTCTTCTCCCCGACTGTATATGCTCGACCAAGGTTTTCTGACATCCATTTATGCTTGCGTCCTAATTCATCGGTTCCCGATGGTGACCTCTTAGTTGCTCCTATTTCTGATCTCTTATCCACCGCTACACTGCACTTTCAATACTGTCGCTACAGTCAAAGGGAACACTGTCTCACTGCCGCTGATCAGCTTCAGCCATTCGGCCCAAGTGCTTCTACCTGACATGCAGGACGAAGTCCTCAGTCCTTGGCTCTTGTGAAGTTGACCCACTAGATACTGAGCATGCCCCTGCTTCTGCGATCGTGCCGACGATCCTACTCCGACTTACGCAAACGTGGCAATGATGTTTTTTGATGTGCTCCCTACATAAACTTGTAAGCTGCATGTGCTTCTCGAGTGCAATTCCGACATATTAGACCTTCATAGCAGCCCCTTGGCGGAGCTCTTACTGTCACGCACCGAATCGACACCTAAAACCCTACTCCGACTTACGCAAAAACGTGGCAATGATGTCCTTTGATTTGCTCCCTATCCAAACTTGTAAGCTGCATGTGCATCTCGAGTGCAATTCCGACATATTAGACCTTCATAGCAGCCCCTTGGCGAAGCTCTTACTGTCACGCACCGAATCGACACCTGCGACGCTCCTGCTATCCGCCGCCGACCATAATGGGTCTTCCGTGCAGGACGGCAGGTAATCTAGGCGGCAGTGGCAATAATTCTGGAGAACAACATTAATGAGCCCTATCACAGAACCTGGGCTTCGACCCTTTTTTTTCAAGAAGAAGATGGCTCGTGGCGATTCAGTGTGGATTACCATCACTTGAATACGATCGCTAAAAACGATGTCTATTCGCTTCTTCGAATCGAAGATCCCCTGGATTGCCTCTGTGGAGCCAAATTCGTCTCCATTGGTCTATTGTCCGTTTATTTGCAAAATGCAATGGGTTATCAGGACTGTAAGAAGACTACGTTTTACTCCGGGTGGGCTATACTTGTTTCAGGATATGCCTTTCGGCGTGTGTAACACCGCAACCACATTCGAACGTACGACGGGTTCCTTGCTCCAAGGATTTAAATAGTTCACTTGCCTGCGCTGTTTAGGCTTCGTCTCGATCCAGACGAGATCTGATCTGTGCAAGACTTCCCTGTGCCCTATTTGATTAGTACCTCCGAAGGGTTTTAGGTCTTCGTTCCTATTTTCATAGGTTCATTCAAAGTTTTAGCGGCACTACAAAGCCGCTCACACATCTTCATAAAAAGGCTGTACGTTTTTCTGGGGGTCCTCTCAAGTCCCTCCCTGCTTTAAGAAAGCTTCTACCGCACCGTTCTTGGGAAACTTTGATATGTCAGCTCCTACAGAACTCTATACTAATGCCAGTGGCCGTGGCCTCGCAACCATCCTTTTCCAGCGCCCATCTGGAATTCGGCGTGCAATTGCCTTAGACAGTACAGCCATATCCTTTCCCTTCTGAGAAAAAATACTCCATTAACTAACGAGTGTGCTTGGGCCTCGTCCGGGCTGTTGGACAATTTCAACACCAGCAATGAAAGGCCATTCACAGTTGTTATCGATCATCATGCACTCTGCTGGCTTTTTTCTCTAAGGATCGCATTGGTGGCCTCGGACGTTACGCGCTACCACTCCAAGAATATGACTGTGATGTGATCTCCAAGTATATCAATCAGTAAATCAATCAATTTTTATTTTCACCGAAGTAAAATATACGTGGCGAAAAAAGGGGGCGGGAGAGAGGGCTGCACAATACGAGCTTGACAAAGCTCCAACCCCCATGACAACAATTACAGAACAATGAAGCATCAGAGTAAACTCCCAAGAAGAAACATCGCTGTGCGGTACGACTGCAGGTGACACAGTATCATGCGCGTCGCTGCTTATCTTGTCTAGGGCGGCTTCTGGAGTGATCGGAATGATTGGGGATGACATAATGCGCCGCGCAAAGATGGAACCCTTTCGTGTCCATACGAACTTCCAGCTGTGCTCGTGCTTACAGGTAGAAGTCATGCCTAACAGGTTTTTCAAAGCTGGACATAGGTGCTCGTTTATGAAAATGAACTCATCTGAAGTCAGGTCTACTGTAGTGTTTGTTAGTCGTTTCCTTTTGCCTAGTTGAAGAACTTTGTCACGTTATTCACGGCATAAAAATTGAATGATAATATTTTCTTGTTTGCCCTGTGACATACATCAATGTCATTCCGCGTAATAGGTTCGCCAATTGCCTCACTAATTTCCCCAAGCATCTGTGCAAGATGTTCATTTCGCTCCTCCACAACTCCTTTTAATTCTAGGTTTCTGTTACGTGAATATTGTTCAGACTTAATGAGCCGTGCTGGAGTTTCCGCCAGGCCATTCTCGTCTTTTAAACGCTTCTGCTGAAGCATTTAGTTCTCCTTTTTCAGTTCTTTGTTTTCGCTTAAGCTTACTTCAAGTTGCTGGTTTGTCTCATCAAGCGATTTGCTCATGAAGTCCATGCTTTCTTTCATTTCATCAACAGAAGTTTTCACATTCCTCAATTCGGACCTAAAACTGCTTTCAAGTGCATCCTTCAAGCTTTTCGATTCTGCTTTCACTTCCTCTCTAAAATCCTTGAATAACTTCGCAACTTCTTTAGCCATGTAAATAATTGCAAATACCAGCAGGCTCGAAAACACTCAAGGCAGCTGTGACAGCGAGAGAAATAAGACCAGATTCACGAAAACAGATCTGTGCACTAACCTGCAAAGTGTAGATTTGCTTTTAGCTTTTGCGTGCACCGCTGTCACTGCTGCCAATGAGCAGATTGCTGTCGAAGTCTAGGCTTTATAGCTGTAGACCAAGTGTCACGGGGTTCAGCTTTTCACGTGGTCCAGCGAAGGGCGCTTGATACGATGATCAGAGCAAGTATGCAGGGATAGTTTGCTGATGACATGATGATGGTTCCCGTGGTTGATAGAGATGATTTGCTGACAGTTTGCCGCGGCGTTCCTGCAAAGTGTAGATTTGAATTTAGCTTCTGCGTGCACCGCTGTCACAGCTGCCAATGAGCAGAATGCTGTCGATGTCCAGGCTTTATAGCTGTCGACCAAATGTCACGGAGTCCAGCTTGTCCGGCTAAGGGCGCTTGATACGATGATCAGAGCAAGTATGCAGGGATAGTTTGCTGATGACATGATGATGGTTCCCGTGGTTGATAGAGATGATTTGCTGACAGTTTGCCGCGGCGTTCCTGCAAAGTGTAGATTTGAATTTAGCTTCTGCGTGCACCGCTGTCACTGCTGCCAGCCGGTTGCGCACAGATTCCGACTGCCTCTCTCGTTACCCTAATGCCCACGTATTCCAACGAGCGGATGCGCCATATACCTGTTCTCTCTGTTGCCATTTACCACTTTTGGCGAATAATAGTGACGAGATCTAGAGCTCGTTTTCATCATAGATGGATTAGCGTCCGCCAAACTGACCCTTCACTGAACCGCATTCCTCTCGTTGACGGCATTTTATACCGTCTAAATCTTCAGACTACTCGTAGTCACCTTCTCCTAGTAGTCCCCAGTAGTTCCTAGTAGTCTCCTAGTAGTTTCTCTCGAATCAGTAACGTCATTGAAGTACCTGGACATTCACATCACATTTAACCTTACCTGGAAAATGCACGTAGAATGTATTGTCAGCAAAGCTAACCACCTTTTAGGCTACTTAAAATGGAACTTTCAATCAGCCCCTGCTAACAATAACGTTCTCTTCACAAAACCATTGTTCGTTCGTAATTCGAATACGCATCGTTAGTTTGGTATCCATGCACTAAAAAGCTTATTAACCAGTTAGAAATGACTCAGAACAACGCAGCTCGCTTCATCTTCTTCAACTTTCACCGCACTGCCAGCGTATCCACGATGAAATCTAATCTCAACTTGTTAACTCTCGCAACTCGTCGAAAGTTCGCACGTATATGCCTCTTTCATAAGGCAATTTATTATGATGACCTTCGCAACAAACTGCTTATTCCGCCTTCTTATATATCTTCTCGCATAGACCACATTCACAACATCGGCATAACTCTATGCAATAGTAGAAGTTTCTTTTACTCATTCATATCCCGCACGTCGAAAGACTAGAATCGCCTTCCCACTTCTATGGCAACCATCACTAATGTTTCATTATTCCAATGTGCCATGCGAGATATCGACCATGCAAATTTCCGTTAGTACTGTATAAGTTTTGCTTGAATATTTGTGTGTTCACCTCAGACTACATTTCCGCAAAAATAGTGTTTACATATTGTTTAAAGATACCTTGTAATACGTTTTTTCAGTCGAAAATAATACATGTGCAATATTACGCAATTCTTAAATATGCTGGCCTCATTATTACTTATATAATGCTTGTATGCTTTTTATGCTGTGCATATTTTGTATTTTTGTACTCCCTCCACTCACCTCTGTAATGTTTCTACAGTGAGGGTAACAATAAATAATAATAATAATAATAATAATAATAATAATAATAATAATAATAATAATAATAATAATAATAATAATAATAATAATAATAATAATAATAATAATAATAATCTTTATTTCCCACGGTACATTTGGTGGGAGGACGAGGCAAAAAGCTGCTTGCAGGCAGCTTGACCAGCCCACAGCTCATATTTTTTTTCCTTTGGGTGAAGCACAATATTACATCACAATGTACATAATTTGACACAGTATTGAAATTTACATTCGCTACAGCAATCGTGTCTTGATCAAAAACAAATATCAAGTCACATTAGAAACCACAGAATAAAATGAAATCACACAGGAAAAAACTATACAAAATTATGAACTATACATAAGGCGGAGATTCTTGTAAGAGCAGCAAAACAATTCAAAACCATCTAATTTGTACATGCTCAAAAAGAGGGTAGAGTGTAAGATAGGCACCGTTTTGCAGTGTTCAGATGAGGAATAGGAACTAAACAGCGTTCTGCATATCTTGTGCGGTGCCATGGCGAATTGGTTTACAAATTTGCAAGGCTTTGTAAGCTATTCAGGTTTTGTCATAATTCTGTTTTGATCTTCACACTCAGTCGGTATTTAAATAAGCTGTATATACTATTACCTTGGCATTGCGAAAACGTTCTGCAGTGTGGGATCGGTGCGATTCATTATAAACATGACGTATGATATGTTTCCGTAAACAATGAATGCGCTGTAAAACAGACGGTGTGGAGGTTCCCATACTTGTTGACAATAGTTAAGATGCGAGTAAAAAGTGAGTTATATAAGAGCAATTTGGTTATCTTTGATAGCTGATGTTTTAAACGGCCTACCAAGCCGGTGATTTGAACTAAAATAAAAGCACGTACGAACAGTCGTTCTCCAAGACCTCCGTGATCCTCCGACAGTTGGACATATGGGCGTTACTCGCACGTACAACCTCATCCGTCGCCAATGTTTCTGGACTGGCCTCAACAGATCAGTGGGCCAGTACGGTGCTGATTGCGATGAGTACCAGTATCGCAAGTATCTTGCATCTCTTCCCGCTGGCTTTCTTCAGCGTATCGACACCCCTCCGCAGATGTTCTACCATGGCAGCTTGGACCTTTTCGGGCCCTTTCCTGAATCCACTTCTGAAGATAAATGGGTTTCAGTCGCCACAGATTATGCCACCCGGTACGCGATATGCGAGTGCTACCCACAAGTACTGCCGATGATGTCGCCTACGTTCCTCTTCACGGCTTCATTCGTCATCATGGAGCTCGCCGCCAACTGCTCACTGACCGTTGCCGCATCTTTCTTTCGGCAGTTGGGGACGACATTCTTCAAACATTCTCAGCCAAACACAAGTGGACAACCACTTACAACCCACAAACAAAAGAACTCACTGATCCGCTCATTTCGCACTCTTACTGCCATGCAGGATCAAGCAGGGTTTCGGAAACGGTACTCTACTATCGATCATATCCATACCATCAATCAGGTGATAGAAAAATGCTCGGAATATAACCAGCCCTTATACATAGCATTCATTGATTACGAAAAAGCATTTGACACAGTTGAAACCTCGGCGGTGATGCAGGCATTGCGAAATCAGGGGGCAGACGAGCCGTACGTGAAAGTGCTGGAAGATATATATAGTGGCTGCACAGCACCCATAGTTCTGCATAAATAAAGTAACAAAATTCTCATAAAGAGAGGTGTCAGGCAAGGAGACACAATCTCCCCAGTACTATTCACAGCTTGTTTAGAGGAAGTATTCAGAGACTTGGAATGGGAGCAGTTGGGAATAAGGGTAGATGGAGAATACCTCAGTAATCTGCGGTTTGCTGATGACATTGCCTTGCTAAGCAACTCGGGGGATGAACTGCAAATAATGATTGATGACCTAGACAGTAAAAGTAGAAAGGTAGGCTTGAAAATCAATATGCAGAAGACTAAGGTAATGTTCAACAGCCTCGGGAAGGAAATACTGGAAGTAGTAGGCGAATATGTCTACTCAGGACAGGTAGTAACCGCAGATCCGGACCATGAAAAGGAAATAACAAGAAGAATAAGATTGGGATGGAGCGCATTTGGCAAGCACTCGCTGATTATGACTAGCAGCTTACCGGTATCGCTCAAGAGGAAAGTATACAACAGTTGCATCTTGCCTGTACGCACCTATGGGGCTGAAACGTAGAGGCTAACCAAGAGAGTTCTACTTAAGTTGAGGACAACCCAGAGGGCTATGGAACGAAAAATGGTAGGGGTAACATTAAGAGATAGAAAGCGTGCAGAGTGGGCCAGAGAAATAACTCAAGTTACCGACATTCTAGTAGAAATTAAGAAGAAGAAATGGACATGGGCAGGACATGTAGTGCGAAGAGAGGTTTAACCGATGGTCGCTGAGGGTAACAAACTGGATTCCAAGGGAAGGAAATCGTAGCAGGGGGCGGCAGAAAGTTAGGTGGGCGGATGAGATTAAGAAGTTCGCAGGGGTCAAGTGGATGCAGCTAGCACAGAACCGGGTTAAGTGGAGAAATATGGGAGAGGCTTCCGCCCTGCAGTGGGTATAATCAGGCTGATGATGATGATGATGATGACTGCCATGCTCGCCACCACGTCTCCTCTGATCACCGTTATCGTGACATCGCCCTCCCATACTTACATTTGTCTATAACTCGTTCTGTAACGACACTGCCGGCTACTCTCCGTTTTATTTCTTCTGTGACCATGAGGCTCCATTGCTCCTTGACAGACTGTTTCGATCATCTGGTTCCCGACATTTAAATACTCCAGTGAAGCCATTGCCCATGCCGGCCAATTACTCGCCAATTTACCCGTTCCCGCTTGCAAGCCTCCAAAGGTTCTCAGCAAGAGCACTACAACAGCCGCCACATTGACAGCTCCCTCTTGCCTGAGTCGCTTGTGTTGTTCTGGGTGCCTTCTCGCCACATTGGGTTCTCGAAAGAGCTTCTTTTTAGCTATGTGCGCTCAAATCGTGTGCGGCGCCAAGTCTCAGAAGTCACCCATGAGATTGATCCTGCCTTCTCAAAGTGGATGCTTCAATTCCGATACTTATATCCCCGCCCAGAGTGCCCGATATGTAGAGACGAAAATGTTGTAGCCGATATTCACAATTTGCTGTGAATGTGCCTAAATCTGAAACCGACACAAATCCGGCACTTCATAATAGCTGACCTTTCAGCAAGCAATGCTGCCTCGTATCTCGCTTGGACACAGGGACCACATCATCGATCATTCTTGGACTTCATAAGATCAGCCAACCTTTTTCCATTCATTTCATCATTAGCTAATCCTACATCTCAGACCCTATGATGCCCTGAGGCAATAAATATTGTTAAAAAAGTGACATTTTGTTGGAATTTTGTTGGAAAAGTGGAATTTTGTTGCTTTCTTTATGTAGAACTATGGTCGCTGTGCAGCCACTATATATATCTTCCAGCGCTTTCACATACGGCTCGTCTACCCCCTGATTTCGCAATGCCTGCATCACCGCCGAGGTTGAACTGAGTCAAATGCTTTTTCGTAATCAATGAATGCTATGTATTAGGGCTGGTTATATTCCGAGCATTTTTCTATCACCTGATTGATGGTATGGATATGATCGATAGTAGAGTACCGTTTCTGAAACCCTGCTTGATCCTTTGCTTGATTGTAGTCCAAGGTTGTCCTGATACTATTAGCGGTTACCTTAGTAAATACCTTATATATAACAGACAGTAAGCTGATTGGTCTGTAATTTTTAAGGTCCTTAGAGTCCCCTTTGTTATGAATGAGGATAATGTTTGCATTCTTCCATGGTTCCGGTACCATCGATGACACCAGGCACTGCGTATACAAGGTGACCAGTTTTTCTAGCACGACAACCCCCCGTCCTTCAGCAAATCTCGATTATCTTATCCTCTCCAGCTGATTTCCCCCTGTTCATAGTTTCTAGTGCTTTCTTGACCTCGTCCTTCGTCACTGGTGGAACGTATGACTGTTTTTCCCTACCGCCAATCTCATTACTGTCCTGACTACTTAGGCTACTGTAGAGATCTGTATAAAAATCCTCGGCTACTTTGGCTTTCTTTTCCATATTAGTGATGACGTTGGCCGCCTTGTCCCTCATCGCATACATCTGATTTTTGCCTATGCCCAATTTCTTCTTTACCGCTTTAAGGCTTCCCTCATCCTTTACAGCATGCACAATTTTCTCCATGTTATACTTCCTTCTATCGGCCACCTTGCGCTTATTGATTAGCTTTGATATCTCGGCCAATTCGATCTGGTCTGTTGGATTGGAAGCTTTCATACTCTTGCGTTTCTTAATCAAATATTTCGTCTCCTTAGACAGCTTACCGGTATCCTCTCTAACTAACCTACCGCCTACTTCTACCGCGCACTCAGTAATGATATCTCTGAAATTATTTTTGCTTGCCTCTAGGGTAATGTCGCCATCCTCAGTTAGAGCTGAATACCTATTTTGTAGCGAGATCATGAACTGTTCTGCCTTCCCCCTCACCGCTAATTCGTTGATGGGTTTCTTTCTTACTAATCTGTTGCGTTCCTTCTTCAGATTTAGGCTAATTCGGAACCTCACCATCCTGTGGTTACTGCATCGCACTTTCCCGATTACCTCCACATCTTGCATAATGGCAATAATGGCTGGGGTTGAACACGGTATGAAGTCAATTTCATTTTTAGTCTCCCCGTTACGACTTTTCCATGTCCATTTCCGGTTCTTCCGTTTGCTGAGGAAGGTATCCATGATTCGTAAAATATTGCGCTCTGCCAACTCAACTAGCAACCCCCCCCTGCTATTCTTAGAACCAATGCCATAGTCACCTACTGCCTTGTCTCCTGCTTGTTTTTTCCCTACCTTGGCATTGAAGTCGCCCATTAGTACAGTATACTGCGTCTTTACTTTTCGCATTGCCGATTCTACATCTTCATTGAAGCGTTCAACTGCCTGGTCGTCATAACTACATGTAGGTGCATAGGCCTGTACAACGTTCAGTTTATACCGCTTATTAACCCTAATTACGATGCCTGGAACCCTCTCATTAATACTATAGAATTCATCTATATTACCCGATATATGCTTATTGACAAGGAAACCTACTTCTAGTTGTCGCCTCTCTGGTAAACCTCGATAACACAGTAATTGCCCATCCTTCAGTACAGTATATGCCTCATTCGGCCTCCTAACCTCACTAAGCACTATGACATCCCATTTCGTGCCCTTTAGTTCCTCTAACAGCACTGCTAAACTAGCTTCACTAGCTAGGGTTCTAGCATTAAACGTTGCCAGGGTCAGTTTCCAATGGCGGCCTGTCCAGCGGAGCCAGGTATTCTTAGCACCCCCTGCTGCGTCACAGGTCTGACCGCCGCCGTGGTCAGTTGTTCCGCAGCCGCTGGTGACTGAGGGCCGGGGTTTTATGGAGGTTATCATAGATTGTTGCGGCCAATTACTGCACCAGGGTGGCCAACTCATGTACTGGTGAGGGAGTGCGTTGCCGGAGGTGTTCACCGGCATCAGGTCGCACCCCGAACCTGTGTATGCAATTCCATCGACACGCGGATTTTTTTTTCATCCGGTTGAGAATTGTGCGGCACCGGGATTTGAACTCCGGTCCTCTTGCATGCGAGGCGGATGTTCTACCGCTACGCCGCCGCTGCACCGCTGCACCCTCGACGCCAGCGGCATCGGGGGTGCTCAGATATTGACCATGTTTTGGGCCTAAAGCCTTATTACACGCACTGAAGGCCGTAGTTACTTTATATTTCTCGTAGTTTGTTTACTTTTCTGTGTTTTGTTTGTATGCATCGATGCAGTGCCTTTTTCAAAACGGTGGAGAATTGCGTGGCACCGGGATTTGAACCCCGGTCCTCTTGCATGCGAGGCGGATGTTCTGCCGCTATGCCATCGCTGCACTCTGATCCTAAAAAGAATGCTCAAGAATTTGGGATTTCTGAAACAGTAATAGTGAAACAAAAACCAATAAGCATAAGGCCCTTATCCATTATTAGAGGCAAGAAGGCACAGATGGGGAAAAGGTTTGAGGTTTTAGATCCGTTATAAAATTGTTATGAGACATAAAATTCTTGGTCTCATGCTTCTGACATCGCTTGTAATCATCACGCTCATCGTTGTCATCGACGCGGATCTCAACCATTTGAAGATGACCACATTGGCACCAATGTTTTCCGATTGACAAAAGTTCCGAGGTATGGATTGCTTTTCGTTCATATAAATTACTACTAATGGCTTCGACCAAACATATGGCAAGGATTGAAATATACATGCTCCTTCTTCAAAATGAAGCAGTTGCTAGTATTTTCTTATGCGTCCTACTTAAGTTTATTGTACCCCGCCTCGGTGGTTCACTCGCTAGGGCGTTGGACTGCTCAGGCGCACAAAGATGAATCAAATAGTGACTGCGGTGAAAGGCGAGAAGCTAAGCGTCCAAACAGTATGCAATGTCATATTCCGTTAAAGAGCCACAGGGGTCGTAAGTTTCGGAGCTCTGTACCGCCTTATTCATCTAAACCGTGCTAGTTTTCGGACATTCAACCCTATAAACAAAACAAATTTGTCCGGCATTTGCCGTCACCGGTTTCCATATGGTATATCACTTCGAAGTATCACAAAATATTTTATGAGGTACGGTTTACTTTTTATTCTACATAAAATCTTGAATATAAAAAAAAAAACTACAGCTTTGAATTTAGACTCTCTTAATAGCTTAATCGGGAAAGCCTTCCCTGGTTCCCTTCTATCTCTACTTTGCACGTCTGTGTACTTGTTTGCTACTTGAAACGTGCTGCCTCACCAACCATGGAGGATTGACCAAAGGGATGGTGTCGTGCTCAACGTTGACTACATGCGAAAGGTTGGCGCAAACCGAGAATGCAATCATTTGTAAGAATGCAACTCTTCATTTTATTTCTTTTGTTTGGTTTCGTTGTCGGCGACATTGGCATATCAGGACTGCTCTCCTGTACATGCGAGGCTGAACTGTCATACATATGTGGCCCTAGAGGGCTTTTTATGAGCACAAGACATAATTATTTGAGCAGGAAAATTATCTTAATGTCAGAACCTATTGTGACATCCTGACAGGAAAAATTGTGCCGACCTAAGAACCTGTTACGACTTCTCACTGACACATCTCGTCGGAACTCGCGAACATGAGATTTTCACTAGGAACCACAGAAAAGCATTCGCCTTTTAGTTCTTGAGAAGTTCAAAAGCGAAGAAAGGGATTCTCGCCACTGTAGATTTTATATATTGCTGTTAGCATGAAAATGTAGCAAATATGATTTGCTGTCAGCGAAGGCCAGCTTCCACGCTCATTGGAGAAAGGCGCTTCTGAAATATATTAATATTTATTTATAAATACTTCTATCCAATTGGGATATTAGCAGCGTGGCAAAAAGCGCAGAAATTATCTTGGGCAACCAAACAAACTGGAGATCAAATACGCTGCCATGTCGATGGAAAAAAGGTTTCTCCACTATGCACTCAAGACGGAAGGAAAAAAGACAGCAGAAATCAAATGTTGAGCATTATAGTCATCATAGCAGATTCAAAGTGTCAAGAAAGCGAAGGTTGTGTTACTATCGTATCATTGTATATTATCGTAAATAGCGCTTTTAACTCAAGTAGACGCGTCAATTTTCGTCAGAGCAATTTTTATCCCACTAATATTTTATTTTTAGTGTTCATTTCCTCGCGCTGCAGCATGTTGACAAAGACTGAAAAAGAAAACCATTAAAAATATTTTTCAGTTACTTCAATCAAAAAACCTTCTTGAAAGCCGCACTCTGTACAAGTTATGAAAATTACATTTTATTATTGTTGCTATAAACTGGAATCAGGCACCGTCAATACGATAGCGAAAATTTTCCGCTGATGACTCCCAGCACGTATAGCCAGATATAAGGTATTTATTTGCAGTAAAAACGTTTTAGTAGTCATTGATAGTGGGCGTATTTGGAAAAAGACTCGCCGAAAGAGAGTACAACCTCGCAACTAGAGCGAGAGTACAACCTTAGCAGCGCATTTTGAAACGATAGTGTAAAAGCCCCGTTCACAGAATATCGGGCTTCGACAGCCGGCATTGGCATTGCGATCAAAAATCGCGATCATAGCGCTGGCACGCGGTATATAGCTGGCAGCATACATGGCCGCGCACTGACTGGACGTAGGGTGTCCTGACGTTATGTTTAGCACCAATTGCAAACTCGTGTCTTTTTTTTTTTATATGGGAGGCTGATTGAAACATCAGGCTGACGAAAGCATTCAATTGACCCCTAGGCTCCGGAGACACGTTCATACGGCTTTGTTGCTATAGTATCACGTGATTACCCTTAAGGCAGAGCTTCAGTATCTCCCATAATTTCTCATTAAGGTTCTGGTAAATAATCTTTAGAGGATACCGTTGAGTGGCAATGATAGAAAAGTTGGTAATATATAAGTGTTATGGTACTTACTAAACATTGGTTTTCACTCCTTACCACAATGAAAAAATAAATCTCTTGGGCGAAATGCTGCACGTAAAAAAGTAATGCATTAGCCTGCTAAAAGTGGTAATAACGGCATTAAGATTTACGTTGCGGATAAAGTGATTCAACGATTGGAAGAGGTCGTTTTCGAAAACTTTTTAAAAAGTTCAAGCAGCTTTTAACTTCTGGTGAAGGTGATAAATTAAGCATAGATTTTGAATGGCGAGTGCTGGCTTACAGAGTAGTTGAAGAAGAAAATTCAGAATCTATATAATCTAATGTGCATAAAGTCAAAGCCAATGACAAGTGTCGCTGCCCTCTATTTAGCCACTGCTTGGTTTTGTTTGGCGACGCTTGCTGCTGACTCTGGTACATTATAGGAGCGTAACAAAGCATAATGCCCCGTGTTGCTGCGCTGAAATGCATTAACGAGAGCTGATTTGAGTCTACTACTTTATTGACAGGTACCTACTCGAGGAAAATGACGTTTGGGGTCGCAATATGCAACCGTCCTTTTCTGGTCCGACCCTGGTTTTAGATGTAATAAACTGCGCATGCGCAGTGCGTGTTTATGGTGTCTCAAAAGCGTTCTAGTTAGCTAATAATGATTCAATATTTACTAGTTGTCATTCAATAAACACATAATCACTAAATAATTATATATATGTACCATATTTGCGCATTTATAGTTGACGAATTATTATATTATCGTTGACTAATGTGTGTACACCAACTACTATATCATTCACTACTTAACCATCAGTACTGAAACCATCCCAATCGCTCTGAAGATGACTGACAGCTGCTGCAGACGCACGTGCGAACTCACCGGCAAATCATGAGCCAAGTCAGCAACATTAAAGTATAAAGGCAATCGTTCCTATGGCGTTAAGACAGTTTTTAGGTCAAATAAATCAGATAGGAACGTCTGCATGATGCTGTTGTTCCGATATGTCAAGCGTCTGGATGCACCAAGAGCGTAGTGAGAGTTCAGGCGTAGAGGCCAGGACGTGTCACTGTCATAATGAGGATTATATTTATTGTGGGAAAAAATATTGATATGTCTTGAAAATGTCACCATGTTTAAATGATCCCGAAAAGATTATAGTTTTACATCTTAGCAACATGCGGGCGTTCGAAAGGTGCAGCAGACTACTGGAAGACCTGGTTTTTGCGCACCGCTAAAGAAATGAGACTTTAGCCAAACTACCCTATATTTTATAATAACTGTGCTGAAGTGCAATCCTCTGCTCATTGACTTATAGAAATTAGGCAATGTTCATTATAAGATGCTGCCCCTAACCACAGCCTGAGCTATTTGTTACTCAACCACAAATGATTCTTGGTTTTGCAACACATTCCTATGAGCGGCACGAAAATCTAATTAAAGCAGTAGGAATATTTAAGGGAGATTATTTGAACTTACTCTTACGGTGATTCATGAGAGAAACTGATAAATAGACTATAGACTACGCCCCTCTGTCACTTTGAACTGCGTTATTGATTTGAATTCTGACTATTTGGCAGGGACTTCCTCTGTATAATTTTGATACCTAGGCTTACATCGTTTTCAATGCTTATGCCATGAAACCTATAGAAGGTCAAGCTACGTACAGAAGACAGTGTGTGTGTAATATATGCAGGAAGCTATTGTTCACAAAGTTAATTAGGAATCATTCTTGAAATGTGGGGAACGCTCCATTGACCGGACTGCCGCGACTGGTTTCGATTAACGCGGCAATGAGAGGACACAGAACAACAATATGTATAAAAAGAGCGCCAGGTAAAGAAGTGGGACAATGCAGTATTAAAATACTATTATTAATAGTCTACAGATGATTGCATATTCAAGGTCTGTAAAGCACAATGATGTATATTAGGTGGTGTGCTTACCCAGTGAAACTCATCCCTGATTGAATTTCGGCAGGATTACACAGTGATGTCCTTCCTTTATATCTCCTCGGCAAGCTATCCTATGAATACTCTGTTCGGCCCTGCTAGCGGCCATCTCGTGTACTTCATTCTTTCTTACATTTTGCCATATATCCTTAATACTTTGCTTTGAAAGTACGTTTTAAAGATTAGGATTGAAAAATTTCTAGTCCCGCATTACTGGGATACACTTCTCAAAAGCTGCACTTGTCGGACACAGTTTGTGCAAAACTCTGTAAGTGCACACAAGATGTGCTTTTTGACACGCTCATTATCTATTCATAACAAATCTACCGCAGCGTGCCCAGGACAGTACATCAATTACATTCACAACTATTCTAAAGCTCGTACACTCGTGCAGTCCCCTATCAAACTTCCCACGGATTGGCTGCTGATGCTTCCCATTGGTTGAAAATTAAACCAAAGCTATATTTTTGCTTTAATGAACTATTTAAAAAGAGGCTTCTTGAGTTATTTCTTTAAACAGTCTCAATTAGTGGCGCATGTTTGTATTTAAGTATATCCACTGCCCCTTCTCACGAGTTACTTCTCCGAAGTGTGATTGCACGTGCGGCGCCGTTTTGTTGGCGTTCGCGGTGGGCTTGTACACACCTTATGTTATCTACCTTATTTTACTTCTACCGGCATATCATATCGACATCAAGTTCTTCCCTTACCACAAGACGCGTAGTTTATTAATATCGGTGGATTCGTCGTCGTCTCAATCGCTTTTGTGTTGCCTAGGAATGCAGTCGGCGGCGGTGGGGAGTAGGTCGACTGGTAAGCCTTTCTCCACTTCTTATGCTCTCAAGTGTCACCGCCGTGACTCTTTAAGCGCATGGTACGACACCGCGGTACTAAGTTTATGCGGAACGCTCCCCGGACAGTCATTTTGATGCAAGCTGAGCAACGATATTGGTGCCTGCTTCTTTCCTCAAGAGAGTCGAAAAATGGCGGCAGCACCGGGGCATCATATGCCTCGTCCTTCTCAGCCGTGCGTTTCAAACAGGCATGCGTCTGTGTGGCAGACGTCTGGTATTAGCTCTGGTGTTTGTTTTTCGGAGCAGAGATTTATTTGAAGAAGGAGTAGAGTCTGATCATCCTCCGGATTTCTAGTAGCCACCGGTGCCTAACGGCCTGTGCTCATTGCCACATGCGGTCATATAGACGGCGTACTGCTTCAAGTGCAAGCACTAGCCGCAGTTGTTTTCTGTTTATCCATCATTATGTACGCTGGAACCGACGTGATGATGAAATGTTTGTATTAAGATCTCACACACGTGCACGAATGGTTTATGCGATATTTTCATATTTTAAACACACACTTCGACTGCAAACTGCTTCCTTGTGGACGCGATTTCAGATATCCAATAACTATCTTGTAGAAAGGGGATAGTGTGTTCTTACTGTCTATTGTTCTGGGCTCATATTCCGAGTTCGCGTCGTTATCTAAAGTCACCACCTTCGGTTCATCTTGCTGGTGGAAGTGGCGGAAGCGGTACTGACATCCGGTGCCGAGGAGTTCAACAATGAGGTGACGAGGTTGAGAAGATGGCGACACATGAACTAACGTCGAAAACTAAGAATACGGGCCTGCACTAGCGCCTTAAAGTACCGTCAAATATAAAAATTAACCATATCCACGGAATTCCCCCTGTTCCAGTTAGCTCTAGCGAGATATGCTGTGGAAATCCCCAGAAATCAAAGCCATAGGCCGGAGCAACGTGCAATGGAAATCCCCAGATCAAAATAACATTTGACTTATTCATGCCAGACTGAGCTCCTTTGTAATGACAAGTAGCTCCGTTTAAAAACATGATGTACTTCGCCTAACAACAAAATGGCATCGCGGACGAGACTGCCGTCGCAGGGTAATATGCTCCAACTGCGGGGGTATACTCAAGCTTGAGATATGAGCGACATGGCTTCAGACGAGCCGAGATTAGGAAAGTTCGAACATCGGTGCAATAGTATGCACCTTCCTGGAGCTGTCTTGTGTATGCTGCTAACTTTCGTGCCGAGGTAGTAGCGGTCAGCACCTGTAGCTACGTGAGTGACAGTGAGAGAGAGAGAGAGAAACAGAAGAACGAAAATGCAGTAAGGTTAGCTAGGCTAACAGCTATGTGAGAGGCATCTTTGATGGATGTAGCAAGAGAACGTTCATGGCGGAATCATCGGCACGACATGTACAGTTGCAGCCAATGGGATTAACCATGATTGCTTTAAACATCTGTGCAAGTGTGTCCTGCAAGGCAGCTCAAGAACTAAGCATTGTGAAACTACGCTTAAAACTCCAATTCCCAAATATAAAGTAATCATGCCTGCTATTGAAATTGCTGATATTCGTCAGGCATCTATAGAATTGACCCCTCAACATCTGAAGACGTAAGTGAGAGCGGGAAGAACCGCATCAGGTATAATGGTTTGTGTGCTGCGGACGCATACAGCAGAGAGATGAATGAATCGCATCGCTCGGTTTCTGGACTCGAAATACAAGGTTTCTCGGATCCTATTGTACAGGAGTCACAAGATCTGACTATGCAAGCGACGACAAGATTTGAACCTTAAATAATATTATGCACCTGTGCTATCATAGCTAATATGTTAATTTGTATATTACTTTCGGCGCTTCGCCAGTACAAATCTTTGGAGAATACAGTAAATGACGACTGGACATGATATGCACATGCGTAACGTAAATATTATCACAATTGCACCAGCTTGTCCTAAAAGCACAAATGACCATATTGAGTGCCGGAAGGAGTAAATAAATATCCTTGCACTATATAAATTGTGCGTTTTTCTTTTCATCTTCTTCCAGAGCTTGATTCGGCAATAAACAAGATATATATGGGTGCCTTTCCTGTGGAACTTTTAAAAGACACATGCGTGATAATCGGGGACAATAAGCTGAATGAAGACGGTTAGTACCGTGGGTTATATCTTCCTGAAATATTAAACAGCTAATGTTGCGAGCTGTTCATGAATGTATAAGCAGGTGAGCGGATTGAGTACATACTCTGAGATTGTATCAGCCTTTCGCTCTTTCAGCTGATAATTTATTGAGCGTAGGAATTATTGCACGCGATCAGCGATAAACCATGATACAGGAAAAAAACACGCATGTTCCTTTGTCTTAGCTGTGCAGAGACAGCGCTGCCCAACCAAAGATGATATTTTCAAGACGTTAGTAAAAACTTTATTAACTCGAATGTTTTCATCATAATGTTCAAGAAATACTAAAGCGACCATCCGGCTCAATGCACAGTCTATTGTTGCCCAATAAGAAGTTTAACTACAAGAATCTAAGTACATAAAAGTTTAATGAAATTCAATGTCTCTTTCAGTTTATTCATGTTTGCTTCGATGTTAAGTCAAGCTGAACGGTAATGTGTAAAACGATATTTGTATAGGGAATCGCAAAGATCCAATACAGGAAATTAGGCTAATAAAAATACATTTTAGGCTCAAAAATAAATGAATTGCGCTATAAAATAGGGACCAATAACACAAATTAGGTGTTCATATTTTAGGCCATTGTGGTGGCAGAGCCGAATCAGCTGATTGTAAGCCATGTACAGTAATGAAATTCCCGCCATGTTTTTTAAAACTAGTGAAGTTCGAAACAATAAACGGCGCCTCACACGACGATTGGGATTTACAATTGCCTCGCTTCCTAGATGTAAATAATTAACAATTACGCTTTGCATAATATATTTACGCCGTGACACGTGCTTCGCACCAAAGTGTATTGAAACAGAAAAAACAATTTTATACTCTACTGCAGGGTACTTACGCTTCTAGGACAAACATTTTCAAATCATAAAAAACTTCTTTTAGTCTAACTGCAAGACATTGGGTTACAATGTCGGCAAAACAAAAAACAAATTGTTTTTAACTAGGGATGGCAGTATTGTGTATTTTATGGGTCGTAGTTATTATTTCATTTCGCCATTGATCAGACCGTAATGAAAATGATGAAAATGCACTTGTAATCGTAAGTAGAATGAGTTCGGAAATTTAGAATCCCGCCCCAAGGAAGCAGTGCCATCAAACGTGCACTATACGACCTACAGATAACGTACCGTAATTATCTTCATCGGTTTGCTATTCGACCATTCCTTATCTTACAAAAACACCCTGCTCCAAAGAAGGAAATTGAAAGCGGCGAAATTACAAAATATTTGTAGATTGCTAACGCGGAAAGGATTCCGGTCGAGTAGTTTTCCTCGGAAGCAGGCATCACCAGTTTCTGTCGCATTGGACAGATAATGCCTGCCCAACATATTCTGCGTGTCATTGCACAGGGCTGACATTTAGGATTGCTAGCAAAAGAGACAGAGACAGGGAGAGTGGGAAAGCAAAGTGGGGATTTTGTTGATCATACTAACATAAGCGGATCACTTTATTGTCCAATATGAATGAATGGGCATTGGCCATAATGAGAGGCAGGGCTTATAAAACACGAGAAAACATCACCCGGCACTTGAGATATTTCCCTGTGTGAACTACTGCAAAAGAACAAACTGACCCCGTGAAGTTTTTTTTTTTTTTTAAGTAAAGAAGTGCATGCCGGTTATATTAGCGACAGGTTGGCCTATAATTTCGATTAATCGCTTAAAGATACTAAAATGTGAGACTCGATGACCCAAGTGACTGGCTTCCGGAAGACGTCGGGCATCAGGCAAGAATACATGATTTGCGGCGCGGCGAACATCTTTATGGAATCAACATTTGGGCTGGACTTGTGGAGAAACGTAAAGCCAGTACTCCTCTGGACTCTGGAACCAGTAAGACTCTGGAAATTGTTGAGAATTAATGCTGAACGAGGACAGCGGTCCCTAGAATAATTCAGTATTTTAAAAAAAGTTACAAATGTGGACGTTGTTGCCTGCTAGAGTAATTGTTAGCACAGGGGGTTCTGCCGGCAATGGTTCCAAGGTAACGCTCGTAAATAGTATTTAGTGCTAGTAATAAAGGCACATACACACATTCGCATACGAATGTCGCGAATTAAATGTAGCATATATTAATCACGACTGCTTGCACCATTAGGGGACCAGATCAGAGTCTCGTAGAAAACTAAAGAATGCTAGAAGCTTCCGCTCAACGAGACCGGTTTTCGCATGTGTAAACATTTTCGTGAGCTAAGAGGTACTGCAGATCTCTTGACGAAAGCATACGCACCCTTTTCCGCACTCTGCCCTTGTCATAAACTGCTCTAGCGAACAGCTCCAAGGCGGAAGGCTATGAGGAACAGGGGCTGCTTTAGCGAGCACCTGACCTCAGAGAAAGCATGAGACAACAGGATTTGTTATGCCGCTCTGCCCGTGTAGGATTCCTATGTGTAGGTGCATTGGTTACTCAGAAGACATTAGAGGAGTAGGGACAACATACAGAACATTTATTTATTAGCTGGAAGAAAGCTGGGTAAAAATTAAAGGATTAACAGTGAGATACAGAGTAGGCAAATACAAAACGTGACAAAGAGTGTAAACTCAAAAACAATCTTAATCAAATTGGCATACAAGCCAAGAGTGTAATCTATTATCTGCAGAAAATACGGCAAGAAAAGGAAAAGATATACAGAAAGTTAGACATGGTGAAAGATGGTCGTTGACGGGTCGCTTGCTCACAGGCGTTCGACTCGATGCGAGGAGGGTCATGCACCTGACGTCTGTGCAGACACACTGCAGGCACACCGCACACCCTCTTCCAATGCGTGCCTCATAACGGCTGTGCGTATATCTATTCCTCTTCTTGTCCTATTTGCTGCGCATCATAGATTTACCGCTTGGTTTATTTGCGTAATTTATTAAAATTGCTTTTATGTTTCCACTTTTTGCCGCGTTTTGTGTTTGCTATACTTTATATCTAAGTTCTTTTGATTCTCTAAGAACTCTCTCTAAGTTCTTCTGATTTCCTAACGCACCCACACAGGTGAACCCTACACGTGCAGACTGTAGTAACAAATTTTGCTTTCTCACGCTTCGTTTGAGGTTCGTGCTCGCTAATGCGGCCCCTGTGCCTCCGCGACTTGTGCCTGGCGCTCGTTGGTCAGAGGAGTTTGTGAAACTATATGGCATCTGCGACAGGACCGGCAAATGTTTAGAAGGAATTTTATTGTAGAAAGTTCGTGCTAGCGGTGTTAAATCAACGGTTCGGCTTCGAAGGTAAAGAATTGTTCTCATGGGCAGAGGAGCGAGCTAGGCGCTGAGAAGAGCGATAAGCAGTTTGTGACAGCCCTAAGATAGCACAAAAGATAATGTTCCAATTCCCCGCACAAAAGCGCACGCGGAACACATCGGAGATATTTCCAGGCATAGCTTATATATCCAAGCAGGGGTACAAGCAGGGCCCTTCATAATGTGGTATAGGAAAGTGGCTCCGGATGTTTTTAGTCCTTCGGTCGAGTATCGCTTCTAGGGTGAACTCCAGAAGGAAATAAAAAGCCTGAAGAATGCTTTTCAGAAGAGAAGTTTAGTGTCCTGAGGACCACCTCTTCATTAACGTCCTGATAGCGATTTATTGCACCTTTAGTATGTACCGTTTGCGGCATTACATTGATATTTTCGTGCCGACTTTTAATAAAGCTATTTCCTGTGCAGGCAGCGATCGTAGTTCAAAATTACCGATCAAGCGTTTATCTTTTGGGCGATGAAAATTTGTCGCGTTCTTCAGTTAGCGCAAGTATGCCCAATGAAGAGTCAATTTAGGTGCGACGCCAGCCTCCTCGTTTCTGCTAAAGAGGTTATCCCTACTCCGTTACGGTAGCAAGGCCCACTAGTTTATTTAAGAACAATTCTACATAAAGAAAGAAAAACAAAGTTGTAAAAACACAATATTCAATTTCTTCTTTTCTATTAGTGAGTTAGATTTCAGGGACTAAACTGATGGGTTTTAATTACCTGTGACACAGAGGAACTGCGCCTGAATCTGGATACTCAATTTCTGTAATGTGTTGGAGATACCGTCTTTGCCAAAAGTAACCAGTTTGCAGGGTTTGCTTCTCAGCAATGTTTGAATCTACTGATTTACTCCAAAAGGCAAAAAAAATGGTCTTTACCGATACGTTTTGATGTGCTTTCTTTCCGTAGAGTTGATGAATAATTTGGAATTAATTAGAGGGCTTATTTAAAGGGCTAAGGAGCAAACCGCGCAGCCTGGCTACTTTTAGCTAAGACAGTACCTAGCATACTGGGATTATTGTGGACACAAATTTTTAGTAAAGGTAGAATATTTCCAAAAGTACTGATAGTATCTGGTCAGACAGTTTTTTTAATTTTAACCGGGACGTGACACTTTATCAAATATGTACACGTGGCCTTAAAATTCCCGTTCTAAGAAAAATGTAGCATCAGCATTCTGGAGGCGGCGACGGAATTCCGAGCGTAAAATCCCTTGCATGCTTCCGGCTAGAGGTATTTAGCAGCTGACGTTACCACGCACTGACTCGTCACGTGGTTCACTAATGTCACGACATCGAACAGCATCGCAGAGTAGGTGGTCCTATCACCAGTTTCTATTCTGATTGGAGGGAGTGGGATCGAGTTCCATCCTTCCAGGACTCAGATTACAAGTTACACACCCAGCGCCTAAGTCATTAAGGCAAGCTCGTACGGCGTTTTAAAACGGTCATTTATATCCACGTGGCATTGCCTTTCACATATTGCGACACGTTACGAATGTATGCAGTGTAATTATGCAGTGTATGCAGTGCAGTGCATGCAGGGTAATTACGCCTGAAGGAAGATCTGTATAGGTTAACGAGGATCAGCAAGAGGAAGCAATAGACGGGAGACATCAATTCTGTCGCGTCACCGCATTGATTTCGGAGCCTAAATTTTACAATATTGTTTGTCTACATATGACAGTCAAATTCCTTATAAAAAAGTAAACCATGAGCCCTGGCACAAAGAAAGGAACAAATAATAAATGCATTTTTAAATTTAGAAATTTGCCGCACGATAAACCAACCTTCAGGTGACTACAGACATAACGAGCGCAGCTTACTTGTATGGTATATTCACTAAAAGAAAATGTAGGTCGAAAGAAGGGGCAAGCAGGCTCTCGCATTAATTCCACTGCCGGATCATAAAGAACGGCCACCGGTCATAATAACCAGCTACGGCTTCGATGTTCGTGACAAGCGGAAGCATATAGTAAGGCATGGCAGCGATAGCGCAGTGTCGCCATATTGTTTAATAATGCATAGAAGATTTCTAGATAAAAATTCTTTGGTGTAGAAGTCGAACGCTGATTTGTTATAATTGCAGCTTCGGCGTCTGGTTTTTGTGTGTAGAGGGTCAGGCGGCTAAAAGCCGACGGTATTGTTCTATGGAAGACTAGTGTGGAAGGTTATGAGTGACTTCCAGAATGTCTAGATGCAAACGGTGCGTTGGAATGAAGTCGCACCACGCTCAAGAGCTCATCAGGTTTACAGTCGTCGTTTGCTCATCTTGTCTAAACACTCACAGAAGCCGATTGCTGAGGTGTAAATCAAGCATGTTGTTGTGAATGTTTTTTATTCTCATAGTCATAGCCATGGGCGGCGCTTTACCGACACGACCACTCAAGTAACCACAAACTCAATATATGTGGTGAAACATTAGTTCTTATAGTGCTCAAGTAGGCAAAACGCATCTAATAGTTTGCGCTTTAAAATAACATCCTCGCACAGTGAAGGTACATGTGCTGATTAAGGTTGTGATTGGCTAATTTATGTACAGCTATGGCGGCGACAAACGTATCTGTTTAGAACACCGTTATTAAAAGGAATAGGGCGGTAGGCAAAAGCACTACTTATGTGCACCATTAGTCTGTGATTGTCCCGGAGGTACCTACCCGTCTCGTCGATATGCAGTTATGGTCACCACAGTGGATGGGTATGTGCATTAAAAAGAATAAGAAAAGCCTGCTCGTCTCTCCATCGTAAACGTGCATATGTAGTACAACGCACTGCCAAACCAATATTCATGTCATCATATAATGTCACAGCGAATTTGTTTATTGAAGCCACTTCATCCGAAAGCAATATTGGTGTTCTGGTGAAGTAAGTGTGTGGAATAATGCTCGTAAAAATTCAACGCCTATGTTTTCTGGATGCTGCGGAGGAACCCACATAAGCTATGGTAAAGCGGCAATAGGTTTGAGTATATTCGATAATGCCGACAAGTCGCATGGCCAACTGGAACGAGCCCCAAAGCTCATCACGATGTAAGGGCAGCATATCAATGACGTTCTGACATGCGCCCAGTACTTTCTTATAACAAACCTTAGAGAGGTTGTTACGACTCATTAAAAGGGGTTAGGATCAGCAAGCTTTTTATAAAAGAACAAGCCTGTGTCGACAATGTTCTTTCACAGATTGAAAACTTTCTTCGCCGCTATAATTGGCTTATATCTGAGGTTAACACTGTTAGGTAATTGAAGGACACATTTAAATGCCAAGAGAGGATGTTGAAGGTCAAGTCTTGGTTCTGGGATGATCAAAATATAAATCAGAAACAATCAGCAATGCGGAAAGCAAATGTCCAGAATATTGTATTGATGGCGAAACGGGAGCGAACACAAATGCTAGCAGGCATGTCAGAAAAATAAACCTAAAAATGCCTCCTCCTGCGGAATATAAAATATCAACGCTAGTTAAATAACAAATAACTCACTTCTCCGTGAACGTCTGAGTCTATATGCGTTTGCAATGAACGGTATGCAGGTAGGGGCCGTGATGACGTCGCAATAAATCCACATCGGAAAAGAACTTCCAACTTGACTACAATATGGATGCTAAATGGGAAGCGAAAGAAACAAGCCAATAGTCGGCGAGGCCAAGGAAAATTTTTTTAATTTTTATTTCGATAATGATATAAATTAGTAATGCAATATCTATTTAGGGGAACTATAATTAAACACAAAGTAGAAGAAAAAAATTTGGAGGACGCTTAAGCTTCGCCTTCAAGAGTGGAACGCGATAGCGTTATTGCACCTTGTTCGTACCGCCCACTCATTGCTCGGTATGCTCTTGAGTCACACAAAAACATAGTTTTCATACTCAACACTTCTAAGTGCACTGGACAACTTTTTTCTAATTATTTGTTCAAACAAGTGCTTCTCACAATCTACATTATCGCACTGTGTTGTGCACACTACAACGTTTCTTGCTCCCGTGTTCCTTTAGCGTTCACGCGCACTGAGTATGTCGGTCAGTCACACATCGCAGGGGACGCTTTCCCAGCAGAAGCGCTACGGCGCAGCATTCACGTCAGAGGCGTCCGGCATCAGACGCTGCACCTAGCAATCGCGCTGTGAGCGGAAAAAGGAGCCGCGTCGCCTAAACACCACTGTTCGAGTGACGCACGCTGGATGTTGGAAGCGGAGAGAGCGAGAAAACTTATTAAACGCTAGGGTATTGGGGCATCCTCGCACCGGTACCCGCGCGGCCCGAAGGGGAGAAGCGGGTGAGCGAAGATAGTGATCTAAAGAAAGGAAAGACGCTTGATTCTACAACCCGTGAGGGTGCACAGCGAAACGTCTGGGGCGAGTGGCGCGCCACGTGTCGAGGCAGCGCCGCACAATGCGAGGAGGGGTTCTTCTGTGTTTGCCGCAAGATGGCTCTGCATGTGCGCAGAGCGCAGAAGAAATGTAGCGGAAACGTACTTCGCTACTCGTGTAACTGCGACTTCTGTAAGTAACATGCTCATAATTACCGATATAAACCGTAGTATAGCGTTCTACGGCGCGTCTCTAAGGCAACACCGCATTCACTACAAGCGATTTCGTACCGCTTTCAAGCATCGAACTCGTGGCTAAGTGTGCAAGTGCAACATGCAGATGTCAACACGCGTTCTGTGCGCGAGAACTTTATCGAGAGTGTGCTGCTCCTTAGAGAAACGTATCGGGTGCTTTCTGATCCACCTGACTGGATCAGTGTGCTCGATGAACTGGCTGTCCTCAAAAAATTTTAAACCTTTCGTGACAGCCGAAGTCTGGTTGTTGCGAGTTTTACCATTATAGTGGATATTTTTTGAATTGATGTGAACTCAAACAGGCAATAAAGAAAAAAAAAACTCGTGGCTAAGTGGTAGCGTCTCCGTCTCACACTCCGGAGACCCTTGTTCGTTTCATGCCCAGCTTTCCGGGACACGGGTCTTTAGTTCGGAAAACTGGCACCACGCGGTGTACCACCGTGAACTCCTCCTTTCCATTTTCTTCTGCCCTTCCCTCCCTCGCCCAAGGAAGGACACGAGTAGCGGCCAGAGCTGCCGGGCTCAGCGGTGGGGCTTTTTTACGTCGCTTCGCAAACGGGAGGGTGTGGAGAATAGAAGGAGACTGCACCACGCACTTATTTTTTTTTCGCGCCCCCTTTTTTTTTTCTTTGGACGCTCGACCACCGACCACCGACACCACAGGGGGTGGTGGCACGGGGAGACGAAGCTCACGCGCGGGCACCAGTCCCTCGCTTTCTCGCCACTGGCATCGTCGCGCGCTTGCTCGCCGCAGCAGTCTCCACTGTCCGAGCGGAGCCGCGAGGAAGTCGAGTCTGCAAGAAGGCTGGCACAACGACGATCACATCAGCGCTGCACTTGCGCGTTGTATGTACAGTCCTAGCCATAATAATATGGAGCATGCCTCGGTGATAAAAACTCTCGCCACGCGTAACCTAGCGAATATTAGGAGGTATACAATTGCATATGTTAGTACATGCCGCCGATGCATACACGGAAAAATTGCGTTTAAAGATGAATAAAAAAAAAAACAATTACGACTCCGAAAATTATTCACATTAAATTACAATTACTTCCGATATGTAATTCATTTAGTCTAAGATTACGTTCCAGTTATACATAAAAAACCAAAACGAAAACTAAGTGAACAAAACTACAACCACTCTCCAAATCGCATTTATTACCACTTTATTTAAGAAAAGCACAGTAGAGGCTTTTAAAACGTGCGTGAGGTGTGTAAAACTGCAGCAAGATATTTTCCGTAACGGCAACGAGCCGCCGAATCCATACTGCGCCGCAATATTAAAAATGTAATGCCAATTCAATAATGCCGCTCGATGTCCCAAGAATTCGTCTAATTTCTACTTCTAGCTTGAAATTTCGAGCTCACTGTTTCGAATTCCAGAGCTTCCATACGTTTTTTTTTTTCTTCTTATTTATAGTAAGTTTTCCAATGACGCTGCATTATTTATTTCGCCTTGATGAACACCCCCCCCCCCACACACACACACACCACTTGTTTTCATTTGTGTGGGTAGTGGCTGTTGTCTCCTCTTTTATGTATCTCATTGCGAGCCCCTCATTGTGCTTTAATTTTCATCGGCGCACCATTGCATACAAACCAACCGGCTCTGTCTGGAGCTCCACCTGGAACCGAACTGCCATGACACTTTTTGTTGGGATACTTTATGAGCAGTGGGTTCTCGTTTAATTTTGCTGCCCTTTATCGTGAACCGCTGGTATCTGAGCGCTGCGCACTACTTTTTTTTTTTTTTGCCAACTTTGAGCCATAGGCCTAGAGTGCTGCGGACCAGGCCGAGCACATAGGGTGCCTGTTTGGAGCACAACCTAGCGAACCAACATACAAATGAAACAAGTTGAGTCGCGTACGCAGAATTCCTTGTCAGTGCGCCCCGCGAAGATAACCGCAAGGCGAAAAGGGGCGGGAGGGGGGGGGGGGTAGAGAACGTAAGCAAACAAACGAAAAACGAACAATTAAGCAAGGAAGAGAAGCGGACGCCACGCACGCGGAGTGCGCGTGGGAAAAAAAAAAGAAAAAGTACAGAAGAAACGAAGCTGTTTGGGCGGCCATCAACACACGAAGGGCGCACGGCGGATGTGTGTGCACACACATTCCTGCGGTGTTCATAGAGGCGATCATTAGGACACCTTTCAATTTGCTCTACACACTTTTTCCACAATATATCGGTATGCTATATGCCTCTGTGACCTGAAACAAATTGTGGCGAGTTAGCGCTCGGGTGTATCCTGTCCTTCCTGGTCCTCACCTGGATGTGCGCTTATGATTCCATGTCATATATTAAACGCAAGCCCAAACTGATAGTCTCAAGAAGGCACCGAGCCCATCCCGGAGCCCCTAACCATTTCATGCCTACATTTACTGTCGATTATGGGAGAGGCAGATAATTGTTGACGTCATCGTTCACATAATGTTGATTTTACAAAGTCGAACCCCGTCATAAAAGGCATGGATATAACAGGTAGTCGGATATAAGAAACACCGTTCACCCAAATGAATGGCACCCATATGAAATTTATTAATTTGATCTTTGCTTTATTAGACATTCGATGTAGAAGACAGTCGGCTATAAAGGACAAGTTAGCCTTGAATTTTGGTATGCTCAGTCTCGCTTGTAACAGACATTTTTACATTAGGTGCGGAACCATCGATCGCCAGGTTCAGTTACAGCTATAGTGAAAACAAAAAAAAGAGAGACACGCTTACGTCATGACGATTAATTACAACTTCAGTAAAAAAAAAAAAAGCAAGTCAGTCGCCTATCAAATGACTAAAGGAAGCACCTGCAGTGGGAATGCAACGTAGATGAGCTCCTCAAGCTTGCCGCGAGGAGCACAAGCGCGACTGCACATGCGAGCTTCTGCGCGAGCTTACCGGGAGTGCCGTTGGGTTCTCCAATTATTGGAGCTTCCTATCAGGGATATACCGTAGATGTTGTGTCCGCTAGTTAGAAGAATACAGCGGGAATTGTCAATTACGTTGACTTTCAGTATAAACAACAATCTATCCGAAGGATAGACAATTGGGTATTGGTTCACATTGGAAATGTGCAGCGCAAAAAGACACAAGGCGTAAAGAAGACGGATAGACGACGCTGACTCGCAACTAAATTTCTTGGAAAGAAACACATTTTTATACGTCTTTCAAGCGATTACAAAAAGCCTATAGCACTTGCGCGAAGCCCATTGCAAGGGGTCAAAACATATCATACGTCATAAACACCGGATGATAGATTTTTGGGGAATGTTTTCCTCCCATCTCCCGTGAAAACTGAAGCCAAGATTATGAATTATCCAGAAAAGACTCCTCCTTATCTACTAATATAACCGAAGGCTGGCTTAAACATTGCGACTGTCTTTTTCGGATCAAGTAGGCTTCCATCAGCTCTCTCGTTGTTTTATCTCGGTGTCGAAATAAAATCTTAGTGCTCGCAGTTCCGAACACAAAGGGCGGCAGTTTTTTGTTTTCTTGCTCTTTTCATCTTTTACACAGCTGCGACAGTTCGTCTTGTGTCTTTTTGCGATGTACCTTTCCAATATGAACAATCTATCCGGTAAATGCGAAGAAAGCGATCAGCTGGTGCTGCTGACGTAGACACACCATTGTGACTAGAAAGCAAGACATAGCCAAGCCAAATAAACAATAAATAAATAAACAAGACAAATAAACTGCTCTGGTTACTATTCCACCATGGTTTCAACTTCACTCAGAAATGTCCTGTTAGCTTTTTATTTATTTTTCATCTCAGTAGCGACATTCATAAGTTTGGTACTCACAGCCGATGTTACCCGTTGACAAACAAGCAAAACTTTCCGAGTGATATTTCTGCTGGTGATGTTTTATAGTTCTGGCTACTTCTAGCACCTTGGTGGTAAGCTGGCTACATTCACAATAACGTGGCGCTTTTTTTTTTTTTACTTGAGTTCGTGTAGTGTTACGAGACACAGAACTTTTTCCAGAGTTGGGAATCGCTAGCTGCGGTGCCACGTCACATCGTGATGGCACTTTGCAATCGCTGCAAACGCAGTTCGCAAATAATACAAGAAAGTTGCGAGGTGTATTCAGTGTGTGGTGGTCCATCAGGGAAATGCAGTATGTAAATGAAAGCGATAATAACGCTTATGCTAAAGGAGATATATTTCCTTTTTGCCATTTTACCCGTAGGATGCCTAGGTTGAAATAAGGTCTGGTTAGAAAATGGGATTGTATACCCTGCTTATAAGGGACCTCTGATATTGGAGATAAAAAAACTGCTCCCCAGTGCACGTATCTTATAAATGGGTTCAACTGTAGTTGTAAGATTTGCAAAAGGAGTCTCCAAGACGTTGAGAAGTGATGCACCCCGGGAAAGAAGGGCGCAGTGACACACAGTGTGACATGTCTCTCCACGTAGGGCTGTATATTTTCGTTGCGTAATACCAACTAGCCCAAAGCGCCACCTTAGTAAACTCAGATTTACACCCCTGATCAGAAGCCAAATTAAAGTTTATTAAAAGATTTACGCAATCAATGATGCTGAAAGCAGGGATACCGGGTGTTTGGAGAAGCATCTTTTCGTGAAGGCAATTAAAGCGTCTAACGGACCAATGTCAAAAATCATTCAGGGGAGCTGCAGGCTGCCGTTAAGATTTTATAATTGCTTTCGCCTCCCTTTGCTGCGGCTGAGTGAGCCAGCTGTTTCATCGACGTAATGCTAGTGCGGGTTTCGTGTCTGGAACTTATCTGATATGAACCAACCATGACGGATAGCTGCGCTCTTCACGAATTTTGTGACGGGAGTGAGACACTCCGGTACAAGCTGAGGAAACAACGTTTTGTTAAACGACGTCTCTCGTTTCGTGCTCGCTGAGCGTTCGTGAAATGAGCGGCCAGCAGTGACAAAAAACACTTTCGAAGTTTTTCGTGAACATTGGCTTTAGCGGACTGTGGTAGAAACTCTATATTTAAGTTTAAGAACTCAGGTTGCGGAATTACCGACAGACCAGAGTAAGGATAATCCCCCCATAGACACCACCACCACTGCTCTCGCAAAAAGCTACACACAGCACGAGTAGGATTATTTCTTGGTTCTTTTACATAGTTGTCAAACAGATACACGTAACATTGCTTGAGTTCGATTGATCAATTTTAATTCAATTGCTCCAACGACAACATAAGCATGTAAACGTAATTCACTATTCCCGTACGACAGACATTACGTCATTACTCTGTTCCGCTGAAACAAAACATGTCGTCTGTTTAAAATATAAGCTGCACTTTTCATAACTCCAGTTCTGTGTAGTCTTAAATTTACAATACAATGTTTTTCTGAAGTTAACCGCAATGCTGCGTGGTGCTAGAAGTAATTTTGGCACTGTGTCGCCAAGTGCCGTCCGCGGATCCCTCGCTTGAGGGAAAAGGAGGGGAAACTTCTGGCGTCGGGGTACAAATGTCTTTCCTTCCGCGCGCGCCGTCTTTCTTCCCCTTCTCTGTGTTTATGAGCGCCTCATCCCTGTCGAGTCGGTCTGCAGATGTTCCGGCCTTGAGCGCGAGAAGCATCCAACAAAGGGGGCGAACAGAAAAAAAAAAACAAAAAAAAAACACATAGACGGAAACCTGGTAGCAGTGTTTCGGAATGTACGCTCGCTGGCAAGTGCTAGTTTGTTTTCTCGCGGATCCTAACTGTTGGGCGTAAGCCTGGTGGGACGAGGGTTAGTGTCTTCATAGTTTTATTTTCGTCCGTTTTTGTAAAGTGGAGTCTCACATTTCAGCGGGTTCGCAGTGGGCGGTGAATTGACTTCTATTTTCAATATTTAGAATCTTGTTCGAATATTATTTGTTATGGCTGTCGCTGGTCTCAGTGCCTGTTTGTCTCAGGTTTTGCGCACGGTCTCCGGGGTATGTATTGCGTTCTGGACGAGGTTGGTGCAATGGCTGTACTGCGTGGCCGAGAACGATTCCGTCAGATAGATAACGTAGCCCTGACGAACATTTCTTGAGCTTTGACGTTAGTCACCTTACATGAGTTTCTGGTTTTGCGCGAGTCTAACAGTATACAAGCTTGAATTCGGCTTTGCGTGCACGAGTTGGAATGTTCAGTTGCACATGGTCCTATTTTGAGTCATTCCTGTCATGTTATCGTTATGTTGGCAATGTTGTACAGCTTGAAGTGATGGTTGCATAGCGTTTTGTGAATGTTAGTCGAAGTAACTGTCATGCGAGTGTCATTGAGAACGGAGGCAAGGCGGCAAGGCTCATTGCTGCATCTAGTGCAGTGAGTGTTGTGCTGGTCTTTAACGACCGTTGCTGTGCTTATTAACACACGAATAATTTACGAAGTGGAGCATGAGATCATATTCTGCTTGATTGATAGCGTAAGTGCGTGGTGAATTCTAAATGTGTGCCTTGAGCTTGCTCTCCGCCCTCAACTATCGCGGTGTGGGTAAAAAGCACTTACACCTGCGTGCGCGCTCATTGCCATCAGGCCGGTGCATTCCCAATCTAAAGGGGTCTTATTCCTGACCAACGAGATTCATGTAGTCGCAAAGTGACGGATGCCCATGCTGCTTTCCGAGAATCAAACGGAAAAAATAATAGGGAAAAAGGAAAAAGTAAAGCTTTCTAGTGCGGTGCTGTGAGCTCGGCAGGCACAGGAAAGGCAAACTGAGGACTGCCGGCCTATTTTTGGCCGCCAAGTGGATGTTGGCCGTCTACGTGGATTTTTTGGTGTGGCGCTCAGGGACGGCTTCAGCGGGAAGCTTTCTTCCATTCTGTTCATTATTCGTTACATCCTGCCCTTATACGATGGTTATCGCGCGTAATTTTTCAGGGCTGTCTTTCCTGACAATTACCACGGCGAAAAACCAGCCATTTTCAAGCGTAAGCACCGTAATCTGAACGCAAATACCTCCATAATACAGCTCGTCAGAGTGCTGTTATTACTTAGTGAGCTCTACCGGTCTAGTAGATTTCATTACGCCTTAAAAGATGCTACATACAGTCTACCTCAGGGGTCTTTTCTGGCATCTTTATTTTTATTAATACATAGCAACACTATTGTTCATAAAGTTTCACGCAAAATTCGCTTGTACGCACAAGACTGCACCATGTGCAGCCCGACACTCAACGAATAAAACATTTGCGGCATACAGTAAACGATCTAGAAAGCTTCCACCAATTGACGCGTTATGGGGAAATGGACATCCAATTGAAATAAATGCAAATATACTCAATTGACTAGAAAACGTATATCAAGAAGCTCAACATACGGTTTAAATTCCAATCCTCTGGAAAAAGCTTCCGAATCTAAATTAATGGGCGCGCATACTGAATTATGACATTTCATGAAGAACTAATGTCGAATATTTAACTAGCAAAGCATACAGGATATTGAATTTCTCGGCAAAAAATTTCACGCAGCCTGAGCTGTAAAAGAGCTGCTGTACCTCCCACTTATTACACCAATTCTTAATAGTGTCAGCACAGTGTAACATCCGCGTACGGTAACATTATCAGACTCTTAGAACGCACACAGAACCGTGTAGCCGTTTTTTTTTTGTTAATGGCTGCAATTTTCAACACAACGTTTCAGCAGTGATGGAATCTTTTGGCTGGGAATTTTATAGCACTGCTATTAGCAGGCGGATTTGTTGTGTTTTGATAATACTGGGATTGATAATGCTGTGTAGGCTGCTACTAGATCTACCAAGAATTAAACTCCCAGCCAAACTTCTGAAATGCTTTGCTGAAAATTGTAGAACAAAGCGGGTTACGCGGTTTACGCGTTCTAAGATATCTGATAATGTAGCCATACATGAATCCCACACGGCGCTGACATATTCAACAATCGATGTAATATATGTGTGAGGTGCAGCCGATATTTTATATGTAAGGCGGTGTGAAATTTTCATTAAGGTATTCAATACCATGTGTGCTTTGCTAGTTGCATATTCTATATGAGTTCTCCATGAAATGTACTCTCTAATATACACTCTAGGGCATTTAAATTCGGAAGATTTTTCCAAAACATTGGAATTTAAACAGTATGCCGAGCTTCTTGTATTACGTTTTTTAGTCAGTGGAACATATTTGCATTCATTTCAATTAAGCGTCCATTTCTCCGTGATGCGTCATTGGTGATGCTTTCTAGATTGTATAGATCGGTAGAGCTCAGTAAATAACAATAGCACTCTGATGAGTTGTATTATGAAGGCATTTGTTTTCAGCTTACGTTGCTTACGCTTGAAAATGGCGTGGTTTTTCATTGTGGTAATTGTCACGAAAGACAACTGTAGAAATGACGCGCTGGGACCACCGTTTAAGCGAGTCACGCAGGGTAGGCTGTGAGTAATAATGACGAAAAAAATGCAACAAAGCTTCCCGCTGAAGATGTCTCTGGGCGCCGCGCCAACAAATCCATGTGGACAGCCAACATCCACTTGGATACCAAAGATAGGTCGGCATGCAGTCCTCAGTTCACCTCTTCTGTGCGGCCCGACTGCCAACCACAATGCACTAGAAAAGTTTGCTTCTTTCTTTTTTCGCCATTATTTTTTCCGTTTCTTGCTAGAAAAGTAGCACGGCCATCGGACACTTCCTTACTGCATGAACCTCACTGGTCAAGAACAAGGTACTATTATATTGAGAATACACCGTCTTGATGTTGATTATGAGCGCCTCGCAGGTGTAAGTGCTTTTTACTCACGCAGCGCAGGTTCGGGGTGGAGCTTGCCCAAGACACACAGTCAGAATTGTCCACGCACTTACGCTCTCAATCAAGCGGACAATGTCCGCATGCTCCATGTTTTAATTTATCTGCGAGTTAGCAATCACAGCAACGGTCATTAAAGATAGCACGACAGTCGCTGCACTCGCTGCACATGGATGCAGCAATGAGTCTTGCCGCCTAGCCTGTTACCCGTTCTCAATCACACCCTTTTGGCACTTATTTCGACTTAGTGCTAGCATTTACAAAACTCTACGTAACCAGCACCTCAGGCCTTAAAGCACTGCCAACATGTTGATAACATGAGATGATTATTCAAAATAGAACCGCGTGGATCGAAAACGAGAACTAAACATTCTAACTGTATATGCAAAGCCGAAGTCAAGCTTTGACAGTGTCGGACTCGCGCAAGACCAGAAGCTCATGAAAGGTGACCAGCGTCAAACTTCAAGAAAAGTCCGTCGGGGCTACGTTATATATATGATGGAATCGTTCTCAGCCACGCAGTACAGCCATTGCACCAACCTCGTCCAGCACGCACTGCACACCATGCAAGTAGCACGTGCGCAAGCCCTGGGGCAAGAAGGTGAGACCAGCGACAGCCATCACAAACAAAATTCGAACAGTACTCTAGATATTGAAAGTAGCAGCCAACTGAACGCCTACTGTGCGCTTACTGAAGAGCAAGACTCTACAAAAAAGAACAAAAGTAAAATAACGAAAACACCGACCCTCGCCCAACAAGTTTACGCCCAACTGTAGGATTCGCTTGAAAACGTGCCCTTCCCAACATGCGCATATTCCGAACCGCTGCTCGCAGGTATCCCTCTCTTTTTTTTCGCCCCCTCTGGGGATGCCTCTCGCGCACAAAGCCTGAGCATCTGTAGACCGACCCGGCAGGAACAAGGCGCTAGCAAGCCAAGAATGACAGCGCGCTCGGAAGAAAAGGGCTTTGTACTCCGACCCCAGTAGCTCCCCCTACTTTTCCCAGAAACAAGGCACCCCCGGACGACACTTGAAGAGAGGGAAAATTACTTCTTTAGCCTCACGCAGCTTTGGGATTAACTTCACTGTAACCTTGTATTGTAAATTTAGGACTACATACCACTGGAGTCATGAAAAGTGCAGCCTACATTTATACAAGCGACATGCTTTGATTCAGCGGAGCATAGTAATTACGTAATGTCGTAGGGGAAAACCGAATGCTTATGTTGTCATTGAAACCGTTAAATTAAAATTGAACAATTGAACGCAAGCAATGTTACGTGTATCTGTTTGACAACTATGTAAAAGAACCAAGAAATAATCCTACTCGTGCTGTGTGTAGCTTTTTGCGAGAGCAGTGGTGGTGGTGTCTATGGGGGGATTATCCTTACTCTGGTCTGTCGGTAATTCCGCAACCTGAGTTCTTAAACTTAAATATAGAGTTTCTACCACAGTCGGCTAAAGCCAATGTTCACGAAAAACTTCGAGAGTGTTTTTTGTCACTGCTGGCCGCTCATTTCACGAACGCTCAGCGAGCACGAAACGAGAGACGTCGTTTAACAAAACGTTGTTTCCTCAGCTTGTACCGGAGTGTCTCACTCCCGTCACAAAATTCGTGAAGAGCGCAGCTATCCGTCATGGTTGGTTCATATCAGATAAGTTCCAGACACGAAACCCGTGCTAGCATTACGTCGATGAAACAGCTGGGTCACTCAGCCGCAGCAAAGGGAGGCGAAAGCAATTATAAAATCTTAACGGCAGCCTGCAGCTCCCCTGAATGATTTTTGACATTGGTCCGTTAGACGCTTTAATTGCCTTCACGAAAAGATGCTTCTCCAAACACCCGGTATCCCTGCTTTCAGCATCATTGACTGCGTAAATCTTTTAATAAACTTTAATTTGGCTTCTGATCAGGGGTGTAAATCTGAGTTTACTAAGGTGGCGCTTTGGGCTAGTTGGTATTACGCAACTAAAAAATATACAGCCCTACGTGGAGAGACATGTCACACTGTGTGTCACTGCGCCCTTTTTTTCCGGGGTGCATCACTTCTCAACCTCCTGGAGACTCATTTTGCAAATCTTACGACTACAGGTAAACCGTTTTATAAGATACGTGCACTGGGGAGCAGGTTTTTTATCTCCAATATCAGAGGGTCAGAATATACAGTCCCATTTTCTAACCAGACCTTATTTCGACCTAGGCATCCTACGGGTAAAATGCGCAAAAATGAAATGTATATCTTTTAGCATAAGCGTTATTATCGCTTTCATTCAGATACTGCATTTCCTTAATGGACCACCGCACACTGAACACACTTCGCAACTTTCTTATATATTTGCGAACTGCGTTTGCAGCGATTGCAAAGTGCCATCGCGATGTGACGTGGCACCGCAGCTAGCGATTCCTAACTACGGAAAAGCTATGTGTCTCGTAACACTACACGAACTCAAGTACAAAAGAAGCGCCACGATATTGTGAATGTAGCCAGCTTACCACCAAGGTGCTATAAGCAGCCGGAACTATAAAACATCACCAGAAGAAATATCACTCGGAAAGTTTTGCTTGTTTGTCAAAAGGTAACATCGGCTTTGAGTAACAAACTTGTGAATGTCGCTACTGAGACGAAAAATAAATAAAACGCCAACAGGGCATTTCTGAGTGAAGTTCAAACCATGTTTGTATAGCAATCAGAGAAGTTTATTTGTCTTGGCTAGAACAGAACCACTTCTGATATGTTGTTTGTTTTGGTCTTGGCTTTGCTATTTCTTGCTTTCTAGACCAATGGTTTGTTTACGTCAGCAGCACCAGCTGATCGCTTTCTTCGCATTTACCGGTTAGATTATAGTTTATACTGAAATGCAACGTATTTCATTCCCGCTGTATTTGTTCTTCTATCTAGCGGACACAACATCTACAGTACGTCCCAATAGGCAGCTCCAATAAAAAGAATTGCGGTTTAGCTCTAGTTAACCCTAGTTGAATTGCGAAAGCAACGGCGGAAGCTTCTTTCTACATTATTTGCCTATCACGATCTTTAAGTGTAAGGTGCTACCTTATTGGGGACGCTTAAGCTCATTATTTAAGAGTATGAATGAGCTCTGAGTGAGCTCTGAATATCACGTTCGAGGCAGAAATTATCGAATTCTTGGAAAATCAACATTTATGCACTCTGTATACCGTCGTACAGATTCCATATCTGCTCTGATGGCGTCTAACAACATTCACGCGCTCCACTGAAGGCGAAAGTTCTTACGCCAAAAAAAGTTTTGTACTTGCTATAGAATCAGGTAGCAGCGCAAAAAAAAAAACAAAAACAAAACATAGACGGGACACAAGAGCAAGAACACACAACGAGATCTGCTGTGTGTTCTTTCTCTTGTGTTCCATCCATGTTTTTTGCGCTGTTACCTGAAGATACGTTCCTGGCGGGCTCTGGCTTTCGGGTAAGTCCGAGCATGTGCAGAGCTCGAAACCCCCCATCCTCGTGGAACAGGGATGGAAACACAGTGTGCGGGTGGCATTCTTCGCTTGTTCTTGTTTCTTGCACATAGTTTTGAATAACGTAATTAGTGCATATATAGTTCTGCGCTTGCTTTTCTCCGTGTTATTCCCCTACTAACCTCTTCAGTCTCTTTTATTTACCATTGACCGCAGCTCAGGTGTTTGCGGAGTAAAACAGCAGCTTCTACGGTCAACAAACACATTTTTTTTTCGTGTTTATCCTTCTGTGTAACAGCCGCTTCAGAACCTGTAGCGGTTACAGAGGCTTTCAATGCCGTGAGTGAATTGCCGGTGCGATGACTGTCAGTCACCAATTAAGCTCCTGTTCTAAACAAAGCTTTCCACTGAAAATGTACTCTGCTTTACGCTTGTAAAAAGCGAACGTTCGGACCGGTCCTCTTTGGGTTGTCGCGACTGCTACTGAACAAACACAATCTCCCATTGTTCATGCAGGCCGGCCGCTCTCTCCAAACGGTCGCACCCTCTTTCTGCCTGACTATTTTTTGCTCTTGTGGGACCCCAGACCCCCGTCGCCCGCTTAGTGTGAAGAGGGGGACAGAAAGAGGAAGAAATGGGGAGTCTTCTTACTAAAGAAGCTTCGCTGCCTGTATTTTTTGTGCCCGTTGGCTCTGTGCGGAACCAAGCTTTCGCCACTGACTCCTTTCCGCTGGCCTGCGCCCCTCGTGTGTCCTACAAAGGAAGAAAACACTTGCAGCCGAGACAGGCAATAAAACTGACATCTCTTGATTTAAAGCCCAGCTTATTGCTCGCCTGACGAGTCGGAAACATCGGAAGCCCAAGTAAAGAATGTGGGGCCGAAACGTCTGCGCTTGACCTGAAGCTACAGAACTGGTGTACAAACTTCCTCCTTACAGCTACCAAGAATTCGAGCACGCGACCAGCTGCAGGAAGAGGTCGCCTGCATTTCCTTAAGTTTACGAAGGCTATATTAAAAAAAGACACAAAAAAACGGAAATGTCTGTCTCCGCAAAGTGGGGTTCGGACACTTGGGCCACTGCGGGCAGGGGAATTGCTTTTTTCTTGGAAGCGTGTATTCGCACATTGTGAGATTCCCTGCTGAACGCATGGTAAAGGGGCTTATCCTCGGGTCTTGGTTTATTCTTTTTTTTTTTCGCTTTAAAACCCGGCTACGCCCGTCACAGGCACCAGAACAAAGAGCACCATACTGTCCCTTTTTTCTTCCCTGCATCGCCATTCGTTTTGTCAGTTCTATGTGTCTGACATGGCTGCCTGACTTTGCCTTCCCGATGACATATTGATGTATGACACCAAGAGTCAGGACAAATGCGCGAAGAGAACGAAGAGTGCAGCGTTCGAGTGCTTTAAGTAGGCACGATTTACTGCCCAGTTTTTATGGGTGGAGAGGGGCGCTTCATGTACACATACGGAGAAACGAAATGGGACATGGGGCTGAATCGTGCTTTTGGGGGTAGCGAACGTGCAGTGTGTATATTTAGATCCTCTAAAGAAGCATTCTAAGCTACACACGCCTGCCCTCCTTGCTCATAGCGTAGCACAGGAGGCGCACTAAATTTGAGACCAAGAAGAAAACTCTCTCTCTCACACACACACACACACACACACACACACACACACACACACACACACACACACACACACACACACACACACACACACACACACACACACACACACACACACACACACACACACACACACACACACACACACACACACACACACACACACACACACACACACACACACGCACACACACACACACACACGCACACGCACACGCGCACGCGCACACACACACACACACACACACACACACACACACACACACACACACACACACACACACACACACACACACACACACACACACACACACACACACACACACACACACACACACACACACTTGCGATGCCGAAAGCTAAATATCTAAAGTCAGTGAGACTGCGGAGACGTCTCCGGCGAGGGAAAATACACCAATCAGGTACAGCAGGACTGAAGATATATAGAAGAAAGCACTCCTGTCAGGCAAAAAAGGCGCCAAAACTACGCCCGAGGTTATTTAAGAGGGCCTGACTCCTTTGTCCGCTTATTCCTGCATGTGATAGTCTGCCGTTCTGTGCCGTTGTTTCTGCACCATCTGGGGAGCTCGAGCCACAACATTTGAAACTCTCAAGGATATTGCTACATTGTCCGACATAAGCTGCATCTGTATAAACCGTGAGCATATTTATATTCAAATTACGTCAACTTTTGCTGACTGATATTCCTTGCTAACCGACGAGAAGTTTGCCTTCCTTATTTTTCTTAAAGCATTGCTTCTTTTATGTGTCCTGTCTGTTGTGAAATGTTTATAGCTACATTCATATTATAGCGACATCTGTAGTGGACTGTTTAGGTTGTATATGTAACAGCAATACATTGTAATGACGCGGTGATTCTGACTGCACAAATTTTGTTTCGAATTGTTGCGTAGGACAGTGTGTATTAAAATATTTTATGTTCGCACTATATTGCCCTTTTCAAAACGAACTGCCTTTTTTTAGTAAAGCTAGCATCTAGCGTAACAGGGGCGATGCGGTTGACTGCGACGGCATGGACAGAGACCTATTCCACTGCTTCGAGTGCCTCCTCTAAAGGGTATACAGTAGAACGAAATGTAACTTTCAGAGCTTGAAATGTTTGTAAATCATAATTATGCGCGTTTTATTTACAATAAATAATCTATATGTGCACTCATTTTAAACATGTTTGTTTTGTTTGCATGAAAACGTTTAAAAGTTGTGCGTCAAGAACTTTAATTTTTACAAATTTGATTGTGCGGCTAGGTTTCGCTCCGTTTGCAAACGGCGGCCACGTTGGAAAAATTTTTTCCGCTAAAACAAGGCCAGGATAATATTCATCACAGTAATACAACAGGCCATAATTTTTTAAAAAGAAATCGAAGATGGTCGAGTGCAAAGTCTGGATGCGTTGGCTTGGAATGACCCCGTAGACTCTACAATCCGCATTGCGCGCTGAGCCTTGCGAAGGGACCTCATTAAAGAAGCCGTAACTATTAGTGCAATAAAATTACGCAATAAGTTTTTAGTGATTATAAAAGTTGATGTAGAGGATAATATGTGGACTAATTTTAAGAAATACAAAGTATTTTCATTGTTGTCCGAATTTACCATTGCGCAGCGTTTCTTAGCCCGCAGCGTAGTTAGCCCGATCATAACGCTTAATCGGAAACGTTAGATAGGAGCGCTGGCAGTTTGATAGATAAGTTAACATGAAACATAATGCGCATTTCTGTTGCTTTGTAGTAACCTTTTTTTTAGATACGCAAAATAGCAAAAAAAAAGTCGTTTCCTTGGGTTGACGTTTCGTTAAAAATTTCGCTATAAAAAACAAAAATAAAAATAATTGAGCGGAAATCAAAACATTTTGATATGTAGTCAAACGATTTTATTTACATAACTCAAACGATTTTATTTACATAACTTCAATATTTTATGTCATTCATAAAAACAGCCAAACAGCAGAGCATTTAATCGCGGCGCTAGACCTCTTGGCCATTAATTATACCCGGTGCTTATAGAAAACAAAAATGGATTAAAACCAGTTGCAGATATTTTTTTATTTAAACATCAGGAAACACCACATAAAAATTTCGACAAGCCACGCTTTGATCCATCTGATGTGGAATCACCCAACCATCTCTTCTGTGTAACTGCCCACTGCAGGCGCCGTGTTTCATATGCGAGGCGACATCAGGTTGCATATAAAACTGCCCCAGGAAGCTGCATGATTAAATCTATGCCAGATCGACGCAAACCATTTTAATCAGCATATGTTAGGGTACCTAAAACCGGGAATCATTTTCGATATCTATCCGCGTTACGACGCTATACAGTTTCAAAGTCTGAAAAAGAGGGAAATTTTGGTGCCTTGCCATAGGAAGCAATGCATAATATTCAGACGCGCTGGGAAGCTCGTGTAATAAGAGCACAGAGCTGAAACTTCGGCACAATCTTCGGCTAACTCTATATTATATAAATCCCGGAATCATTTTGCGTACGTGCTTTTGTTCACGTTTTACGTATTTTTTTGTACCCGTTCCCATTAAGTAACGCGCTCTGTCGCCGCCACCTGCCGGTAGATGGCGTGAGTAGTACATGTCCCAAAAAGCTGGGCATGCCCACCCAGCCCATCTTGGAAAAAAAAAAAACTCGTGGCTAAGTGGTAGCGTCTCCGTTTCACACTCCGGAGGCCCTTGTTCCATTCCCACCCAGCCCATCTTGGAAGTTGCTTTTTATTTATGAAGTGCATGCCTGGATTTATCGCTCACGGCCAACGCCGCCGACGACACCGGCTTTTCTGCGACACGAGCTCCTTAACGCTACCGCGTTAAAACAACGTGCCGATGGTGGGAACCGAACCCACGACCTCAGAATATCGCGTGCGGTGCTCTTCCAACTGAGCTACATCGGCCGCTGTCCCCCCTGCTACTTTCTTGGGTATTAATGTTGTCGGTATACGAACCTTGAGAGTGTTCACCAGCGCCACCCTCAACCAAAGCGGCGGACGTGGAACGTTCTGTGTTACCGTCAGCATCACGTAGAACATGTTCAAGAGCGAGGGCGAAAGCTCTGCTAGAACTCTCTTACGCTACCTATGGCTTCAAGAGTGCCAGACCCGAGACCCCCGTAAGCTACAAGCAGATAAATGAAGGGGAAATGAGGGTGCTCGTTATAATACACGAAGGAAAGAAGCCAACAGCCGGCGAGGCCAAGGAAAGCATTGGGGACTGTACTTTGTCCTTTTTTTAATTTTTATTTCGATAATGATATAAATTAGAAATGCAATATCTATTTAGGGGAAAGATATATAAACACAAAGTAGCAGAACAAACAACGTGCCGATGGTGGAAACTGAACCCACGACCTCCGAATATCGCGTCCGGTACTCTTCCAACTATGCTGCATCGGCCGCTGTCCCCCCTGCTACTTTCTTGGGTATTAATGTTGCCTGTATACGAACGTTTGATGGATGGATGGAATATTAGGAGCGTCCCCTTTGAAACGGGGTGGTAGCAGTAGCTATCATGCTCATTTTTCTCCCTATATGTTAATTATTGATTTTTATTTTACAATACTGCCGGTCTTCTTCCAAGACCATAGCAGGGGGCTTTTAGTACACTTTGAGTAGAACATATGTACATATCTTTCAAGGGCAGCACAACAGGACATAAAAGTACACGTACGCGAAAAGAGGGAACATTACATGGGCTAAAACCACATACAAAGCAAAAGGATCAGCAATAAAAAAAATAAAAAAAAAACAACTTTACAATGCAGTGCACATCCCGTAAATCACAAAATTGTACACGTTACCGTATTCCTATCAACAGATAGCAGGTATGGCTCTTGCATACGCTATCATGAATTTGTTAAATGATCTACTTCTGATATGAATGACGATAGAGATTACACGCTAGTAATGCGATGATTTAAGCGATTCCATTCACTGATAGCGAGAGGAAAGAAGGAATGCTTGAATGTGTCATTGTGACAGCTGTACTCTGTTAGTGTGTACGAGTGTTTGTGCCGAGAGGGTCGCGATTCTGAAAAGGTTATGTATTTTTCCCAGTCTATTTTGTAGTGGTTATGTAATAGTTGAAACAGAAACTTCAGGCGCGCTTGTTTTGCCCTCGATGATAAAGTAGGAAGGCCGCATGAATCTGCAAGCAAAGACGGAGAATCGGTGCGCTTGTATTTGTTATATATAACTCGTAATGCCTTGCGCTGAACGACTTCTAGTTTTTTTTATGTTTGTTACCGAATGAGGGAACCAGACAGTATTCGCGTATTCTAGAATTGGCCTTACGAAAGTTGTGTATGCTAGGAGTTTAGAGGCTACTGGTGTAAATCTTAGGCGTCTACGTATAAAGAAAAGTTTTCGCAAAGCAGCTGATGTGATGTTAGTGATGTGAGAGTCCCACCTCAGGTCAGATGACAGTGTGATACCTAAATATTTATGGTGCCTAACTTCTGTTAATGGCGCTCCGTTTATTGTGTACGAAAAGCGCGACGGGTGCTTTTTTCTTGTTACGGTCATGTAAACTGATTTTTGAGTGTTAATTGTCATTTGCCATGTTCTACACCATTCGGTTATTTGTGTGAGGGAACTGTTTAGTAACAGGTGATCTTCGTGGGTATTGATTGTTTTGTAAATCATACAGTCATCTGCAAAAAGTTTAATGCTGCTGTTAATGTTGTTAGTTATGTCATTGATAAAAATTAGGAATAACAGTGGCCCAAGAACTGATCCCTGGGGCACTCCCGACGTAACTGGTACTGTTTTGGATGGGACATGCTCATAAACTACGTACTGGAAGCGATGTGACAGAAAGTCTGTTAGCCATGATAGTAATTCTCCGTCTCCGATAAAGGTTTTAAGTTTTCCTATTAACTTAATGTGAGATACACAATCGAAAGCTTTCGAAAAATCGAGCATCACAATGTCTGTCTGGCTACAATTATTAATGCTAAGTGCTAGGTCATGTACAACCTCAGTTAGTTGCGTAACGGTTGAGAGCCCGCGACGGAATCCATGCTGATGAGGTGTTAACATGTCATTGCTCTCGAGAAAAGTGGTTATATGCTTCGAAATGATATGCTCAAGAAGTTTACATGATGTACTTGTAAGGGATATTGGTCTATAGTTTGCGGGCGAAGCTATGTCCCCTGATGTGTGGATAGGTATTATTTTCGCTATTTTCCACTCTTTTGGCAATCTTGACGACGAAACAGATTTGCGAAATATAACTCCGAGGTATTTGCTACACCACTCCGCGTACCTTTTTAAAAACTCGTTGGGAATATTATCAGGGCCGGTCGCTTTTTTAGGATCTAGTCTGAGAAGAAGGTTAAAAATACCGTCATCTGTAATACTGAGAGGTTCAATACAGTTACAGGGCAGTGCGCAAGTTTCTGGGCAGATTCCGTTATCTTTAGTGAATACTGAGAAGAAAAAATCATTGTACATGTTCGCAGTTTTAGTCTTTTCTTCTGGTGACAGTCCGGATGGTGTCTTTTCATGGTCACGAAAATGGTTCCAAAACCTTTGAGGGTTATTTTTCAAAAAGTTCGGGAAGATCACGTTGAAATAATGGTCCTTCGCTTGTTTTGTAGCTTTCCTGAGCTTTTCAACAGCCTTTCCTAACTTAAGTTTTTCCAGTTCGCTTACACCTTGAATCTTAATTGATTTGCGCATTCGCTTTACTTGACGCTGCACGTGAATAACGTCCCTTGTGATCCAAGGATGGTTTTTTGAGACACATTTAACCTTTAGCGGAACGAAGTTTGTCATACAGTTATTATGTTTTTGAAGGCGAGCCAAACTGTATCTATTTCTGTAGATGTGTCTAATGCACTTTCGGAAAAGCTGTCGAACTCATGTGCGAGATGAGTTAGAATCCCGGCGTCATTTGCCCTAGCAAAGTTGTTTATGGTAGTGGTTAAGGAGTGGTACTTTACGCTACATTCGAGGGGTAGCCGACAGACTGGTATACTGTGGTCTGAGATACCTTCGATTATGTGAGTTAGAACACGATGTATAGGGAAGTGATCACTGATTAGAATCAAGTCAAGAATGTTTTCTGCTGATCCCTGTACACGTGTAAGAGCGAGAACCATTTGATGAAGATTAAAGGTCATCATCAAAATAATTACCACGTCTGAAATAAGGGAAGAGTGCTGCATGGTAGTCCAATCAATATCTGGTAGGTTAAAATCACCCATGAGTATGATTCGAGAATTGCAACCATACTGCTGGAGGAAATCGTGTACTGCGAACACACATTCTTGACCACTAGAAGGGCTTCTGTAGAAGCTGCCGACAACAATGTTAGTATTGTTGCAAATAACCTTGCAAAAAACTGCTTCCGCGTCAGTTACTTCAAGTAAGGTGACAAATGGAATGCATTTTTTTATAAGAGCCACACCACCCCCACGGGAAGCACGATCTTTACGGATTACTTCGTAGTTTGGTGGAGCTATTTCCCCATTGGTAATGTCCGGTGAAAGCCATGTTTCTGTATTCGCAATTACATCCGGTTGATTTTCAAGAATAATGTTTTCGAGCGATTCGACTTTATTTATAATGCTTCTCGCATTTATGGTGATAATAGTCAATTCCTTGACCGTGCTCCCCGTCGAGTCACTGGTGGGCTTAAATCTGTATTGTCTTTTCCCTGAAGCATTTCGTCGTTCTTCCCATCGTTTTTTTGCAGAGGTACTCGGTCGTTCTTATCATAATCCCAGGTGTATGCACGGCCATTGATAAACAACTTATCGAAGACTAAGGACACTTTTTCCTTTCTTTCGCGTTCTTCTTCCGCACTTGCCCAAAGATTCTTTCTGATGTCGCGAATTCTGCGGGAAAAATTTTCACCAATGGAAAATCCAGTGTCTTTTAGCTTGCGGCCGTTTTTCAGTATAGCTGTTTTTTGTCTCAAGTCGCTAAGTTTAAATATGACCGGTCTGTTCTTGTTATTCTCAGGTCTGCCTAATCTGTGGATTCGTTCAATGGAGACTTGTTCTAGCCCAAGGACATCTTCAATGATTGTTTTATTGACAGTCTGCTCAAGGGTTTCATTGGTCTCTCCGTCCACTTCGTCTAAGCCATACACTATCAGATTTGATCTTCGGCTGCGATTTTCTAAATCGTCAATCCGTTTTTCTAAGGTATCAGTAAATTTATTCATGCGGAAAATTTCCTCGTGACACGAGATTATCTTTTTTTCCAATACTGAAAGGGTGTCTAGCTTTTTGTCTATATCTGTAAGCCGCTTTTCCTTTATGTCCTTTATGTCATATGCAATATCCTTAAGTTGTTTCGCAATCTGTGCGAGTTCTGGGCCAGGGTTAGTTTCCACGTCCCCACCCAAAAGTAACAATTTTCCAAGAAACACTGTGATATCATACACTAAACTCTGAAGCTGCGGGCACGGCAGCACTAGAATTTAGAATGGTTAACTAAACCATCATTCTATTTCATAAATTTTGTTCCTACATTACTAACATTTTGTCACTTCTCTGCTCAAGCCACCAATCTTCCAGTCGTTTTTTGCTAGTTTCCACCGCCGGTTTATTCACCCAGCCAATGTTATCTCTAAACCCCACACCTTCAGGAACAGTGATTGCGCCTGCACCAACTTCATGATGGATACTATTACATTCGAGTATAATATGGTCAATTGTTTCACTGGAGTTTCCACATACAGCACATGCGTCATCTCCATTGTTAAATTTCTTTTTGTAGCTGCGTGCTCTAAGGCCCCCTGATCTAGCTTCAAAAAGTAGTGCACTGCCTCTTGAGTTATCAAAGAAATCTTCCTTCCTGATCTGCATTTTCCGCTTTCGGTATAATTCCACACTCTGCTTCTTTGCCATCGAACTTATTCAATTTTTACCTTCTTTGTTTTTCACCTGTTGCTTAATGCTCTTTATTTCTCCGTCCTTGTTACTAGCATACTTTCTGGTTAGTTTCCTAGTTCGTTTCCTGCATTGTGAGTCAACGCTTTTTAGGTACAGATATTTAAATAGTTTAGCTGCCCATCTGCTACTGTCCAGTTCCTCAGGCGTCCCTCATATAATATTTTACTCTGAGCTTCCCGTACTTCGAACGCTGCCCAGCCCGTATCTCCCTGTACCGCCTCATTTGTAGTTTTGCCGTGGGCACCTAGTGCTAATCGTCCAACGGATCTCTGATTTGTTTCTAATGTCGACTGTACCTCTGAGTTAAGGCACAAAACCGCATTTGCGAAAGTAAGCCACCCGCCTGTCATGGTGGTTGGAAAGTAATAAAAAATACCATGCTCGACAAATTGGGTTCCGAACAAACCTTGGGACAGAAAATGGACTGGCTGTGCTCGCTGAGGAGGTCATACACGTGTCGCCTTATAGCCACCTAGTGCGCACTGTAGTGGCTACCGACATGGCGAAGGCATACGACAACGTGTTACATGCCAAGATTCTTAGCAACATGGAATGTATGGGCATTCCCTTGCAGGTCATAAAAGCAGTACATAATCTGCTTAAGGACAGGACGTTTTCTATCCGGATAAACGGAAAACAAATTGGCAATTACACCTCGAACAGAGGCGTGCCACAAGGGTCAGTGTTAGCACCTTTATTATTTAATATCGCACTGATCCCATTGGCGTGGAAATTAGCTAAAATACCAGAAGTGGGGTTCATGATATACGCAGATGATGTCACGATTTGGTCTGTTCATAAACAAATTGACAGACAGATTCGGCATCTGCAAGAGGCTTTAAATACCATAGATGAGTACGTGCAAAGTGCAGGCCTGGAATTATCACCTCAAAAGTCCAGTTACATTCACGTTGCAAACAAGAATGGAAGAAAACAATTGGCAACGCAAAGAGTCTCCCTAAAGATTGGAAATCAGGCACTGGAAGAGGTGGACGAGTTGAGAGTTCTTGGCCTAGAAATTCACAAATCCGGCAAAGGAACACAATGGCTTCATAAAGTGAAAAAAGTAGCTGCGACTTCCTTAAACTTGATAAAACGCATTTCGTCTAGGGGAGGAGGAGCTCGAGCGGACATGGCAAGACGTCTTGTACAATCAGTGTTACAGCCGAGGATACTATACCAGGCCCAATTCCAAAGACTCACGAGGCGGCAATGGGCAAAATTGGAAACAATAAATAGAAACGCAATGCGCACTATCACGGCCTTACCAAAACTTACCCCTATCCCTATTCTCCAAGAGTTCGCACAGATAAATACGTTGACAGAATTAATTGAGCAACGAGAGGCAACAAGGGATATGAAGCGAAAGTACGTTACGCCCATAGCATCCTTGTACAACGAAGTGGCAGTTCGAACACCACCAATGGCTGACCCCCCTCCTTGGGAATTCACTACTATCACGACAAACAAGACCACTCGGCTTCGTCGCAAAGAAAAGCTGGCATCTCGACCTCTGGTTGATGCACTTCCAGGTACCTTAATTGCATATACGGACGCATCAATTATAGAAAATGGCGGTAGAACAGCAGCTACTAGTCCAACACACAGCGAACTAAAGGTACGTAAAGAATATCTTTTAGAATACCCGGACCCGCTTGTGATGGAACTCTATGCAATCCGCGATGCTATGGAGGCCATAAATAAAATAGATTCGATAACAGAAGCCCACATCTATACAGACTCCTTAGCCGCCATAAAACAACTAAAGAAAGTGACGAAGACGCTATTTGTTACCCAGGAAATCCACGCACTCAATAAAAAAACAAAGATAAGCATCCAGATACATTGGACACAAGACAATGCTGAGAACGCTGAGCAGAGAAAAGTTGACCACCTCACACACGAAGTTCCACACACTAATGCGCCCCCCACCAGGCTCCCTTTCGATGCCCGCTCCGCTGTTTCCATTTTAGCATCCTCTTTAAGGAAAAGTACACGTGCCCTCATTCCCCCGTGTACATTCCCACTCCCTCGTAACTTAACGAGATTGGAGGAGGTTTCCCTTAGAAGGATAAGAGCTGGGGCGGCCCTTACCCCGTCGGTAAAATGCCGATGGGAATCGCAAGCTGAAATCGGACCAACAACATGCCCAAAGTGTTCCACACCAGCTGCAGAAGTGGATGTTCGCCACCTGCTATGGACTTGTGCAGGGACAAGGGAATCAAGGACAAAGATTCTGCGCGAAGTGGGTCTAACCACAACAAGGGAAGATGACTTTTCTAAATGGCTCACCGACAACGCTAAGAGCGGGAGCCTGCTCCGGTTCCTCACAGAAAACCACTTACATGAGTTTATATAATATGTCTTATGGCAAGTTTGCGTACAAAAAAAAAAAAAAAAAAAAAAAAAGTCCGGACACCATAATTCCTTTCCAAGTACCCCTCAAAACCTCATACCTATTGTATCCCCACAATGCCTTATGTTTCAATATCTCGGCATTCCTTCGCCCTTTGGCCTTAAGTGATTGCTCATGCTTTCCAATTTGTGCCAATCCTTCGTTTACCCATACCCCTGATATTTATATTCTGCTATACTCTAGGTATTTCAAGGCCTTGTATTTTAAGGCTCTGATCAGTTGAGCCGTTGAAACACATCAGACCCGACTTAACTGCGCTGATACTGAAGCCTAGAGCGTCCCCTTCGTCTCCGCAATACTTAACTAGAGTTTGCAATTCTTCCAGACTCTCAGCTAGCAGCACAATATCGTCTGCATACATCAAACCGGGGAGGCGCTGCTCTACCGCCTTTCCACCTAATCTATATGACAGGTTAAAACCTAGGTTACTGTCTTGTATCCTCCGTTCCAGGTTTAAAATATAAAGCATGAACAGCACAGGTAATAGAGGACAGCCTTGTCTTAATCCTTTGCATACTTTGACATCCTCCGTACTTCTTATCCCTTCCCACGTAATTTCTACATTGTTAACCAGGTATATTTCCTGTAGGAACTCTATTATCTCCTACCCAATGCCTTCTTTTAATCTGTTGCACAGGAGTTCCCTGCTTACGTTGTCGTACGCCCCGTTTATGTCCAGGAAGGCCAACTACAAAGTTCTATTTCCCACTCTAGATATTTCGATGCATTGGATAAGCACGAACAGGCTATCATCTAAGCGCCTACCATTTCTAAAGCCGTTCAGAGGTTCTCCGCGTATATTGTTACTTTCAACCCATGCTTGCACCTTTAATTTCACCGCCTGCATGGCTAACCTGTGCATAACAGAGGTTATGGTAATCGGCCTGTAGGATTTTATGTGCATCCTGTCTCTTTTCCCTTTATAAATCAAATTCATTTTACTCTGCCGCCAGCTGTCCGGAATTTGCTTATTCGTTATGACTGTTTCCAGAGCTTTTAACAACGTTTCCTTACTTTTTGGAAGCGAGTAAATTAATCAGCTTGATCGGAATTCGATCTATTTCTGTAGATGTGTTTTTAGGAATATTTTTTCTGCCTTGTTCTAGTTTAGATTGGTCAGTTCTAAGCTGCTTTGTATTCTGCTAACTCGTGTTGGTTCCTGATTTGCGGAGATTACCCTATCGTCGCTCTTAAATGACTCTGCTATAACTGATGTAATCTAGTTCACTGCGTTATCTCCTTTTAAAACAATTTCCGTCGTTATCTTGAATCCGATCCTGCTTTCTTAGATTCTTCTTGCCTAGCCAGCTCATATGGTCCCAGAATTTTCTTGCTCCGCCTCTAGAGGCATCGTGTATATCAGCCATCCAGCGATCGGTGGACTGTCTTATTTTACTTTGGACGAGGGCCTGTACCTGAAGTTTCGATTGTCGATATAATTCCCATTTTTGGTCGATTTCCTCCCTAGATACCTGTGCTTTCTTTGCCATTCGGTGTTCCCTTAAAGCAGCCCGTCGTTGTTCAATAGCTTCCCTCATTTCCTTATTCCACCAGCTCCGTGGCTTCCTCTTTCCATTCCAGCGGTTTGCTACTTTAACCTCCTGAATTTTCCTCCTTATGAGTATTTCTACCTGTTCATAATCCCAGTCTTCCATGGGACTTTTCTCTATTGCTTCCTATATGTGTGCTGCTATCTGCGCTATTTGATTGTCGTTTAATTTCGCGTTTACATTTTGTCTAAGTTGCATTTCTTTTTTCATCAAGGGCCCCATCTGCAGACTAATATGTTTACGACCACTTCCCAGACTACACTCCCCTTCTTCGCCTATTTCAATTTTTGTGACCTTGCTATAAATTTCCTTCGACATTAGACAATAGTCAATGGTCGTCTGCTTGTTGCGGAATTCCCACGTGATTTGGCCTTCACATTTTGTTTCTCTTTTTACTATAACTAGATCGTGTCGCTCACAGAAATCTAGCATTACAGCTTGCCGTTACAATCCGTGTATCCATCCAGACCGTCGATGTGGCCGTTCATGTCCCCCAGTAGAATAATATTGGCCCCGTTTCCAAACTGGCTTATATCGTCACTGAGACATTCAACAAGATCCCTGTTTTCTTGCCTGCATTGATGTCCTGTTCCTAAATAAACTACCCCTAGCCACGTCCCTATGCCGGCAATTGTTCCTGAAACCCAGATATGTTCTTTACAAGATGATTTAATTCTTTGCCAATTTGTTCCCTGGTGTAGAACACGTTAAGAGTGTTCACCAGCGCCACCCTCAACCAAAGCGGCGGACGTGGAACGTTCTGTGTTACCGTCAGCGTAACGTAGAACGTGATCAAGAGCGAGGGCGAAAGCTGTGCTAGAACCCTCTTACGCTACCTATGGCTTCAAGACTGCCAGAACCGAGACCCCCGTAAGCTACAAGCAGATAAATGAAGGGGAAATGCGGGTGCTTGTTATAATACAAGAAGGAAAGAAGCCAACAGTCGGCGAGGCCAAGGAAAGCACTGGGGATTGTACTTTGTGTTTTTTTTTAATTTTTATTTCGATAATGACATAAATTAGAAATGCAATATCTAATTAGGGGAAAGATAATTAAACACAAAGTAGAAGAAAAAACAACGTGCCGATGGTGGGAACCGAACCCACTTCTACTGCATTACCCACTTCTGCATTACCAAATTTTGAGGTCTCAGAGCTCAATAGTTGACAGTTTTCTCGCAAAGTGCAAGTTTCCAATTATTGATTTCTCTTGGTTTTTAGGCCTCAGTGACTCTATGTTTGCAGAAACGTTGCGGCAAGATGGTAATAACTCCGGGAAAGGAAAGCATAATATACTGCTTTAGCAGTTACTACAAACGTAACACTCTGCCATTTTTTGTGGCCGAACAATGCAGAAAGAGCGAGAACTCAATAATGAAAAGTAAAGAATTTAGCCAGCGTTTAGGATTCGCTGTCATGTTACTAGCGTTGTTATGGGAATTTTGGAGAAAAAGATAGAATAGGAGAGGCGTTCAAAATAAAAGAAGTAAAAGTAGAAGAAGATATCTTGTGGCAATTAAATGCGTGCTAATAAAGTTCGTCGTCGAGTTAAGTTAAACAATGAAGTGATGACATGCATAGTACGTGACATCGATCACAAGCGCACGAAGTTCGTAACGTTTAAAATGTGTGAAACTATATCTGTCATGGAGCACGACTTATTTTAAATATTTTCACAGGAAGCTCATTGCTTGTCTTTGTTGCCTAGGGAAGGCCGCGGCACCTAACATTTATTCAACGTTAGGGGCACTGGGGTTCACTTCATTGCAAAGCTCATATTAAGCAGGCTCGCCAGCGTACGCAGGGCACTCAAACAAGATTTTTTGCACAATAGAGATCGCGCCACAGTTGTTACACTGCGGACGGCTCGTTTGACCAAAACGATATCGCAAGACGTTTGTAAATGCACTGTCCAAGCGAAGTTGGTGGTAGTCTCGAGATAGTGAAAAAATCTGGGAGGTAATCTTGGTCTTATATGTGGTCTACTGAATGAAGAAATTGGTAGAGATGTGGAGACTAGCTACAGGGCCAATACTTTCTTTTGAAAAGGAAACCTTTTTGCCAATTGGGATGCATCAGATTTCGTGAAGATCTGAATATATATCTAATGTTGGTAACCTTTACGAGTCGCTTAATCCTTGAATCTTAGTAGAGTGTCGAATGCGTGATTCCAGTCAAACCATCCTTTGCTCTGACGCTCAGAATACTTACTCTGTCTCTAAAAGTCAGTAAAGAAGCTTAACGAAGGTTCTGCACCAGAATGATAACTGAGCTTATGAACACAAAAACAACTTCATAAGCGGCGCCTTTGTCTAGAATTTTCTTTCTGGCGTAATGAAACATGCTCACTACGCTCAATTAAATTTTCATTACCATCACTACCGCTCAATATACATCTCTTCTAATATATCTTTATATTAAAGCGCTTTCCTGATTATTCTAATGTGACGCATGTGTCTTAAGAAATGAAAAGTCATGAGGCATAAGTATGAATCAGGCCACGCTGTTTCTTTCCTCCTGGTAAGAGTGGACCTTTCTTTTTCATTTTAAGGAAAACAGAGATGCACGGCATGGAGCACAAGAACGACATTTAGCGAAACACCACCTGAATGCAAGAACAAATTCGAAGAAAAATGCATTAAAGGAGCACCAGTTGAAACCGTCCTCTATCGAGGCTGCAATCGGAGATCATAACTGCAATGCGCTCACGTAGCGGCTGAAGTGCCTAAGTAAACCGGAAATAACCCGTGAAACTTCGACCACACCTCATTTCCAGCCCATCATTTCGATGTTCATCTTTTTAATTGGAAGAACGCCATCAAGCGTGCGCCTGCAGCTTTTAGTTATGTTGCTGCCTCATTTCTCGCAGCCGTGCCAAGAGCGTAAGCTGCGCAAACCAACACCTCATTTCGCTGCGTTTTAACTCCTGTTTTCTTATTACTGGGTAAGCAATGTATTGCTATAAGGCGGGTTTCGCGTGGGCGTGACTTTGTCGGAGCTGTTAAAAAGGAGCTGGTTGGCATAACAGAAAAACAATGGTATCATCAAATTGGGCGTCAAGGAAAGGAGTGCAAGTGACAAAATATCTGATGCGGGTTAATTAAGTAATATTTGGAGGAGCCAATTTTTTGAGCAAAAAATAATTATTCGCTGTAGGGGGTTTTGAGTTGACGTGACCATGTCGGAGCTGTGCAAGAAGACTAGTTGGTATAACGGAAAAACAATAATAGTATTATCAAATTGAGCGCCAAGGAAAGGAGTGCAAGTGGCGAAATATTTGATGTGGGTTAATTACTGAGAGGCACCAATTAAGTGTACGATTGCAAGACAAGATGCTCTTTTGTCATGTATCCTGGGGATGTCAGGCTGTGGTTTTAGGTGACCTCGAATGCGTGATTTTTTTGTTAAGAAAATTAGGTAACGAGAGGTACTCGTGTAAAGTGTAACAAAATTTTTCTGCCTTTGTCTTCCGCGTAATCAGGAACCTTACGAGTGTAGGCAAATGAAAATGTATGAAATTAGAGATTATTAACGGTCACGGTTGGGCACTTAAGCTGGGTGTTAAATAGACCCTAATATTTAGGCATTTTTGAGAATTGGCCGTCCACAAACATATTCTGTGTTGCTGCCGTGAGCGAAAAACATTAGCATGCCACTAGCAAGTATCGGTTAGGATGGTAATGACGGCCAGTAGTTGGTCTGTGGCTTGTGGGGCCTGTCACAACCAGATGATAAGGAAGAATACTCACCAGCTGTCTCTTGGATTGCTTCCCTAAAGTTCTGATCGGAAGCTCTGACAGCGTTGGATTACAGGGGAGACATGGTTGACTTCGGTCACAATGTTACTATCTGCGCTTGGGTAAACTGGAGCTTTGTCACATCTGTATGGTGGTGAGTATGCATTATATTTTGTTGTGTGGGCGTTCCAGTGCTGTCGGGCGGGGAGGCCCAAAGAGAGAGCCAGGCAACCACGCCGCTCCAGATCCAAACACAAACTGATTTATTCCAATCACCCCCGGCTGGGCTTCAGCTTAGAGGGTGCCACTATTAAGTTCATAGGTGGCGTCCCCAAAAGGTCCCCCCCTTAGTCACAAGTTCAAGCGGTCCGGCGGTACTACATGGCGGCCGCTACGCGTAGACTACAACACCATATCACCAGTACGTAAAGGAAGCGCGACGACTTGCCCGGCTTCGGATCAAGGACCAGCCACGCACCGACACACGACGACACAACTTGCGTAGCCACGACGCAGAGTACAAACCAAGATATGAAGTTTGTACACCGTGTCGGACTGAGAGAAAAGCTCTAGTGGTGGTGTTTTGACCAAAACACTGTCATTCGCCGCATCGAAAAGCTTAACTATGAAGTCATCTCCGACGGCACGACCGCATGCCAGCGGTATCATCACCATCATCATCTTCATCAGCCTGATTCACCCACTGCAGGGCGAAGGCCTCTCCCAAATTTCTCCACTTAACCCGGTTCTGTGCTAGCTGCATCCACTTGACCCCTGCGAACTTCTTAATCTCATCCGCCCACCTAACTTTCTGTCGCCCCCTGCTATGCTTTCCTTCCCTTGGAATCCAGTTTGTTACCCTCAGCGACCATCGGTTATCCTCTCTTCGCACTACATGTCCTGCCCATGTCCATTTCTTTTTCTTAATTTCTACTAGAATGTCGG
>NC_139348.1:67061619-67137837 GCF_055883805.1 Amblyomma maculatum | reverse complement strand
AACGTATTATGGAATCATCTTTCAGGTCAGCAGTCGCTGGTCTCAACACTTGCTCTTCGATAGAAAGAGTCTCACAAACATAGCGTAATACTGGCATAAAAATATTGGGATACCTAGAGGGAGATGCTTTGACCATACCAGTTGGTGGTGGTGGTGAAAGACTTAATAGTTAGAAAAGAGTATGCATACGGAGATATGATTGGACCGACCCTCAAAAGGCTGGTCCTAACAAGCCCTAGGTGGTTCCTAGTACAGAATAGCAGTGGCACCGGCCGCTGTCTGGGCCATACTTGCAGGTCCGAGTAGCCCACTAGGGTAGCGGGGGGGGGGGGGGGGGGGGTTATCAGGGTTGGATGGGCTGCTCAACTATATGTGGTATATGTCCGAAGACTTCTCCGCACAGGTCAGGAGCTACACGAGAAAGAAGGGTCAAATGTTTGAGAGATGCCAGGCACAGCAAAGTACCAGCATAAAGGCAGAGCAGACGCTGCTTCTCCGCCTTTGATAGATAGTTACATCGGCGGGGATAAAGGCCATGGCCAGATTGATAGTGTGAAACAATATCTTTGAAAAAGTAAGCTGGAGTGAATCCGAGTTTCTAATTGTCGGGGTCGGAGGGGGATGCCCGGTGAGAGAGCGCGTGGGTGGTGGCATCAGCTGCCTCATTTCCATTCTATTTGAAAAAGAGCCCAAACAGTATTTAGGACACTCCGCTTCAGAATGTGACTATTTTTAGTACGCATTTTGTGGGTGCTTATAATTGTGATGCCATCTAGAAGTGGCAAATAAAAGATATCTGCTATTGCCATCATTGCCTTTTGAAAATATTTTTTTCTTTCTCTGTTCCGTTTATTACCTAAACGGCTTTTACTCCAATGATGTTTGCCACTACATGTTTTCAACTTATTTTATTTACCGATGGTGGGGCATTTATCAACCATCTGAAATGCTTTCGACTCTGGCGCGTTTACTTTAATGACTGCGGGACATGCTTTTGTCATCAAACACCAGAATAGTCATTATTAATAACCACCATATTTTGATACATGGGCTCTATGGGATCTTTCGCAACTGTTAATATTAATCTTTGCCTATAATCTCTCTTACCTATAGCTCATACCTATAGTCAAGTGCGTTGTAAATTTATTACGGTAGATAACTGCCGTCCCTCATGATCTTCTACAGCTCACGTGGCAAACAAATACATTGAATGACCGTCTTTCTGAATAATCAAGGGCTGTTCGACACGATAACATTTAGACGGCTGGGAATAAGGATGTCTAAAATATTGTCGTATTGATCCTTAATGATGGAATACGTATCGACTTTCACGAGGGAAATGTCTTGCTTCAAAATGCAAAGCGGGGTCACAGCTGTCTATATTTGTCTTTACTGTTGTGGAGCGAATGCAACAAGTTTGCCTCTTGACCGCCAAACTACGCAAGCGGTTGCCTGTGAAAGAAAACCCGACCTTTGGATTGCAGTTATTGCATTTAAAGAAGGTCTCAACCACAGTAATTATAATCTGGCTCATGTTGACCTATAATACCCCAAGCTATCAACTTGCTTGAAAAAAAACAAAACACAATGTTAGGTGAAATTACATGGTTATCTAATCGAATGTTTTCGTATAGCTAACCCCAAATGTCGACCGTTGTCAATATTTCGTAGGTTATATAAAAGCCTTGCGCTGGGCGCATGAAAGCGTTGTACATGGTGAAAATGTAGAGGGCGCGACTTTGCAAACTCGCAATTGATATAGCAAGACAAAATGGCGTTCATCCGTCCCTATAATGTTCCTGCAGGTTTTCGTGCTTTGATATTTGAAAGTTGCCGCCTGCTGATAGATGTTTCAGGCCTCATATTTGCGCTCCATCCGGGCCAAACTTAGTATTCCTGCTGATAAGCAACCACTCACTTTGCAGGGCGCCTACGACCCGGAGACCCACGTCTACCAACCAGAAGACGTCCAGCGGGTCATCAGTGAAGCTTCGGCAAGAGGCATTCGCGTAATGGCAGAGTTTGACACTCCAGGTAAGAAAATGAGAACCGTGAAGAACGTCAACTTATTATTGTAATAAACGTAGGTCTAGAATAAAACTGCTTATGCCCAAAGATACCAAAGCTCCATTCGCGTTGACAGGCTGGCATCATTTCTTGGACAGTTCTGCTGTACTCTCCAAGGTGCGAAAGAAGGGTGTGACAGACGAAAAGAGGTTCAGTAAGACGTACTTGGAATAAACGTGGTATCCTCAGGATAGGTTGAAGCAATTGGTCGAAGAGCCCCCTTTGAATACTGCCTGCTTCTTTTATCTTGGGTTCTGCCACACTGTAGCCGCATGAGAAACAAAAATATTGAGAGAAAGATATTAGAGAACATCGCTATTGTTAATAATAAACTGGAAGCTTTTTTTAAATCTTAGTAGTTTGGTGTAGAGATAGAGCTAACGAGAACGTATATTTAACCTTTATTAGGGTTCGAAACATGAATTCATACCGATACGAAAATTCGATCCCCACATTAGTCCTGCCACAACTATAGATAAGATCGATTGCACATCTCTCTCCAAACGCCCCACATCTTAGGCAGTTGCTTTCTTCAAGGAGCCATCCTTGAGTACATACTAATGCAAAAGAATTTCTTGGCTCATCAGTGGCATGCGCAATAAGTGACCGTCCGCGGAATGCGTGAGCAAAAGACAGATCCAAAGACAATGCATTATCGTATACATAACATGTCAAAAAGTCAGAATACCGAAAATATATTCATGATTACTTAGCTTTAATGCCTTAATGAGGTTGTATAATGTCTAGCCACATTAGTAATAGACCTGATATAAGTCATGGCCAAAATACGACCCAGAATCCACACGACAAGCCAATACCGGATTCAGTCATAACTAAATGGCTATAACACCTTCATTACAATGCATAATTAGTTACACCATTAGTATTAGTATTAGCCAACAACGCAATCCAGAATATCTGTGACAAGTCAACCAAAGCCAAGGCAAGACACAAGGCGTTCCGGTGTGCTTTCGCATTACTGCACGTAAGAAGATTTATTGCACCTCTTGAATTTTTTAAGCAATGATAAATAAAACACATGCTCACTGGGCGCCGATTATAAATGAGGATCTTAAGAGAAGATTACATGAACGTCAGTGTGGGAGTCAGCTGGCACGCAAATATTATGACAGCTTCGTGCACAATACTTGCCCTTTCTACAATACTTTACAATGTAAAGCATTTTAGCGCACGTTATACTCGCATAATTGTTTCCGTAAGGTGGGAGCTCTACAACCTGTGATCTTTTGTTTTTGTAATAAGAATAAGAAAAGAATTATGTTAGGGAGAGTCACAGTGAGCGTTCAATAGAGCTTCTGGTTTATTTCACGAATCCGACCGTTCCTCCTCGATCCGTAAATTCGGCGCTTCTGGAGGATTTGTTTACATGTGTTGTGTCCGAATTAGAGCGGTAGCTTAGTCTATGCTTTGAAGCAATATAGCTGGTAAGCTCCAACTAAAATAGGATGTTTAGGAGGCTTTCCTGATATGCAAAACTTCGGCACCGATTGTCATAAATAACCAGATAATGCATAAACGATTTTGTTTTTGTTAGCGTGCAATCCTCATTTTACTTGTGCCAATGTTGACTATGAAATGGCTTTATTACTCTTGCGCTAGACGGTGTCGTAGAATTTATGAACCACTGCGATGCTAGACGAAAGGAGGGCAACATAGATGTAGCCTTTTCTGCCTGTTTCGTCTCATTTTAAATCATACTTTGTAGTCTCTACCTAACGCCCTAATGCGTGAAAATGTATAGGTGCGCGTTAATTGACAAACAACAGTAAAACGCCTTAACGATAATTGTTATTCTGGAGAAAAATTAAGCATTGCCATTAGCATTCTCTTTGAAAGTATCAGGCACTGTCACCGATGTATTCTACCCGTGCTAGCGAGCAGTATAATCCACTCTATCAATCATCACACCGCACACTGTATATTTTCTCAACGCACAAAATCCGACTCAGCAATCAGAGTACAACAGGGCCTATACTCTTTCAGCTCTCCTCAACCCTCGACTCTGATTAGAAAACTAGGTTTCCGTTTCGCCATACGTCGCTCCAAGTATATTTGCCGTCTTCCAACTCATTTCTACCTTTTATTTCTTATTAATATGAGAGAAGTTTTCTCCTGACACTACGCCTCCTCTCCACGGAGGCTTGATAAGCCAACGCCGAACGTGTTGCTTTCATGGACGCTTCGCTGCTCAGGCAATTAAAAACTTATCATTTTTTTTTGTCATGCTGCAGGACACACCCGCTCATGGGGCGCTGCGTTCCCTGACATCTTGACAACTTGCTACAAGGGCACGGAACCTAGTGGGGAACTAGGCCCTTTAGACCCTTCAAAAAATGCGACGTACGCGTTCTTGGCGCGGCTTTTCAAGGAGGTTGCGCAAGTGTTTCCTGACCAGTACGTTCACCTGGGCGGAGATGAGGTCAGCTTCGACTGCTGGTACGTGGAAAAAAACATGACGAGCGTTTATGCAAGTGACATTGAGTAAAGGGAGCTTGAGGAGAGGAGGCATGCGGGTTCAGCGACATCTGCACAGCTGTGCAGCGGCTGTCGGTACTGCCAGACACGTTAAGCGAGAGTCTAGTGCCAGCTGGGCGGTGCGTGTTGCAGCACGCTATACGTACAATTCTATACGTATTCTATACGCTATGCGTATTCTAGTGGAAATTAAGAAGAAATGGGCATAGGGAGGAGAGGACATGTAGTGCGAAGAGAGGATAACCGATGGTCGCTTAGGGTAACAAACTGGATTTCAAGGGAAGGAAAGCGTAGCAGGGGGCGGCAGAAAGTTAATTGGGCGCATGAGGTTAAGAAGTTCGCAGGGGTCAAGTATATGCAGCTAGCACAGATCCGGGTTAATTGGAGAAATACGGGAGAGACCTTCGCCCTACAGTGGGTATAGTTAGGATGATGATGATACGTACAATAAAAAACGGAGTTTGTGCTTTGGAAATTGGCAGCAGCGCACCTGCCCAAATTATTAAAATAAAAAAAGAGGCGCATTCGTACTCTATCAGGATGGGCTGTCTACACCGGCCCAAATAACGATTTGTGGTTAAGAGACACAAATGCTTAAAATACTTCGTCATTACAAGTACCGAACCTTGCCAAAGAGATCGTAAGCAGTGCTCCGGTTCATTCTGGGTGAGCAGGTTGCCGCACCGATTATTTATCTGATTGCAGCGCAGGGTTCCGATAAGGACGTAGGTGTCGCTTCGCCGTTTCCCTCATAATGATGGCAAGCTGTGGCCACATTTTTAAGCTTTAGGGCTTGGAATTATCGTACACTTCAAAGAGGAGATTATTGTTTGCTCCGACGGCGCTTAAGCTCAGACATAGCCTCCTTAAAGGAGGCTATGGCTCAGAATATATTGAAGGCTTTGTGATAATCTGCCCCTACGCATAGGCCTCAGGCTGGTGTACTCAGGAAAATCCAGATAAACTTCTAGAGCTTTAGGAATTAATTTCTCAGGAATATAAATAAATGATTGTTTTGTGAGCCCTCACGTTTTCGAGCATATACGTTGTATTGAACGAGCTTTCGTGATGTAAAAGTACAGCGCCGATTTGAATCAATCAGGCCACACCATTTATTTCTCAAAGGTGTACTTGAACGATAAAAGTGTGAATAAAAATATCAAGGCTATCAGCAATAAGAACGATAACACGGCTACCATCTGAGGCAATGTTGGGCGTCGCGGGTGTGATATCTATTGTTCAAAGTCACACCCTGCTTCCTGGAAGCTTTTGATCAACCCGGTATCTCGATGTCGGTTGTGCAATCCTGCGCTAACAGAAAAAAAAGGATAGTGTGAAAATAAATGATACGGACGGAGACAGCTGTGCGTTTTTTGGGTTCGTCCACAAGTATCAAAAACTTCATTTTCAAGCACTCCACGAATGTGAGGTAAAATAAAGTTGCTGTTGTTGATAGAAAGTAACCTCTGCTTACAGTGAATTCTTATTAAACTTGAGCGGTTACTATCTTTCTGTAAGCAAGAAAAATTGTAAGTTTTAGAGGGATAGAGCGTGATCACTACTTATGGTATTCCAATATGAGCTAAAACCGCGAAAGTAGAGTCGAACTGCTAAACCTTCCAAATAATGGTAGGTACGTGAGTAGATTAAATACGTGTGAGCTTTTATTGCAGTCCCTCCGGCAGTTGAGCCCAAAATATCGTTTCTTTCTAATAAAATGTGGTCCAAATCGAGCTTTCAAAGTTACGGCTATACAGAAGACTTTTGCGGATGTATCTTATATGTCGATGGAGTCAAAAGTTAGTTTTGCCATCGCCGATCTCCCAAATTATCTGGAATTATTCCCAAAATTCATAATTAGTGTGGTCAACATGTATGTCCACTGTTAACCTTCGTAGTCGCAGACCACATCAATTGGCGTAATTTCTCAGACCTAGCACGTGGGGCGATGATTGGTGTCTATATTTCTCTTTAAATTCGTACCATATGCAGCTGAAGTGGTGCAAACCAGCGCAAAATTGCTTCTAGTATGACTCAGCCACTGCGTTTTTTTTTATCTACGGAAAGCTCTGCTTTGCAGATAAAACAGATACGCTCCTTCATGGGCTTGCAAAAGTGAAGGAACACAGTGCGAGACTGCTGGCTCACACTTATAGTTCTGTGCAGATCGCTATCACAGAAGTCTATGTTAAGTTGCTGATCGTGCTACTAAATTACAAGCGATTATCTCGGAACCTTTCTTGGCTTGCTGGAATTATTCTCCCGAAAGGAATAGAAGACAGCGTGTTTACGTTTTAATTGCATGTATTTAAATCTACTTTGCATTAATTTCACGCTTGTGCTCACGCACTGCAGTCACTAAATTGTTTATTGACCGGCCAAACATAATACGGCGCGAAACGCAACCACTGCCCTCACAGTTATCGTCTATCACACCGTGTGCACAACGTATTCGACAACCAGAGGTGAGTAATATTCGTGACAGAAAGGCTTTAATACCTGCTGTGTTATGCAAGATGCTCCGAGTTCTGCGTTTGCCCAAGTTTTATCTGAGTTTGCGCCACGGCATTCAGTGAACGTAGATAGCGGGAAGCGCGAAAGCAGAAGAGAAGAAAATGTCGAGATGAAACTACACTATCGCAACCTGTGCGTATCGCTCTCTAATTTCCAGCATAGCAGACTGAGCGATACAGACCGCCAGCGCCGCTTATTTTATCACTGTAATGTCGAAAATCACAATGCCGTGACTTATCAACTATCTATCTACACTCTCGCTGGAAGCCGCTGCTAACGCCCGTTACGCGTGGGCGGAGGGCGTGCCACCTCTTACTGTCATCATCAGTCTATCCATGATCGAAGGCACACAGTCCACATGCAGTGCTTTCTAACGCTACCCCCTTTTTCTTCTTTTGAATACATTAAAGAATAACGCTGACCGCAGTGGCTGTTTTTCGATGGAGGCGAAAACAAGACAACCATGTACTGTGCGACGTCAGTGCATTAAAGACACACAGGTGGTCGATGGATTCTGAGGTGTCCACTACAAAGTCTCTCTATAGCCTGAGTTGCGTTGGCATATAGTGTACGTTGGAACGGTAAACCCCCGAACCAAACCCTAATATTTTATTCATTACATTAAGTGCTTGTAGTTCTTAGTGCTATCAAGGCTGATGAAAAGCAGAGCGTTAGGGGAATGCCATAAAGTTGAAACTTTTAGCTTCGAGTGTCGCCCTTGAGTCTCAGCTTGCTGGCTGCCTAATCGAACGTTCGTATACTCACGAGGAATCTAGTACGAGGAGATGCTGCTGGAGGCGCTGCTGTGCCATACTTGTTTGCTGCTTCACTCGACAGGAAAAAAAATAAGGGGGGGGGGGGGGGGGGGCGTCTTCTACACGCTGAGTTCTTTGACTTCCTTTCTTTGTCGATGCGATAAGCGACCTGATAGCGTATCACAGGCTCCCGCGCGCGGTAAAGGTATTCTGGAGCCAACAGGACAAAAAAAGAAATATGTTGTTACGTGATAGGCTATCGATCGAAAAACCACTTTTTAATGCATACCCGCTCGCGCTAACACTGTGCATAGAGAAGGAGTTCAGTCACCAGAATTGTCTATGAATGCCTTCTCGTTTCCTGCCCACTCACGAAGTGTTTTTCACGTTAACTTCAGTTTCTTTGTCTCTGGAAACGTCAAACAATCTCGCCAATTTTCGTGGTAATAAAACGCTAGCGTCATCTATAGTGTTGTAGGGGACATTAACCATGTGGCGACTGCAATTTTGATATTAGGAAAAAAAAATGCGAAAAACAGACAACAAAGAATGACAAAAACACAGTGTTCTGTTTGTCTTTTGTTCTATATTGTCCCTGTTTTTCGCGCTGGGTTTTGCTAAAATGAACGCATTCCAACTAGTCCAGTTTGCCGTGCTTATTGACTGCAATGTTTCCTAACGCTCAGGTTTATTGTCTTTCATCGCACGATAATGCACACTGGCATCGTCATCCTTGTCCTCTGTGCCTTTACGCCTGGGAAGCATTCCTACTGCTTGCTGAGTTTTGCTGTTACAATGCTGATTGGAGCGCCGTTATATCATTACAGTACGAGATAACAATAAAGATTCAGCAGACATTTCATGAGTCATCGACAAAGGGGCTGCAATGCACTTGCTATGATGCCCTTGCGTTCCGGTAAAAACGGCCCTGGAAAAAACTTCTCCTTAGTAAACGTCGCGGGGAAATGTGCCCCCCGTCAAAAATGTCCCAGGAAAAAAATTTCCTATTTGCGAAGTAAAACAAAAATTCCCCAAAAGGGTGCAATATAACGCCAAACTTCCGCCTTGCTCGGAAGCGAGACGTGAGTTGCTTTTACTATTAAGAACTTTTAGTGATTTTCCCTTGCAGTTCCTTCGTGGGTTCAGCTTAAGGCTTATTTGCATATTTGTTCCCAGCTGTTTTCTTGCTTTCCACTTGCTGTAGTTCTTTTTTGTGCTGTAAGCATTAGACTGCGTTTCCCATTGGCGGGCGGCAATATTGTGTGCCGCAGAGCTCGCAACCGTACGCCTGGAAGCGGCCAAAGAATGAAATGATACGGTGTGTTCGTGTCAACAAAACAATATTGTAAACCTAAACATTACTTATATAAACATAACCAGACATCATGATATGGTAAGCTTCTGTACATTGCTTTTTCACCATGCCTTCTCTACCGCCTGTAACTACCATAGGCACACATATGCGCCAGATCCCAAACAATGACTATGTCCGTTCTCAAACGAGGAATCCATTAAAAAGCGTAATTTATTTAGTACTTATTTTCGAAGGATTCAGTCATTCAATTCTTGCTTGGGGGGGGGGGGGGGGGGCACTTTTTTCTAGGGGCCTTTTTTTCCGGGCCGTATCTTCCAGGAATATATTTTCCAGGTTTTTTTTACTTACACCGATGCTCGTAGTGTCTGTCAATTTCCTGCCACACCCGGGGCATGAGCTCGGGCATGAGGCGCGCTCGGTTACAATAATTTCAAAAGCTCCCGAGTTCAACTAGTAACTGTCAAGGTAGATCCAGTAGCAGCATGGACCATCGCTTTGAGCTACAGCAAACGTCTGTGTACCCGAAGTAGAGTTGCAGGGTCACTTTCTCCGGTCGAAAATACTTTCGAAGTGCTTGTGTGGCGAGCTAGACGTTCGAGCTCGGCCTCTTACGCTCAGAGTTGAAGAGCAAGTACCTGCGTTCCCGGGTTCTTTAGGATAGGGAGATTGTCGGAAGGCGTTGACACATGCAGGTGAATTGGACTATCTCCGTACAGCGAGGGACGCCTTGAACACACTTATTCATTATGAGGTTGTGTAGAAGCAGTGATTCTCTCAGTTTATATGCTACCGTAGGAAGAGTACTTTTTTGTAAATCCAAATTTTTTCTTCCTTAGAGTGTCACGAGCTTTGTCGGATTCGTTGATCGACATGTACTGAGCTGAAGCTTCCTTTAGAACTGAAGGACTGACGCAGTTACTGAAATAACGAGAGCGTCCCCAGCATGAGGTAGCAAAACAAATATAAGAGGAACGAACACGCACGGTAATTTGCGTATTCCTTCTCTTCATATTCAGAAGCAGGCAAGTATTCACCGCTTCTCTGCCACAGCCGTACACGCTACGGCAGAGCTGTTCACACATGACTCTGCAAAGTTAACTTTCTGACCCACCGCTTTATTCAAATCACGCGCGCAGCCTGCCAGGCTACGTAGCTAGGGGGAGGCTCTACTTTTGCGTGGAACAAAAGCCACCCCACTTGATGATAATGCGGCTTTAGTGTTTCTTCGCGAAAAAGCAAAATGTAATAAACTGCACGATGTGCTAAAGCGCGTTCACTGCACATATAGTACACTATAAAACGCTTGTAAAATATTGTAAAACACGTGATAATAAAGCGATAGAAAATTTTCGTATAAGATTTACTGCCAGAAGTAACGCACTCGGTGGAAAGACAAATGAACGAAAGAATGCACAAAAAAAACGCTGTGATCACGTGAGTAGTAATAAGTCGACTGCCTACGAAGCCTGTGGAACGACGCCCAAGTGGTGATAACCGCACAGTGACTCTAGATAAACGAATGAAACTAGGTTGCGTTTCGAGGGTTGAATTTCATGTCTGGATAGCGTTAGGTCAACATCTGTAGGCACTGCCAGAGCTTCGGGAAATCCCAAAGTTCGCCGAACTCAGAGCAACCTGGAACTTAGAGCCGCTTGCAGTAGCTGTTTGTTTGCTTTCTAAAATGAAGCATTTATTTATTTGCCATAAATATCCACTCAGCTATGTAAAATGTCTTCTAAGTCAACATAATACGAAAACAAAAATGGCTTGCGGGAAAAATTATACATATAACGCAGCAGTCTACGGGAGGAACAAAAAAGAAAACCATGTCACATAAAAGTTATTGCAAATAAAATTGTCGCACTCTTATTTCAGGAAGTCGAACCCGAACATCACGAGCTTCATGCGCGAAATGGGCATCGCTGGAGAGTACGAGAAGCTTGAAAGCTACTACATACAGAGGTGAGTTTGACTAGACACCTCGACGAGCCTGCACCTTTAAATACCCGCATTCTCGCAGCGGGCCTCCGCAGCGGCTCAAAAATGCGTCGCTTTCGGTGAATGTTACTGATGTTCGAAGTCGCCAGCTACGCCTACGGGAAAGAATAACATGTGCGACCGTGGGAAGAGAAATGTTTTGAATCCACCGTACATGGCACGGTAGTAGACGAAAACTGACGCCGGTGGCCTCACATTCCACAGTACCGAAGATTTTATAAACTGCAAACTTATTCTAGGAAGCTTGGATAGCGTTTGTCATCGCTCCTTCACTAGCTGTGCCAGAGGAAAGCGTGAATTACTGATGGCTTACCGGCACTCCTTCATGCCCTAGTGGTGTTTACTGACTTAGAAGCTTATAAAATGTTAGTAGGAGAGGCATAGTGCGGGTTTTGTCGAGCAGTGGGCGTACGGAAGCTCATTAAAGGTGATGTAAAATAATGCTTGTAGTAAAAGAAACCAAACGTTCCTTCGGAATGGTAGTTCAGCGTAGCTGCAATTTTCTAAGTTATGATTGGTCGTTAAGAATGTCTAGCTGGGTTTAATCACGTCGCTGTCTCTTTCTTTGGTCCCGAAAGTAGCAGCGTACCATCTTGAGTGTCAGAACGAAAAAAAAAAAAAAACAAACGAAGACGCGAACGACGGCAGCGAGTTGGTGATGTAAGTTTTGGAGGCGCGTGCTTCCATAAAAGCACAAGATTTGTTTTCTAGACATTCTTTACTTCATTTTATGGTACGAATCACATACTGGGTTTTTACATTATGCTTCTGCATTCGTCTCTGTAAACCTGAACAAAATCCTAAATATTTCCACTGGAGGGCGAATTCCTATCCGCATTCAGCCAATTCACGCTGCTCTTTGGCACACTGTCGCTGCCGTCGCTGTAACCTAGTTGAGAAAAGCAGCGTCGGAGAAAATGCGCACAAGATGTCATACTAAATTTTGAGTGCAACCGCACATTGAGCAGTATGCAGCGCAGTCTCGTAGCATTTCGCTTATAATTTAGCATCAGTCTTCTACTCATATGGAGGCTAGTTTGAGACAGGAATTCGGACCGACGACATATGAACTTCTCAAATATGTAAGTGCTCTCTAAAGTGTCCCCAAAAACGAAGTTCAACAAAAAATCTAAACCCATGATCGTAATGGAAAGGCGTTGTTGAAGGCGCTGAGACAAATTACGTGCCTATTTTTTGTACAATGTTTAATTGAACAAAATTATAAAATATTCGCGGAATGAAGAAGTGGTGTTAAAAGCGCTGTTGCTTGAACTCTTACGGCGAAGGTTGATTGTTCGCCTAATTTTTCCAGTACTTATATGAATTTTCAATGAAAATTAAGCTGCAGTTTTTCCCATTGTTTTCCTCATTGCCGTTCTCTATGTGTGCAGGTTGCTTCGACTTGTTCGGCGCACGGGCAAGAGCTATATGGTGTGGCAAGAGGTGTTCGACAACAAGGTCGAGGTGAGCGAACGGAGGTATCAGCGTTGCTTGATTTATCAAACAACAGCAAATATTTACCAAGCCCACGAGCGGTATCTTAGCACTCACCCTCTATCTGCTGGACACTGCTTTCAGATCTCCGAAAGGTGTTGAGCTTCAGTCAAGTCGAGCTTACCGGACGAAAGCTTGTATTATTTGAAGTAAAGGAACTACAGAAGAGAAAACGGTCGCTGTTTAGAAGCATAATATGTTGTGTGGAGATAGGAGAGGAGCCTATCGCCAGCTACAAGCTGAAAAAACTAGAAACGCACACTGTCAAAACAAGTATAATCTCAGGTCGTTTTAAAATATCGTACAAAGTTTGTGGTGTAACGTACATATATGTACAACAACGTTTCCATGCGCAGGAGGACATACTATAAATTAAATGCCCTCTGATGTCCGGGCACACAGTGTGTATATGCCCACTAAGTGGAGTGTGGAGATGCCTCCTCTCAATCCTGTAGCAGCTATTTAGACAACCAAACGCGTAGGTAATGAATGTTAACAAAAGGTGATGCCAATTTACTGCTACATAATCTCGTCCGAAATTGCATTTGCTATTGCATTTAATATCATCATCATCATCATCATCATCATCATCATCAGCAGCAGCAGCAGCAGCAGCAGCAGCAGCAGCCGCCGCCGCCGCCGCCGCCGCCGCCGCCGCCGCCGCCGCCGCCGCCGCCGCCGCCGCCGCCGCTGCCGCCGCCGCCGGGCAAACGCACTGAAGGGCGAAGGCTTTTCGCATATTCCTCAAATTAACCTTGTCCTGTGCTAGCTGCACTCACGTAACCCCTGCTAACTTTCTAACCTCATTCTCCCACCCAAATTCCCCCCCTCCCCCCCGCTTGCTGTGCTTTTCTTTCCTTGGAATCCAATTTGCTGCCCTAAGCAATCATCAGATATCCTCCTCTCGTACATGTCCTGCCCATTCCCATTTTTTCTTGATTTCCACTATAATGCCATTAACTCGAGTTACTTCTCTGACCCACTATGTCTATCTTTGAACGTTACACCTACCATTTACCGTTCCATATACCTCTGAAGGAAGAGTCTTCGCAACTAACACGACTGAGATTCATGGCTGTTTTAGCTAAACAACTGTACTCTTTAAGCAAGACCTTTTGGACATGCTGACCCAGTGGGTTTTACCACAATAAAGGGCAAGCTCTTTCCAATTTTTACACTTTTAAATGCGCGCAGTCACATTTATTTCCCTACATCGTATAGTCCCACATCATAGACATCTCTGAAGCCTTAGGCACACCTTTTATTACAATTGACCCGTGAAATATCGCGAATCGCTCCCTTGCTTTTGACCTCTAAATTAAGCTGAGGACATTTAACATCCAAGATTGGGACCAGTCATTTTTTGTTCTGTAGATGATTGTGCTGTCCATACTCTTTTAGCTTAATATAGTAGGCAAATATAACTGTTTCACTCTTCTCATTTGAGCAGCACCAATGAACTGTTCTTTATAATATGGTATTGCGTGCTCCCATTGCATCGAATGCATCTGATACAATGGTTGTGGTTTATTTTTCACTTCAAGGAAAAGAGAACTGCTCGGGAAAGGTGGTAAGGTCTTATATTGTAACAAGTTTGCAGTTCACCTGACACAAAAACTCGACGCAAAAATTAATCTTTCATTGCGAAAATAGATGTAGAGTACAAAAACTAAACATATTTCAAGAAATTTAAATTCAGCCTACGTGAAATCAGTTGCGCCCTGCGTACAATTCGAAATTCCTTCACCATTGATTAGAACTGAACAATATCTCAGCACTATGTTTCGCACTGCAATACATTTGAAATGATTTTCAAGGATACGACCCCCCCCCCTCGCATACACACGCACATACACAGTCCTAAGACCTGCCAGAATTGAGCGCTTATTTTCCTTGATACTTTTTTCGCAGTTTAGAAAAAATTATTACAGAAGCTTATCTCCTGCGAAGCGTGTTTCTTCAACTTCAGTGTTTCTTGGGCCATAGGCGCGTATCCGATTTGGCATTGAAGAATCACGGGTTCGAAGTTCATTTCACGAGTTGTCCATGGGCGCATTAATATGACTCGGTAACTCAGAGTATTCATTTATAGTTTAAAACACGCCGATCGTATATAGAAAAACACACGTACATTTACGGATTGCTGATATGTACTTGTGACATGGAACGGCGTCGCAGCCGTAAGGAGATGAATGTTTCAGGGCTACGCGTAAATCCTTCCAACGAGTGGCCTACATTCTCATTTCGAGTCCTTCTGCACATAAGGCCTCACCTGAAAACATGACTTTATATCAAATCGCCTGAAACGTCTTGTTCATCCTATCCGACAGAGGTAGCATAAGGTCACGCTAATTGAAAGTTATTTGCGCACCCTCGCAAGTTGACCCACATTCCTCTTGAAGCAAGAGAAGTAACCACAGTAACGTTGTTATAAACAGCACTGATTTTACAAAGCGAGTATATTGCACTCCACAAGGGGAGGTCCTTACGCTGCGCTAAGCTTCCGTTGCTGAAAACTCTGGCCCCGCTGGGCTCACCGTTCGCTAGGAGCACTCATAAATTATCACTGAACGAGTGCTGAGGTTTTTTTCTAAGCCTGAAACGACGCAACTCCCATGCTACTTTCGTAGAAATCTCAATCTGCGGTCGCAGACACTACGTAGCTATAAGAATACCTAATGAATCAAATCTTCAACGTTTCTTTATGCTTCGAAGAGGTGGCACACAAAGTTATAAGGCAATTTACACTTAGGTGCTGCTATATGAGATTTCGCTATGTGTTACTGCTCTACAGTGATATTTCATTGATTCCTGCCCATTTCATGGCGAAGACCAAATGCAGGCGAACAGATTGACCCCCTCTACGAATGTTTGCACGTTATATTTGTTTTTACCGCCATTACGTCTACATTTATAAGCCTCTTCTTCCCATTGAACACGCCGAAAATTAAGGAGTGCCTTGAAGATAGCTACTCTATCTATAAAGGCGATGATAGGAACCTAGTCGTGTTTCCAGGAGCATATATTTGCTATTCCTCCCATCCATATTGCTCTTAAATTGGCGGTCGTTACTTATCCCGTGTTGCCACGAAAGCTGTTTCTACTCATCGTATTCGATTCTGCGCGCTTGGTGCAGGTGGCTCCGGACACCATAGTGCACGTGTGGAAACAACCGTACTTGCCCGAGTTGGAAGCTGTAACGGGCGCCGGTTTCCAGACCCTATTGTCAAGCTGCTGGTACCTGGATTACATCGGTTACGGCGCCGATTGGAAGACCTACTATCAATGCGATCCGCAGAACTTCACAGGTGAGCACAGGTTTCCTTTAAAACCTCTTGCATTGGGAAAGTAGGAAAGGTGGCTATGACGAATGCCTAGGGGCGGGTGTGAAGGCGATGCCTAACGAATGACAAAAAAAGATAAAGAAACAGAGCCCAACTTTCTGCCTTCAAGCGCTAAAATGAAAGACGCAGATAATTCAAGGTAGAGAAAAACGTGTGCCAAAGACGTAGGTTCTTGAATGATTTGGACCACGTGTACTTCTTCAAACGTCTGCCGTTTTCCCAATACACATGAGCGTAGTTTGCTAAGCGCCTCGGTTTCCAATGAGGCCGCTGCGCCCGGGATTTGATCAGCTAAATAGACGCTTTGGATACCATTGAAGAGCAGGCAAGCAACGGACTACCTATTAAAAAGTTGTACACCTTTAACACGCTACCCATTACATAAAAAAAATCAGGCGAACGCAATGAAATTTAAGGCTCGTCTACTGACCCGCCTTGCTTTATTGACGCCACCTACGTAAGAGACAGGGTGAGCCGGCTACAGCTCGTGTTACAAGTGGCTGTCCACTGCACTGCGCGATACGTTTATTGGAGCTGCGTCGACATAGCCATCGACGGGGCTCTGGTTTTGGTGGTCCAGCCGAGGGATTTTGCCAGCGTTTTGTGTAGCCTGTGCGAGCGCCGACAATACTTCAGCGCGTTGCCGGAATTAGTACGCGGATCATGATGCACTAGCATGGGTCAAACTAGCACATCATAGAGGGGAAATTGGCGATACCACAGGCTTCTTGTAATAGAGTGGAGCTACCGTTTTCCGTAATCCGCTCTGAAATATGCTGCGTTTTTTGTTTGATGCCATTCTCTGTTACGTAATGTCCTGATTCTTCATAATGAGAAAATAGAAACCATATGGATGCCAAAACATCACCTAAGACGTTTTGAAATTGTTAGCAACCAAATATTTAGTATAATATATGTCAGGACATGTCAGATAATTGAGAATTTAGGAGCTCTTCTCAAATCCACCTTTTTTAGAACACTATGTGCCCCCCTCCCGCGGTGGTGCAGTGGTGCTGGCATTCGATTTCTGTGCCCAAAGATAGGGGATCGAAGCCCGGCCGCGACGTCTGCTTCTTGATGGAGGCAAAAAGCAAGGCGCCCATGTGCTGTGTGATGTCAGTGCACGTTTAAGGACTCCAGGTGGTTGAAATTTCCGGAGTCCTCCATTACGGCGTCTCGCATAGCTTGAGTCGCTTTGGCACTTTAAACTCCACACACCGCCACCGCCACCATCACCACCACTACCACCACCACCACATTTTGGTTCCTTGTTTCATTGAATGATTACTAAGACTATACTGTACACTGATTACTACGTAGTGTTCTCCTACGCATTAAAAAATAAATATCAAATTTTTTCTAGCCTCTTTCGAATTAGGTTAAGTTAAGCTTAAGGTCTAGTTATTGTTAAGTATGATTTTCGGGGCGCTTGGAAGTGCAAAAAAAAATCGCCGTTTTAACATTCATTGACGTTCTTTTTTTCTACGCAGAGTTAATTGAGTGTTGTAGTGAGCTGAAACAACAGTAAAGACGCTTTTCTTTCACGTGTCACGTGGTCTAGATTGAACGGACGTCTTCGCCATCGTTCGGTTGTTAAGACCGAGGCTGGTGAACGATAAAAATATGATCATAAAATATCACAAATAGCACGTGCTGATACCCATATTGTAATCACTTATAGATCATAACAAAGACTGAACCACGCAGCAAAAATTACGTGTCTGTACTCATAGCTTGAGCAGAGTCGCCGTCGCTGGACCTGGCTGCAATCACTAGAATGAGTGACACTATGGAAGATGAAGAGAGCGGAAGCATGCAGGGTGCACCTGAAGATGAAGAACGGCAGCAACAAACACATCCCGAGGAAGGGAGGCGGAAGAGGAGGGGATGCGACTGGAGCATAGAGTTTGTATTTACTGTGAAAGAAAAGCGGCGCATACAGTTCCATGCATTTAAGTGGACAACGAATGTGCGCCGCCATGGTACAGCGTTTTGTTAACGCGACTGCCCTTGTGCATGCAGCAATACGGCTCTGTCGATGGTCGCGCAGGAAGCAACAGGCACAGAACGAAACGCTGTTTTTGGAAGTGCAGCGCGAAAGAAGGCCCATATTCACTGCCATGTCCTTGGTATATATTTGATTTGCATCTTCTAGGGGCATGCATGTAACCGTTTGTGTACTCTTCGCGCCGAACAGGTTGCGCTCGGCGGTAGCTGTGTATCAGTCGAACGCAGAAGCGTGAATAGTGTTGAAGCGTTTGAGAAATTCGTCGTTTAGCTAGCGGGTTATGGCGATTATGGAAAGGCGGCCACCTGAGTGATACATCCGGGTTACAATACAGTGTGCACTGAGATTTTAGCTTCCGATGGCGCCGATAGCTGGTGTGATACCTGCAGCTCATACCTTCTTTCTTTAATAACATGATAATTGACACACGTCAACTACGAGTACGCCCTTGTGTTAACATAAGCCATAATACCAGAATATGGACTCGTGTATATACCATGTCAATAGGAACCCGACAGCCGATACTCATCTCAGGCTGTCAGGATGCTCAAGCATGCTACTAAATATCCGTGAGCTAAGTGCCACCTCAGCGTCGTGTGACTTTCGTGTGTGAGTACCGTCTTCGCCAAAAGTAACCAGGCTGTAGGGTTTCCGTCTCAACCGTGTTTGGAACGCTTGATATATCTCAAAAGGCAAAAAAAGAAAATGGTCTTCACAGATAAGAGTGATGGGCTTTTTGTCCGTACGGGTGATTAATAATCTGGCATGTCCTGTAAAACGCTCAACTACAGGGCTAAGGAGCAAATCGGGCAGCTTGGTTACTTTTGGCAAAAACGGTACATTATGCTGTTTGAAGCCACGAACTTTACCAAGGGGCTTTTCGCTCTGTCTCGCTCTCGCAGTGTTGGATGTGTTCTCTTGATCTCTTGTCGGCAGAGGTAGTGCACGAGCTTTAAAGCAAGCCTTTAATTGTTCATTAATTGCAGGTTCACCCGAGCAGAAGGCGTTGGTTCTTGGCGGAGAAGCTTGCATATGGGGAGAGTATGTGGACGGCACAAACCTAATTAGTCGCACCTGGTGAGTTGATAGCATGAATCAGAAGTACCAACAACCTTCATACAACCAGAGAAAAATTACGTTGTCTTTGTTGCTCCTGAAACTTCATTAGGTAACACAAAGGCACATGAGTTAGACATCTGTGATGATGAAACGACATTTGAGAAGCTTTAAAAGGTAAAAGACCTCAAATATTTAGTTATTTCGGTTGTCTTAAACTTCCATCATGTTCCGCATGCAAAGTTATACAAGGTCTTTCAAGTAAGATTTCCTGCTATTAAGAAAAGTGTTTTGGCTTTAGAAAACTGCTCTCTTCAGTGTAGCAATGTCCGCGGTGTAGTGCATAGTAATACAACAAAGATTTGCTAATTAGGAGGCTGGTTATCCATTAGTGAATTTTTGACCCTTAGCTATTGCTCTCAAACTCGTTATTTTTGAAGTGCTTGTAGCCCGTCGTAATATCGGTATAAATTATTTGAATTCCGAAAATGCCATTCTCATCGATCTTGAAGCATTGCTCTGAAGTAATAAAACATTCTTGTGGCACTTCAAGCCTAGAGCGATGAGCCGAAAGCCTTTGGGGCTGGGTCTGCTGTAGTGTTTCACAGAACCCTTCCGATCACACACTGCATGACATCAACTTCTTTCGTGCCGAATTTGAGGTGAGTATCTCTACTCAGCGGTGATGAGGGCCGCTCAATGCCGTGCATGGCGTGTGCTACGCTCCCTTCATGGTGCCGTTGGCAAGACGTTGTCATTGCGCCTCTGCGTTGCTAGGGAGAGGACAGGAACACTAGACAAGAACTAAGATGTGTTTTTCACGGGCTCGGTGTGGCGTAGTTGGTTAACGCGCTCAGCTGGTGATCGGAGGGATGGGCGCTCAATTCCCGGTTCTGTCTCCTAAAGGTGAGACAGAAACTCGCCCTTATCCCACGGAATCTCGCCGGCAGATCTCGCCAAGTAAAGGTGGAGCCTTAATCATCTACAGCGAATATCTGAGATAAGTTACAATTCACAAGCGAAAGCACGATCACGGGTGTGCGATATGGGACCGGGTTTGCTTCTTGTTTTTTCGGCTGAGTATTTAACGGGAACAAGGAGGAGTCATGAATGCATATGCAACTATTAACTGAAAATCATTGCAATAAAATGATGCAACATTTGAACAATCATTGATACTTGTATTTTTGTTCGTATATTCAAACGAGATACTTGTACGTCACAGGCCGCGGGCATCCGCGCCGGCTGAACGACTCTGGAGTCCCGCCTCCGCGAGTAATCCGAAGAAGGCGGCGGCCAGGTTCGAGGAGCAGCGCTGCCGGATGCTCAGGTAAACACATTGACTCAACATTTCAATCTGCGCGATTAAGACTTTCTCGAAACGAAGGGCTTTCCGGTATAAACGCGGGTCAACGAGACATTCTCCTGCTACTTTGATGCGTCGATTCCTCAGTAGCGCTAATAGCAATGTAGGCGGCAGTAAAGTACCTTCCCTCATAATGGGTGGAAATGAATGGTCGAAGTCATCATCACCATCATCAGCCTGACTATACCCACTGCAGGGCGAAGGCCTCTCCCATATTTCTCCACTTAACCCGGTTCTGTGCTAGCTGCATCCACTTCACTCCTGCGAACTTCTTAACCTCATCCGCCCATCTAACTTTCTGCCGCCCCCTGCTACGCTTTCTTTCCCTTGTATAACAAGGGTATAGCAATGGTCGAAGTAGAACAAACTAAATACCGTATAAATAGCATTACCTTAACGTTCAGTTTGCAACCCCGGATTACAATTGTTTGAAAGAAAAAATTGAAAACAAGGAATAGAGTACACACCACGCAATGTTTTCATTTCGGACTTGACCATCAGAGCAAGCCCCGTTCATGAATACCCTTGCAACCACTTATTATGGATATCGAATTTGCTCTGAGTCTACGTCGCCATTGCGTTCAGTATTATTATTCTAGTTCCCGATACGTAGTGGGACACTGATAAGGATAATCAGCGTGTCTGATAGCGACACTTAATTTTTATAACACACGCCTCGTTGGCCATGTCGAAGGGTAGCGGCAAGATAGTAAAACGCGTACACGTTGGAAAATGGTGGTGGCCTCTTTGAAAAGTGTCCCAGTAACGGCACTTTGACCTTCGGAAATCTTACTCAATTACATCTTTTCCTCTATGGGCACCCGTTTCATTTTTTGTGGAAGCCTTGAAGCACTGCGGAATATATGCCAATACTGGGTTTACTTTGGAGATATTTGTGTTTAGCCTAGAATAATATATTCACCTGAGAGCTATTGCTTGTAATGAGCACGGATGCGAACTGAAGTATGCCACAAGCACACAATGAAGTATTTGGGAGTTGCATGCCGAAGTTGGTTTATCACTGGATTTAGTAATTGTCTGGATTGTCTCGCGTAAAAATGCAGGTTTTATATTTAATGGGCTTAATTGTGGGTAATTAGAAGATATATTTTGCTGCTGTAAATATGCGAATTTTGCCATAGAAAATTCTAAAGCGCCAAGCAGAACAGGGCTACGTCAACGTCTATGAACTTCAGACTTTCATTGAAGATATTTCTATGTTATAAAGCAGCCATTCAATTTTACGAATGTAATATATGTAGCTTCTGGTGTACGTGAACGGCGACGGTGGTGATACGAAGTTGTGCATGCTAACCAATCTCTCAGAAACGGAAAGGTGCCATGGTAGTGTTGTTTTATTGACCCTATCGTATTGACAACGAACCACTCAAGTCCTCATTCCGGGTAAGTACGTATACGCATGTCTTCAGGCTTATTGCTCACTTCTAAGGCACTGTAAAGTACCTCGGTGTTCGAAACAATTCTACCCCAATGTAAGGGTAATAAGTGCTCGAAAAGCGCAATGCAAGGTTGCAAAAATTACATTTTTGGATGTGACAGCGGGTAGCGAAGGGAGCTTCGTATCTCTTAGTACGAACGAAATGACGCAGAAACGAGAAAAGAAAAATTGCACGCTACTCTTATTTGTATGTGCAGGCGTGGCTTGAACGTGGAACCAGAGAATGGGCCTGGTGTCTGCGAATGTGACTACGTCCTCTGAGGAGCTCGTTATGTCATCCTGGAGAACCTCGGAGGTCGCCTTCAAAACGTGACGCACAGGGACCATGTTGGCACTTCTGGGAGCAGGAACAGGGCTACGACGAAGCACCAACGTGGGCCTTGGCGCACGCCTGTTAATCTTGGGCGTGAACAGTGGCTGCGCTGTGCGCACCTCATCTGACCTAAATAAACACTTGAACGTCATTTCTTTTTTCATATGAAATCCAAAATGTAGTACGCGTATTTGTAAGACACACTCAGTCAGTAGCAAGCTCATCGCGTAAGGTGTAATAGGTTCGGCATTTGCAGATAAAGCTGAAATTTGCACTTCTTCACAAGCGAAAGGTGGTTCGTATACATAGTGCTCGCTATGACTAATACCAAAACATTTACCGCTGTATGAGTGACCTGGCACTATAACTAGTAGGTGCCAGTGGTATTGTAGCAGGACACCAAATCAAAGAAAACAGGCTGCGTTGAATTACAACGGTCGTTGTTTAAAGATATGCTTTACTGTTAAACAAATTAACCCTGGAACATATGGGCACGACTGTTGTCAATGTAGTGCGATTGTGTCTGTAAAAATTGCCTTGTGGTCGCACGTTGCCGCGATTTCGTAACCGAACATGACTGCTATCAAGTGCAGGTTTTAATGAAAGCAAAATTGGTAACAAAAAAAAGAGATTAAAATGAAGACGGTTGTATCAGAGAAGATTAAAACACAGTACAACACGAAATTCCACTAAGAACACGAACCGGTCCATGACCAGCACTCTAAATGAAATAATCTTTCACCCTTCAGAGTCCCTGAAGTAATGTCGATGGTTGGCACCGGGACTGACCGGGATGGTGTTGAGACTACGGAAGTAGGCGGAGTAGAATGGAGTGTGTCAGCAACAGAGAGGATTTGTGACGTACGCCAACGGCTGCTGGCGCGTTTCCTGTCAAAGTTTCTGTGGGTACGTTTCTTTCGCGCTAATCACAATGTCTAGGTGCAAGGTTGCGACAGCTGACCGGTAAACTTCTCTCAGGAGGGGTATCGCAACTCTAAGATCTAGCTTCTTTGATTCAAGAGAGGCCCATATTGGCTGCTCGGACCCAGCAGCTGTTGGCTGCCAGTTCTACACTTGAGTACCCAGCATCAGGTTGTATTACTGTTCTCAAAGGCCCAGATTTGTGGCACGTCAGCCCAGGTGTCTGCGCCACGTCAGGCCACTGCTTCACTTTTGCGGCCACGAGTACAGCGTGCACACGTGACAGCGTGCTCCTACGTTCCGTCGCCAAGATACGGAGCCACTACACTACACGCCTGTCTTTCAAGTTTCTCACGGTCAATCACAACGATCTCTGTCCGCCCCCTATTTCCCAAGTGTTCTCAGAAAAAAAAAATCGTGGATAGAGGCAAACAGCATATTCGGAGGTTTAGCTCTCTTACTCCTCGTTGTAACGAGCGAAATAATCCGCCATGTTGGTTTAGAAGTTAAGACCCTTGTGTGCTCAATTCGAGTACCTGGGTTTGACCTCAATCCATAAGAATGCGCTCCTCTTCGATGGGTTATTTTCTAATGTGAAAGCACAACACGTGGACTAGCTAAATAACCCTCAACACGATTGGGTCATAGAATGACCTTGCGATTCTTTGAAGGTCATTCGCCAACATCTGGCGAACACGAAAGTTAAAAGGAAGGCGAGGTGGGGCCTCGTGAAGAACTCAAGGCTATTCGCCGACACATGGCAAACTCAGTATATGCAGCTCGGAGAGTATAGCTTCCATGCTAATACTTAAGAAAACGAGATTTAGAACGGCGAACAATAGCGCTTTCTTGCTGTAATCGCACGCCAAGCTCAACAAAGAAGCACACGTAGTCAAGGACAATGGCAACAAGGAAAAACCTGATGTTAAGAATGTAGCAACGACATTTTTTCTGCAGTGAACCGAAGTTGGCACTCTGGAACGCTCTAAACAAGGATTAAGTACACGATGCCAGGAAGACATGTTACACTTGCTCTACGATAAGCAATGACAATCAAAGTGAACTGCAATAATCGTTTCATATTCAGAGCGGAACATAACGCTCTAGGCGACTTGGTTATACAAGAAGTGCTGATATTTTCTGAATCTCGGATGCATTATCTTGGAAGGCACTCCTTTAAAGCGAGACTTGAACGCAGTAATATGACATTTAAGTGCTTGGCTATAGTTGGGGTTTTCAGAGTATGGGCGGTCAATCTTATCCCGCTCTTCCTGAGAGGACGCTCAGCTTGCCGTCCACCTGATAAACCAGCGAAGAGGGTTCCCCGAGGCAAGGCGTGAGGGTGAAGCCAGATGGCTCCTGGACATTTGGAACCCCCTCCAAGTATGCAAAAGTTTGCATTATTTAAATAAAGTTTATTCCTCCTCATCTCCCACCACGACAAACATTCCAGAAAATAAATTGTTTAACTTTTCAACTGCCCAAACTAGCGCCATGCACTCCTAATACGTAGTCGAGTAGCTGAATTCGCGGGGTATAGGGTGAAGCAATTGATCGCGTGTAGAACCTCGTCTGTTCTATGACTGAACGTACATGTGTGCATCACCAGATTTTTCTTACCTGCAGCCGCTAATACCAGTTCAGATAGTATTACCTTCCGAAGCTCCTCAAACAAGGTATTGAAGAAAAAATTGAACAAACGAGACAGCACCTGAAGAATGTGTCTATGAAAGGTCCGGAGCTCTGATACTAAAGAATTGAAAAACAAAACGTGCAAAAAGCAAAAGTTGAAATACACCCAAGACCCAACATTGAAACCGATGAAGTTCCGCTAAGGTTGTCGCAGAAATCTTTTTTTTTTTTGAGCTGTAGCGTCCTACCCCTCCCATTCATCGTCTCTGCTGTGGTCAAATCCGATGGCAGAGAAATAAAGAACAAGTAACGCTTCATTCTGCGAACTCTTTTAAAGCGCACTGTTCGAAAGCACCAGCTAAAAAATGACCTGATAGCTTCGCACGAAGCATCTCGCCTGCAGAGACATCTTAGTTGTATGCCCAAGAGTGAAGACATTTTGATTACAGCAACTGAAAGTCTAAAATGTCTCGGAGATCCAAAATGAATTCTCTGCATGGCGAGGATCTTTCGAAATGTTTGTTAATTAGCTCCATACTAGCGTCACAAGGAACTGAATAATGTTCGCAATCTTCTCAGATGACAAGCACATGATGTTTCACAGGGCATGCTGCCGCTTTAGATGTTGATAGCAGGGAACAATCTTTGTAATTGTAGTTTCTTGAGAGTCTAAAGTCTTTTACGTTCGCGCGAGTAATGTTTCTATTGAAAACTTTTACGATTAGCCTCTCCAAGCAAAGGTTGAGAAATCGAACTTTTTGTCAATCGAGGGCTTTTCAACGTTTTCAAGATCACCGACTATGCTTCTCCGGTGAGTGAAAGGTGTTGCTTTATCCTAAAATGCTGACCTTAGATGGCTGATATCTGAGCAGTCGTGGTGACTCTGCATCAAGTCCATTGATTACGATATTGTACAGTGACACATGCAAATGTGAGTGCTGAAGCAAGGTAAAACCAATTAAAATCAGACAAAAACGACAACAATAGGATACATTCATGACAGGACAAAAATTAAAATTTGCTGAACAAGACTTAGGTTGGGCTAACTCTAGTCTATCGTGCGAAAGAACTTATACACTCGTCGTAATTATATCACATTAAGTTAATGGACGCCCAACAGATACATAAAGCCCCTCTTAATCAAGTCTATAAACGTGCCTCCACAGGTTAATGCTAGCTTGACTGACTCAGAATGCATCTTGGAAAACCTCATTCTGACCTCACCTTTCCCTATGAATTGGCAAGCCGGAGTTGATCGCTCCTGCCAAATAGTCCATGCTACCTGACTGCGTACCGTCGCACAAGCCTACGTCGAACCAGTGCTAGGCCGCGTGAAAATTATCTACCCACCTGCCGAACTCATGTCCGTGATTTTAACGCTCGACATTCCACAAGCTTGAGAAGAGGCATGCAAAATGAATGCTATAGCACTGAAACAGACTGAAACGAGGGACATTGACCCGAACTACATGTAACTGTAGAAAAGCGTACAACTGGAATATAATGTTTTCACAAAACGTATATTGTCAGCTTGTCTTTATAATAACTTAGACTAAACCTTTTATCCTTCACTTTAATATCTCTTCACCCCTTCCCCCAGTGCAGGTTAGCAAAGCCGGTTTCTCCTTCCGGTTAACCTCCCTGTCTTTCCTGCTCGTACTCCTTCTCCTCCTATGCTAAACGCGAAAATAGAAGATACACCTTTCTGACGCAATAGATTTAAAGGGGATGTTGCGCCGAAACTTCAGTGTCCATGTCGGCTTTGTGAGCCAAAAATCGCGGGCAGGACTGGCAGATGGCATGGCCGAGTAGGGATTCTTCGATGATTTATTAGACATGACGACACCACATGATTTCGGAAATTAGTGAAGAGCTTTCAACTAGGGTTGCTTATTTAAGATGGAATAAGAATCAATCTTCCGGTGCTCTTGGATGCTATTAATAGGCCACGCAGGCACATTCATATGGCTTGGTTACAGTTGAACTTCATTTGTCAGATGAAGCCCATGCTATCACACATTAGCTTTAAAAGCGGTGTTTAAGCGTCCCTCGTAATATGTTTAGTAAAGTGCACACACGTTTTTAGTCTGATTGCCTGCTGTTTCACGTTATCTTCAAAACTCACCCGGATTGTTTCTCATGGAACCTTACTTATCGGAGCGAGTCTAGAACCAACCTTAAATGGCAGATTTTGGAACGGGTAAAGGACCATTCTTAAAAGGATTATTACAATAAGTTGCAGCACGTTGTTTCTCAGTGAGAGTGCTGCCTACTCAGTGAGGTAAGAGGACAAACTTTTAAATGGAGATTTTACCTTACCATTAGTATATGTGTTCATAACATTGTGTTACAAAATTTTATAGCTTTCTCACAACGAATATACAGTCCAAGAAGGCTGAACTAGACATCCGACCAGCTGCAAGGTACACTTGGCCCGGCCATAAGATTCCTCAATGCCCACCACAACGGAACCTAGAAAAAAAAACTAGGTAAACAAACACAAATAAATTTCCACGAACATCACGGCAAGGAGGCTCAGGTGGTGGATGTTAATGAGAAATATCTTGGTTTAGGTATGTTAAACATACGGGCGAACCGCAAAAGCTGCGACGTCGTTGTGGCTTTTTGGCGAATGCCCTCCTTTGCTCATAGCGAGAACGCATTACGTCAAGACGACCGTCTGCTGTTTCACGGCAGGGCACTCTAAAATCCCTGGTGACCAAATTTTCTCCAGTTCTACTTTATGACGCTCCTACATCCTGCGTTTCTTTAAGACTGTAATTTCCATGGACGAAACAACCCATTAGCTAGATGAGGCTATATGTATGGTAAAAATGGGGCATGTTATCCTATAAACCACGAAGATTGCCACGCTGGAAAAGTGGCATTAAAAACTAAAATGACAATAAAACGCGTAGAAATTGTGGCCGTGGTTCTCCGATCGTCCTTTAAATATGCCGAATATTTCCCCGGATATCACAACGAATCACTGTATCACTTTTTTTGCCAGCAGATCTCTAAATGACCTAATCTGCTAGTGCTAGATGTTGTGTCATTATCATAGAACGCATGCAATTTTTGTACACACACAGACATCTTGCACAATAATACTTATCGTATTGCATCATTTAGCTTCACGCGCTGCGACCTGAGCAGCCACGCGAATTAAGGTACTTCAAACTAACTGTTTTGCATATGTAAACTATCAAGGAAGCGTCGCCTGATATGCAGTTATCAGTGCTGAGTTTAGTGATCATTGCTGTGTTCAATATTGTTCGAGAATATTTTCTTGTCGTTAGTGAAACGCTACTTTCTTTCTTCCACTTTCACGTTGAAGGCTCTTCTTCAGTTGCAGATATGAAGCTACACCACATGATCATGAATGGACGACCTGAAGCGGTTGTTGCTTTTAATTAACGCATAAGCTCCAGGGCGAGAACGCAAAAATTGACGCGATGTGCGCATGTACTTTCTAGAGTGCTCTTGGTGCCTTCATAGCTTCGAGTTTTTAAATAAAACTCACATTTCATATATACAGATTATTTGAATGTATATCGTCCACGTTTTTATGCTTATTTACGCTCTGGCATGTATCATTCTGGTCGCGCTACATCGTTCGGTCAGGTTAAAAATGAACAACTGAAATACTCTCTCCGGTATCCGTTCTATACACAGATTGAGTTCTGAATCGGACGTGGCCTGTCTGGCATACGAGCTCCATACAGATCAATCCGTCCGTCATGACATGCATATAGGACATAGCCTATCCAGTTTCACCTAAAGTTACTATATAGAGTTTGCCAGTGTTGCGCGAATGTGCCGCATAAGCAACCGCGTTGTGCAGCGAAGCCATACGTCGTCTTTGCAGGAGCCGAGCAGCCAGACTGGAAAGCAGTTGAGAAGCAATTTTTTTTGGCTGTATTATCGAAATAAGACACCGTCGCTACTGCTCCCACACAGCACAGCACGCCGTACCCACGATGAATGATACAATGCAGCCGGGGTGCTGTCGGGTCGGCTTCACGGGGCTACACGGTTGCTTGGCGGCGAAAGCAAAGGATCGCGGAACTCTGGCCAAGCTTATATAGCGACTCTAGTTTAACCTACAAACCGAACATGGCTGTCAGGAATAAGCTCCACACCGGAACGGTCCACCTGGTTTGAGATCTTCTGGCAAAGCTTATATGGCAACTCTAGTTTCACCTACAAAGCGAAAATGGCCTGTCAGGAATAAGCTCCATACCGGAACGGTCCACCTGGTTGGAGATCTATTGGCCGACACTAATCTGGAACGTAAGCAAGATGCGGTGGCGCTGCTGTTGCCAAGCTGGGCTGACTGGGGTGCAAAGATGGCTTAGAGATCATAGTAATAAAAAGAAGTAATATATTTCAAAGTAGTTTACTTATTTCACGGTGCGCCTATGATGCCGTCACGACGTGCAGAGTAACTATGAACAACGAAGAACACATTTCTAAATTTTGAAACCTAATTATAGAGACGCAGTATGTCTAAAGCACCGCGAAGCGTAAGCAGATACAAAACGCGGCGAGGAAAACTTGTCAAAAGAATTTTCTGGTTCCGGAAAGCATCAGTAAGCACCGCAGATGGCTAAAAGTTAGCGGATGTTTTGAAGAATAAAATATGACAAAGTATGCTACGTCATTTTGAAGGCAATTAATGTTTAAAGTGCATCGATAAACGTAAATTTTAAACCCCACATAACCTTGAAAGACTAGCTATGCGACTAGCTAGTTGATCGCCTATCTCTTCTAGTGCTCTGCGAAAGGAGAAAAATGTCTTGGCAAGTTGGGTTAACATGTGTTTCTACGGGTCGCCCTTCCTATTCGCACAACCCTACGTTCTGCTGTGTTTTGAAAATACTGCACCTCCAGAATGGCATTTAATGCTTTCTCAATCTGTTATAGTAAGTGCATGGTTGTTCTACACCAAACAACGGCACCGTTGGTGCTCCGCGAAATAAAAAAAATACTGCTTTGAAAACCTTCGCTTCAATGCATTCCTATGGGAGCAAAGCCTACTTTTCGGCCTCAGTCTGCTGCGGCGTCGGGAGCTCTCCTTTTGTTTGGAAACATGGTTTAGGTCTGTCCTGGATATAGTATGTCCGGTATAAGTTTCACAGCAGACTGGTATCACCTGTTCGAGAATATACCCAGGCTAGGCGTTAACCTGCTTAAACGCTACAGAGGACAGAGAGAGCATAAAGGTCCTGTAAAATCCAGTTTGTGCAATACGGGATTTTTCAGTAGGAAAGTGCCTTATTTACTTTGCTACAGGGCTTTGAGAGTGTAATGTTCCTTTCAAAAGAACTGAGTAAAAATGAATAAAACAATATCTGTCCGTCGCTTCGGACTGAACATTGGAACTAAATAAATAAACTAGTTATTTGGAAAAGTAATTTCTGCTTTAAGGAAGCGAGTCCTGCAATTACATGCTTTTCATTTTTACGTGTGATATTCTGCTCATGGAAATAGTTTTTACAAATCTAAACTCCCATTTAGGAACTCAAATTTGCTTCTGAAACTCCACCTTGCTTGCTTATTTATTCAACTCAAGTCTAACTCAAGTCTAAGTTATTTTTGTCAGTGAGGCCACCTACTAACTCAGGCCTATTTCAGAGGGGACGATTTACTTGAGATTTAAGCAAGAAAAGAGTTATCGGTTCTTTTTTGAAACATTAGACACTGTATCGTTTCCCGGGACTAGCCTGTGATGTAATAAGGGCAACGATGGCACTGATGAACACTCTTAAGGTTTCAGGCTAAGCAAATATTTCTCGAAAGAAGATTACACATTACCATCATAGCTAATTGAGGGGAGCACCGTATGTAAAATATAAAAGTCTTCAGCTCAGAACCTAGTGGCAGTATTTCGCCGCTTTCAGATTTTTTCCATAAAAAAAATCTTTTCTCTTTATTTTCGATTGACGAATACAATAGCAACAACAATCAAACTACATCCGGCATGTCATTTCAGTTGGAATCATTGTTAGGTTGCTACAGATATTTGCATTCTGCTGAAAAAAATAAGATAAAAATATTAGAATTCATGTGTTACCATCTCTTCTTTCTATTTGTCGCTTTTCTATTAGAGGCGTGAGGATTTCATTAGCTGAATGGCTAATTTTAACGTGACTACAGTACAGTACAGATAGCGCGTAAGCATAATAAAAGGGGTGCCTAGTGTATACGATTTGTCGTCTACTCTGTGGTAATCTACAGCTAGGCCAATATAGCGGGAATGCGCTGAACCAACAGGCGGTCGTATAGGCGCTATAGCTCTCCCCTTAGGCGAAGTTTGTGTGCACCCCTAATTTTCTTGTCAGTGCAGTGTTTTTGCGGGATACTTGGATATCTCGGCATATTGATCTCTAGTGTCAATTGTTTTGTCTAAAATAGTTAAGAAGCAGACATTTTGTTTCATCCATTGTAAACTCAGCGTCACTGTATTTATCTGTGACCTAAGTATTTGCTATAGGATGTACAAAAAGGCTGTACAATCTTGAAAAGCCGAATTTTTTGAAATATCCGCCCATTTCACGCTGTTTTGAACAGGAAGGCTACTTACTTTGCCAAAAATACAGCAAATAAAATTCTCGCACAAGAGTATCCTTTGCTCCTCCCGATCATTTTCAATTTCCTACAAACGTTCTGAGGTTTGTTGCTGACCTGCCATTAGAAAGCTCTTTTGTTTGAAGCTGGGTTCGCAGTTCCGGTTCACGTGAACTGAGCGCAAGTGAAGGACGTGCAGTTGTATCAAATGCGTCGGGTTTTCCAATCACGCCAATTTACTGGTAATAAAACTAAAATGTCCGTTAAGAGCATCTAAAAAATAAAGTTGTTGCGGACCATAATTTTGTATCTTGCTATCATCATCATCATCATCATCATCATCATCATCATCATCATCATCATCATCATCAACATCATCATCATCAGCCTGACTATACCCACTGCAGGGCGAAGGCCTCTCCCATATTTCTCAACTTAACCCGGTTCTGTGCTAGCTGCATCCACTTGACCCCCGCGAACTTCTTAACCTCATCCGCCCACCTAACTTTCTACCGCCCCCTGCTACGCTTTCCTTCTCTTGGAATCCAGTTTGTTACCCTAAGCGACCATCGGTTATCCTCTCTTCGCACTACATGTCCTGCCCAAGCCCATTTCTTCTTAATTTCCACTAGTATGTCGGTAACCTAAGTTATTTCTCTGACCCACTCTCCACACTTCCTATCTCCTCATGTTACCCCTACCATTTTGCGTTCCATAGACCTCTGCGTTGTCCTCAACTTAAGTAGAACTCTCTTGGTTAGCCTCCACTCCAAATCTTCCTATATCCCCGCTCAAGTAACCCGTTCGAGGGCGGAATATGGTGCTGTATATTCAGCCTGAATTCGAACATACCTCCTGCAGCAGCTCAATGGCTTTGGCTGCCGAACAAAGTTCAAGAGATGAAATGCTAAACAGTTTGGATGCAGGTGGAATACAATACACCTGGAATCATTTTATTGCAGATTCACAGGTGGTAGAACGTGACCCAGAACCATGCGGAGCTGCATACAGCTCACAAATTGAACCACTGGAGGTTGGAACAAGTTCCGAGCCTGCACGGCGCCGCCACGCAATGACCATAGGCAGCTTTGGACTTTGCTCCTCACTTTTCATTCTTGGCAACCAGGTGGACACTGAAATGAACAGATCTCCCTCGAATGTGTCCACTTCTAACTTCTATTACTAATGCACTGGAAACAATGCCCCTAAATCTTGGGCAGCCCACATGAGGACACCAGTTATAGAAACACATGAAGGAAATAAGCGTTTCTCTGTGTTTGAAAAAATAGGTGAGGGGTAATGGGCCTTAGTTACAGTACCTTTTATTCGCCACATGAACTTGCGGAGAATGCGTAGAATAGTGAAGGTTACCAAGTAGCAAAGGATGCATTGTTTGATGGCAATGAATCAAGCAACACCCTTACAGATTTTAGTTCTATGAGACTGTGATGTATATGATGGGCCCAGGTCCAATCAGGAGCTCTGGGCAGGCACGATATCAGGTTCACGGACACACTCACGCTTTTCTTTTCTTGATAATTAAAATCACTGACACACGCTTGCAGCTTTCCTTAAGGTCTAATTGGACAGGCCCAAAAAAAGCGTCCTGCTATGACTTGATCAAATGTCAGAGCAGGCGACCCCGACGGTGCCCTGCAGTCTGGGTGTGGCGATGGCCGGCCAACAGTAGACGTCTGCTTCCTGGAACGTTGTGCAGGAATCAGATCATGGACCTGGTTTCCAGGAGACCAGCGGCGAAGTTATGACGCTGGCCGTGATCACGCCGGGCACCCAAGTACTAGGTACTGCAGCAGGCTACGTCCAGGTACTGCAGCGTGTCAAGTGCGGCGGTCAGGCCCGGTGGTGCAGGCGAGCTACCTCTGGGAGTTGTTTACAGGATGGTGGAGCGCTGTGCGGCACCAAACCCCAGACTAAGTATCCGGCAGGTGCTGGCGAGCCGGCCTTTACGGCAGGCTGAGAACGGTGAAGAAAACCACCCAACGACGCTTTGGAACGTCCGTGCCATTCTCCTATCTCGAACAAATTTACGCGCACTGGCTCGCCCCGCACGCGGCCACCCTTCACTTCTTCTCCACCAGCAACCCGCGCACTTCCACGCATGATCATCATCATAACAACCTTCCCCGTTTCAAGAAAGTTACTTGCAACTGTTCTGGCACTGGGGAGGGAGAAGACGAGGCCGAGGGAGAACAAACTACACAAATAATAACCACAAATCAGAAGCACACAAAACTCTTCCCAATCCAACACATGATTTTGTTTTTAAATCTCTTTTCAGTCACCCGAAAAACTGTTTCACATTTCACACACGCTACCCAAACTTCCACCGATGTTGTACTTTCTGAGGGTAGTGAACCCTGGATGTGCACAGCTGCCTTCTGATCGTGGGGACTTGGCCTTCCTCGACACTCTTGACACAATCCTATGACAGAGGCTCCCAGGCGTTCAGTGGAGTCACCGTCGGATGTCTGCAGGCCCACTTTGATACGCGCTTATTCCACTGCGGCTGATACTCGAGGCGTAGCTGGAGGTATGCTGTTGCAGTACTTTGCCAGCTTTTGCTTCTTTCGTGAGAGCTGGTCGTGACATGGTGTCATTGGTGCCATTATTTGGCATTTAGCACAGGCACTAAAAAGTTTTCTAGCATCTCCTCGTATATCAGGCTGATAAAATCCTCATGGACGCGATCAGTCATGCGCCTGATTCCTTGGTGTTCGGACGTATTACGTTCATGCGCCATTCGGAGGATTTCATGCCTGAATGGCAGGGGCAAAACAACCTGTTTAAAACTTCTTCCAGTCGCCAAGGAGTAATAACATAAAGGACGTTTGCTTCTTGACGGAAGCAGTACTTGTCACCCTTACCGGATCTGAGCTATTTATTGGTCTTAAGAAAAATTTGTTTAAGCATCGCATTCTTCCGCTGCTTTTGCAGCTAACTGGCGTTTTGTAAGGTCACAGTTTTGGGTACGTAATCCATTCAACGTAGTTGACTTATTTTTTTGCATTGCCCACTGCAGTAACACAATGCTGCAATTGTTCGCGTGGGAACTGTACTCTGGAACCGAGTGGTATCGTGTCATGCCCCCTAGCACGCACGTGCATCCACTCTACGTTCGAATCATGAGGTTCCCTGACACCGGGGATGTTTCCAAGCACAAAGTCATACATCGACCTTTTCATGCAAAGTGCGGTCATCTCACCTGTGAAGTATGGTGTGTCCACTTGTACTCGTGCCACCGGTAACTGAATTGAAGTACCATCGAAGAGAGCCAATCTTCCCGTGCACCCTGTCAAGCAGTTCTTCGGGACCAGACTTCGGCGGACAATAACGACATTACTACCCTTGTCTCGAAGAACACGGACGTGGTTTTCTGCCGCTATTCTTTCTGTAACTGACAGAGTCCCTGTTGAAGGCTGAACCGCGTGTCCTAGTCTTTGGGCATGAATCATGGAGGCGGGTACGTTTACTTGTACAGGTTTTGTTAGTCAGATGCCTGTCGGCACGGCAGGTAAGAAAACAGGGCCTACATAGCAAGCGGCTCTCTGTCCTTTTACTGGCTGTAGGTTCCTGCAGTCATCCGTCCTGTTCGCGCTCTTGCCTTAAGAATTACACCTTGGTGCCTCTCTAGTAGAGGTGCGACAATCGGAAGCCCGATGTCCTCGACGGTTGCACAGAATGCCAGTTTAATGTAATGTAAGTTTAATGTAATAACATTTGGCCTCCGCTCCGCGCCAGCAACGTTCTAGCGAGTAATGGACACCGTGCTGGCTCACTTGAAATGGCAAATTTCACATTGCTACGACATTGCTGTCTTCTCTTCAAACTTCGAAGACCATCTGAGAATGCTTCGAACAGGGCTTGACGCAATCAATTTGTCAGGTTTACCGTTGAATGCAGAGAAGAGATGTTGTTTCAAGGTCATATTGTCAGCAAGGAGAGCGTTGGCCCAGACCCAAAGAAAACAGCTGCGATTGCACAGTTTCCACAGCCTGGTGACAGGAACGCTGTGCGCTAATTGCTCGGACTGAGCGCGTCTTATCGATGATTTGTCAAAGACTTTTCGCCCATTGCACAACCTTTGACGCAGCTTACAAAGGTAAGCATGCCATTTGAATGGGAAGCACTGCAAGCGAAAGACTTCGAGGAACCTATGTACTGATTACAGTCTTCTCCTGTTCTCGCGCACTTTGATGAGAACGCCGAGACTTAGATATACAACCAAGCGAACAGTGTCCTACGCGTCGTTTTCGTTCAAAAGAGTGCAGGAGAGGAGAAAGTCATCGCCTACGCACACAGGTCCCTCTGAAAAGCCGAAGACAATTATTAGACGACAGAGAAGGAGTGCCTCGTGATCATCTGAGCCATTTCAAAGTTCCGCACCTACCTGTTTATTCGACCATTCAGTGTATTATGCGACATTCATGCGCTCTGCTGGCTCGCCTTCGTCTTCTTCTTCTGCCTTGATATTTGGCCCATACCCACGAAGGGGGATTGGCCAGGGTTTAGTGTGGACTGGCAAATGTTTTACATAAATTGAATTAGTGTATGAAAGTAATTGACAACTAAACAAAAACATAAGATTTTAGATCACAAGAGTTATTGAAAGAAAAGATCTGAAGCAAAAATTTGGAATTTTGTAAATTTGAAATACAATTAGCAAGGGAATCTGTCCGTAGCTGTGATGTAGTTATGTAAGTACTGACAAATTGAGGCAACGCAAATCCTTTCGCACTCGCACCGAAGGAGAGTAGAAGCGGGACCGACAACGTAAATCCCAAGCATGAAATTGGAGTTTTTAAAAGCACCCTCCTCTGATGTGAAAACCTTCAGCAAGCGAGAAGGAAGTGATCAATATTTTCAATTTCACCGCAAGCCTGACAAAGGTTTGTGGGGCTGATCACACATATACATAAATAAAGATTTAGGCGAGGAATCCTGCATCTCAGGAGAGTCATCGTTACCTCACACTGCCATGATTTGCATGACCGAACTTTCCGTGAGTATATGAGATACTGGTATTCGGCTGTAGATAGTAAAGGATCATTGCATGAAGCGGCTAGGTATTGATATCACTGGAAACAGGACATTCCAAAAATGGTGATATTAGGGATGGTATATGAAACAGATGCATCAAGAGCTGATTTAGCCAGGAAATCTGGCGCTTCGTTCTGGAAAATATCGCTTTGACCGGGGACCCAGATGAAGCATATTTTCACCCGCCCAGGTATGAAATATTTTAGTGAGCGGCTCAACAGAGCATCCCGTGCTGACTAGAGTGACAACAAAACAGAAAGAGAGTCTGATAGAAAAATTATTTTTGATTGGCTGCAGGGACCGTTTAGTAATGCTAGTCCAATTCCATAAACTCTGCTAGAAATATCGGTGTGTAATCCGGGACACGCACCGAAAAACTCCAGGAAAGAGACTCTGAAAACATTCCAATTGCTGCTTTGTGCGCAATCACAGACGCATCAGTGGCAATTACAGTGTGATCAGGGAACCTTTCAAGGTGTTCACATAGGATACGGGATATTAGACTTGAGGGTAAGTGCTTCGCATTAGATGGAAATATAGAATCATAATTTATATCCACAAAGGACGTTGAGCAACCAATAGGACATACAGAAGCAAGGCCCACACCAATGTTTGCTAAAATGCTCTGCGTGAAAACTACCTGGGGTTTGCAGACCCTGGGCCACTGGTGCGTGAGAAAGAGATCCCTCCGGCCGCCTTCCTTCTCTACCGGATCGGTAGAGAAAGAAGAAGAGGGAGGGCAGTAGAAAGTTTGTATGGGCCACCGTGGTCCTGCTTTGTTTGATCCCTGTAAATAAACCTCTCCCAGCATACTAATCACGTAACAGTTGTGGTGAGAGGTGTTTAAGTATCGAAAACAAAGCGTTCCATCTAACGAAGGAGTCGTTGACTCGCTCGTCTGCCATCAGTGCCATCGGACATGACCAAATGCAGCGATACGGAGCAACCGCGACCATCCACGGAGAACAAATGACCATGTTATCGAAAGCCGTGGACATTTTTTAGAAAAAACAAATGAGGACGCTGACGAGTGGCTGAAGCGCTACAAAAGAGTAAGCAAATATAATTTGTGGAACACTGCTACTAAACTGGCAAACATGGTTTCTTCTTTGTCGCCACTGCTTGCTTTCAACTGGCTTGACGATCACGAGTATTCATTAAGTACATGGGCTACCTTTACAAGCGAGATCAAGAAAAACGTTTTGGGACGAAAGTGGAAATAAGCATGCAGAACAGAAATTGCTTCACCCGGCGCAAGTAGCAGGAGAAAATCGCACTGCATACATCAAAGCTATCTTAAAGCTATGCAAGCTGGTGAATCCCAGTATGCTAGAGGAAGACAAGTCAGCCATCTTCTAAAAGGAATTTGGGAAGATAACTTTCTGATTAGCAAAAAGAGCCTGAGCACCACAGGCAAAAGTTTAAAACATTGTACAGTTGAAGCTCTCAAGTTGCATCGAGTCACGCCTGAATTCAGAAGACTGGCCAGTGTTACTCCTTTAGCCAGTGTTGAAGACTGTCATCCCCTTTCTATGGCTGATATGATACGATAGATTGTGCGCGAGGAATTGTTCAGATCCGGGGTCACCGTCTGCCATGAAGAACATCTGCGGCGCAGTTGTGCACCGCAAGCGGATATCGCCGCCCTGTCCACTGCGTGGGTCCAACCGAGCGGCCCTTCGCATATGGACGATCGGAGAAACTCTCCCAACGTTTTGCCGACCAGCCGACGGGAAGAAGGCCCGCTTAACCTCTAGGCGTGCGTCGTCCGCGAGAGCCTGGCTACAGCCAACACCGCGGCTTTGCCACCCAGGAACCTTATGCTGATCGCTAGTACCCTCCACCTTTGTGTTACAGGTGTGGCATTGCAGAGCATATCTCTACGTTTCCTGGCTGTTCAAGACAGACAGCCGGTTAACATTTACGGATGACTGCAAACCGAACAAAAGGAATCCCCGACTATGTCCGCTTGGAAAATGTGCCCTTCGACGTATTTGCGGAATTCTTCACCAGCATCTAATTGCAGTGTGACACCGCCATCCCAGCGCCAGTGGCGATCACCTTCCCCTTGATGTCTGTCTTTCCCTCCAACTCCAAACTAGAAGATGTGGCCGACTGAGGTGAGGCTGCCGGCGAGTCGACGACGCCCATACCTCTTCCCTTGTTTATGTTAAAGAACTAATTGGAAGTGCTTATTGATGGTGTGAAAGCAATGGCTCTTGTAGACACTCGAGTTACGGTATCTGTTATGAGTTTGAGGATTAAGAACTATTTCGGCAGGAAAGTAATGCTTTGCGGTAAACGTACAGTGTCATTCTGTGGTGTGGGTGGTGAACCTTACATTTCACTTGGTGTGTGTGCTTCAGATGTTCTTATTGGTGGCCTCCAATTTTGAACACAATGCGCAGTGCTGCTTCTGCTAATGCATGATGTGGTTATCGTCCCTGATTATATGGAACAGTGTGAAGCAACTTGTTACTGTTGTACTGCCGAAAAAGATTACTTTCAATTCTTGACTCCATTCGGCTCTTGTGGGTGACTCGGAATCCGATTTTGGAGCATTTTCGGTGGAATAAGGCAATTGTGCTAGCTTTATCTGCAGCATATATGCGGGTTTTGCTATTTGCAATCTGTGTGAATCTTTGGAAGCTGTAGTAGAACCTACGACCCTCACCTGCCATAAAAGAGGGCTATCGTGCATCGTTGTGCCCTTCCCGTGACCAGAGGCCGCACCGACTCGTGGACAGAAACCCATCTGAAGAGCCAGCTGTGTTCCCCCGGGGCCTAAGACTCACCCGTTTCGACGAAGGCGTGTCAGGTTCCGTCACGGCGTTAAACAGCTCTGTCATTGAGCGGCACGCGCAACCAGGTATGGAGACCCCCTTTGACGCTATGAATCATAAGTTTCTTTCCACAGCGGAGCGTTGCATTTTAGTGCAACCACTACTGAACTACTACTTTGCCAAGAAAGATTACACCGCTATCTACCAGTCAAACTCATCAAACGATCCACCCCGGGTCCAGACCTCCGATACATCAGAAGCCCTATCGAGTTTGAGCAACTGAACGTAAGGTAATAGATGAGAAAGTTCAAGAGATGTTAAAGCGCGGCATTATTCGAGAATCGTCTAAACCTTGGGCAGCTCCGGTTATCCTGTTTAGAAAGATGGCACATGGAGGTTCTGTGTTGACTACCGCCACTTTAAAAACAGTCCGGAAGAAAGATGTTCACCGGCTTTCACGAAAAGATGACGCAATTGACTGTCTGCACTCAGCTTCATTCTTTTCTTCTATTCACTTGAGATAAGGCGACATGCAAATCCACATGCACACTGCAGTAAAGAAGCGGCAATTGTAAGACCAGACGGTCTTTATGAATTTAACGCTATGCCTTTTGGATTATGTAATGCGCCTGCCACATTCGAGCTGTTGGTGGGTACAATCATGCGTGGACTAAAGTGGGAAATTTGTTTGTTATTTGGACGACGTTGTTATTTGTGGCAAACATTTTGTGAACATTAAAGCCGTCTGAGTGTCACTCCTGATTGCATGAAACGAGCTGTTCTTGTACTCAATTCAAAGAAATGTCATTTTTGGTATTGCAAACAATTGTTCTCGGTCACTTAGTTATTAAACAAGGTGTTCGACTAGATCCCCCCAAAAATTGAAGCTGCAAAGCATTTTACTTTGATCCAATCAGTAAAAGAGCTGCAGACCTTTGTAGGGCTATGCTCGTATTTTCGACGCTAAATACCAAAGCTCGCAGACATCGCTTATACACTCATGTGTCTACTGCATAAAGATGCAGCATTCAACTGGACCAGCGAATGTGCCGCAGCGTTCCGTCATCTGAAATTTCTTTTGACCGCGGGCCCCATCTTACTCCACTTCTGCCCATCACCACCAATTTAAGTACACACTGACGCAAATGGTAGTGGTATCGGCGCTGTCCTTATACAACGCCATGTCAGCGATCAGCACGTGATAGGATAAGCCAGTCTCGCCTTAAGTGCTAAAGAAGTTACACAGTTAGCGACAAAGAATGTCTTGCCGTTGTTTTCGCCGTACAGCGATTCCGCTCCTATTTATATGAGCATCCTTTCACCGTCGTGACAGACTACCATTCGCTTTGCTGACTCGTGAGTATTTGTGAATCCTGTGGACAGCTCGTACAATGAGCTTTGCGCCTACAAGAGTTTAATTGTACTGTGGTGCACGAAAGCGGCCGTAATCACTGAGATGGTGCCTGTATTTCGCGTTGGGCGCTTCAAACGACTGATAACGACACAGACAACATCGACAGATACTTGGCTTCACTTTCACAATCTTTCCGTGATCTTCGAGTTTTCCGAACTAAGCAAAGCAAAGACGGACATTACCACCTTTGTTTGATGCAGCCGAATATTTTACAAAAAACACTTATTGCTTTCGCAAGTGATTGCTTTACAAGATGAAGCTCGCCACTGCGGGAGCAGGCATGCTTCTTGTCGTGTCGAAAAGCGTGCGCATTACAGTTCTTGAAATGGTGCAAGAAGATCCCACGTCTGGATACTTGGGAGTGGCCCGAACACTCCACTACACATAGCAGATATTTTACTGGCCGAAGATGCATTCAGTTCAGCGTTATATGGTCAGCTGTGAGAAATGCCAGCGTTTTGAGGTGCCGACATCAAGCCCACCGGGAAAACTGCGACCAGTCACAGCTACAGTAGCACCGCTCGAGCGATTTGGCCTTCACCTTCTTAGACTTTTTCCACGGTCTTCTAAAGGAAACCGATGGGTCTTGTTTGCGTAGATTCAACCCGCAATTGTGAGACATCTGCGACGTCGTCCGCTACTGCTTCCGAATTACCTAATTTTTAAGGTTCGTCATTCTTCGACACGGACCTGCTGCACATCTCATTAGTCACCATAGACACCAATTCACAGCGGACGTTATTGAAGAACCGCGCCTTAGCACCTGAAGTTTTCTTCATTCAACACCCTATCATCCCTAAACGAACGATGTGGTAGGACGCAAGAATCGGGCGCTCACCACCATGCTGGCCTGAAAACAAAACTGCTATTTTTCCTTCATGATGAGCCTTCTCTTGCTACCACACACTGCTAAGCCGAAGGAGCTCGCTAGCTTTCCCGCGTTAGAGTTTTTCCTTTGCAGTCCGGGCGTGTTGGTTATTCATGATGGAAATGTGCAGTATGTGCAGCGCAAAGAAAGACAAGGACGAAATGAAGACACGTGGGAGCCACGAGCGCTGACTTTGTTTTTTACGCAAGCTTGTCATAAGGAATATTATATAAACTCGTGTAAAGTAATTTCGGTAAGGAACCGGAGTAGGCTCCCATTCTTTCGTTGTCGGTGAGCAATTTAGAGAAGTCCTCTTCCTTTGTTGCGGTTAATCGCACTTCGCGCAGAATCTGTCTCCTTGATGCCCTTGTCCCTGCTGACTTGCAGCAGTTTATTTCGAGCTTCAGAGCCGAATACATAGCTAAAACAAACCAACATCACACTTGCGCATTAGACGAAACATTCATTTCTTGACGTAAGTATAACAGCTCCTTACGAGTAAGAGCGATACAAGGCTTGGCCACGCAAGTCAGCGCTCTTGTGTCCCATGGGTCCTGATTTTGCCGTTGTCTTTCCTTGCGCTGTACTTTTCCATCATTCGCAAGAGCGTTCTAAAACACGATACGAGGCCCGACACCAACAATTTTCTTTTGTTCCTGGTGACATTGTTTCATATGCCTATTCGTAAGCTGGTCGTTGTCAAAAAGATGGATTTATTGAAAGGAAAAGGTAGAGAGGTTGGCCGGAATAATTCACATCTGGCCTGCTACTCTGCACTGGGGAAGGGGAAGGAGAGAAGAAAGAAGATCATAATGAATGACGATGTGGGAGAAGGCATATGAAACACATATCCACAGGCACAGTGGCTTGCTTTACAAGAGCGAATAAAGTCCACTGGAGCACAAAAAACAGCAAAAAAACACGCATTGCCCGGACACCCTTCCCCTTGTCCTGCTAAGCGTCCAATAGCAGTTCTTCCGACGAAAGCCTCTTGCCCAGACGCTTCAAGGAAGCGGCTAGCACACTTCTTTCGCACGCATACGCTGGGCACACCTGTAATATATGGTCTAGAGTCTCTGGGATGCCACAAGTTGAACATTCCGGCGAGTCCATCTGTCCAATTAAATGTAAGTACTTCCGCGTGAAAGCCACATTAAAAAAAAGTCTATGTAGCAAGTAGCCTGATAACGCGGAATATTACGCAGAACATAAAATTTCAATGTTCGATGAAGACTTCTTAGACGAATGTGTCGGGCGTCTGGCTGGGCCCAGTAAGCTGCTGTAGCATTCTTCATACAACTCGTAAGAAGGCATGTCGCATCCGCTCTTGAAAAAGGCACATCTGTTTCGAGGGCATTGATGAGTGCGCTTTTCGCTCCATCATCGGCCTGTTCATTCCCATGGAGCCCGCAGTGGGCAGGGATCCATTGAAACATTATCCTGTGGCCTTGCAGCTGGGCAGGTGTGAGGAGCTCCGTAATGTTTAGTGCCAGGGACTGGTAAGCAGTGTGGCGTAAGAAGTTTTCCAAAATTTGCAATGCTGACTTTGAGTCCGTGAATATACACCATATGTGAGGTGGTTTCCCACATATGTAGCGAATAGATGCCCTAATGGCTACAAGTTCTGCAGCAGTTGATGTAGAAGTATGTCCCCCCAAAAAAATGTAGAGTCGTTTTCTGAGCTGGTATGACCACAGCTGCAGCTGATGTCTGTGCTGACACAGATCCATCGGTGTATACGTGAATATAATTAGGATATTCCGACCAGATGTGCGCCAGAGTGAGTTTTTGAGTCCACTAACTAGCACCATTGATTTGTTTAGTATTCCGGGAACACGAAGGTGCACCAAAGGTTGATCTATCGTCCATGGTGGTTGGGCGGTACGATATGGGAGGGCATATCCTGTCGGTCTTGCGACTGATGGCAGCGGAGAGCACTTGTAAAACTGCAGTTCGGCTAATCATCACAATCTTGCTGAGCGGATGAAAACGGTATCCTGTAAGTGCTCGTAAATATACATGAAGTGGGTCGTGCGACAAGTATATGGGTATTGGGCGAGCATGTGCCTCGTTAATTGTGCCTTTGTTAAAGGTGCAACTGGGCAGTCCAAGGCATATTTTCAGTGTCCGCGCTTTCACGCTCTCTAAAGCCCGCAAGCAGGAAATGCTCATACTAGAGAGTACTGGGAGACTGTACCTGATGTAGCCAACAGAGTTCCGTAAAGTCGTATTAAGGAGCGCTCACTTTGACCCCATTTGATGCCAGCTATGAAACGAAGTAGATGGCAAAATTAGCCTTTTGTTCAGCATAGTAATATGTTTCGACCAAGATAGTCGGTGGTCAATTATTACTCCCAAGAATCTGTGCCTGAAGACGTAAGGTATTACCACCCCATGAAGAGTAATCGGGTAGCGGCTGACACATTTTCCCGTACATGCGATCACTGCACTCTTTTCTGCCGCTAAAAATAAACCTCGACGCCGCGAGTGCATCGATGTCAATTACACAGCTTGTTGCAATCTCACACGTAGTTGTGGGCGCGTCGAACCAGAGGCCCAGATGCAGATGTCAACATATGCACTTATGTGAATGTTAGTTGGCAGTTCACTCATCAGGGCAATTAGCGCAACGTTAAATAAAGTTGGGCTGAGGACTCCTCCCTGCGGAATTCCAGGACCGACCTGAAAGCGGGTAGTATCTCCTTCAGGCGTAGTCATGTAAACAGAGCGGTCACTGAGATAGTTCACAATCCACAAGTACAGCCGGCCACCAACTCCCACGTCGTCAAGTTCATCAAGAATAGCATCGTAGAGAATGTTGTCGTAAGCTCCATTTATATCTAAAAAGACAGCAGGTACTAGTCGACGGTGACGCTTTTCGTATTCTACGGTCGCCACAAGGTCGATGACTGTCAATGGAAGAGCGTCTCCGGCGAAATCCGGTCATCATATTCGGATAAAGATCATTACTCACTAGAAACCACTCAAGTCTTTCCAGCACCATTCGCTCCATAACTTTCCAACACAGCTAGCTAAGGCGACTGGCCGGTATGAGGTAAGTTTGAGAGGGGGCTTACCGGACTTCAAAAGAGCAACCATGTGGTTAATCTTCCAGTGTTCAGGAACAGTACTAGAAGCCCATATATCATTGAAATAATTCAGTTGTGCAGTTCTACCGTCCTTGCCTAGGATTGATAACATTGAATAAGTATTACCGTCAGGACCAGGTGCAGATGAATGCCGACAAGAAGCAAGAGTGGCGCCTAATTTAGCTACTGTATAGGGCACGTCGTATTGTTCATTCGGCGAAGATGGCGCAAAATCCTCTGAAATTGGTAACTGTACCTGGGTTGTGCCTACAACCATATTACAAAAATCTTCAGCTCCGTCAACTTCACAGCGGCGTTAATAAAGGGCCGAGACACGAAAAGGATGCCTTTCTTGCGGAGGTGAGCGCAAGCTTCTCGCAACATGCCAGATACGCGACAGGGGCTTACGGGGATCCAGTGATGAACAGAACTGTCTCCAACGTTGTCGTCCTAACCTCTGCAGGTGGCGCAAAACTTGTCGTTTAGCTCGGCGAGAAAGTGCGAGATCTTGCGCGGATTTCGTTCTTCTGTACTTCCTCTCAGCCCGCCAGTGATGTTAAGTTCTTTGTTCGGCAGGTACAGAAGCAGACGACGAGAACAGTAGACGATGATCTGATGATGGTCAGGAGGAGATATATTGTTACGTACTTTGTACGCGATGTTACGCACTTTGTACGCACGGGGGGTTTATTTACAGGGATCTGTACAAAAAGGACTCCGGCGAAGCGTACAAGCGTTCCTCTGCCCTTGCTCTTTCTTCTTCTTCACCGATCTACCCGACCGTTCTTTTTCATCTTCCGTCGACGTTCTACGAAGGCGCGTGACATTTCCCTCCTCGCAGACGAAGCCCGTCGAGCGAGTTACAGAGATCCTCTGGAATGAAATCGCTTGAGGCGAGCTACATGCACCACCTGCGACTGCCGTGACCGTCGACCATTCGCCGTTATGCGTGCTATGACGTAATTCAGGTCATTGATGCGTTCTAACACAACAAACGGTCCGGCGTAGTGTGAAAGCAGTTTCGGAGAGGTGTCCACAACCACACATAGTCACCAGGAGCATAGGAAACTTGTTGGTGTCGGGCGTCGTAGCGGTTCTTAGAACGTTCTTGTGAAGATAAAATTCGAACTCTGGCCAGCTGGCGGGCTTCTTCAGCTCTGCAGAGTGTGGTAGCAAGAGAAGGTTCGTCATGAATGAAAAATGGCAGTATGGTGTCGAGGGCACAGCGAGGCGTGCGAGCATAGAGAAGGTAGAAGGGACTGTAGCCTGTTGTCTCATGTTGCGCTGTGTTATATGCATGCGTAATGAACGGTAGAACGCCATCCCAGTCCTTATGGTCTGCAGCGACGTACATAGCCAACATGGTGGTAAGCGTCCTATTAGTTCGTTCTACCACACCGTTCGTTTGGGGATGATATGGCGTGGAGTGGCGAAAACTGCAGGCGCTGAGGCGAAGAAGTTCTTCGACAATGTCCGCTGTGAATTGGCGTCCACGGTCACTAATGATGACTGCAGGAGGGCCGTGCCGAAGAATGACGAGTCGAAGTAAGAAATTTGATACTTCAGACGCAGTAGCGGATGGTATCGCGGCTGTCTCACAGTAGCGGGTTAAATAATCAACGCACACAAGAATCCATCGGTTTCCTTTAGAGGACCGTGGAAAAGGTCCAAGAAGGTCAATGCCAACTTGCTCAAACGGGGCTGTTGGAGGTGTGACTGGCTGCAGTTTTCCATGTGGGCTTGAAGTCGACAGCTTAAAGCGCTGACATTGCACACAGCTGGCTACATATCGCTTGATCGTTGAACGCATCTTCGGCCAGTAAAATCGCTGCTGTGTGCGGTGGAGTGTTCGGGCCACTCCCAGGTGACCAGACGTGGCATCATCATGCGTCATTTCTAGAACTGTGATACGTAGGCTTTCCGGAACGACAAGAAGCATACGTGCTCCCCCGGAGGCGAAATTTTTCTTGTAAAGCGCTCCTTCGCGAATGCTAAATGTGTTTTTCATAGGATCGTTGGCGGAATCAAACAGTGAAGTTAATTTTTTGTCTTTGCGTTGCTCGGTTCGGAAAACTCTGAGATCGGGGAAAGTTTGTGCAATTGGAGCCAAATATTCATCGAAATTGTCTGAGTCATTATCAGTCGTTTGAAGCGGCAAACGCGAAAGACAGTCAGCATCTGAGTGTTTACGGCCGCTTTTATGCACCACAGTAAAATTAAACTCTTGTAGGCGTAAAGCCCATCGAGCGAGCCGCCCACAGGGGTCACGAAGACTCACGAGCCAGCAAAGGGAATGGTGGTCGGTCACAATCGTGAAAGCATTCCCGTACAGATAGGAACGAAAGCGCTGTACAGCGAAAACAACGGCTAGACATTCTTGCTCCGTAACCGTGTAATTTCTTTCACATTTACTCAACGAGCGGCTGGCATACGCTATCACGTGCTGATCGCGTCCATGGCGTTGTATAAGTACAGCGCCGATACCGATACCACTTGCGTCAGTGTGTACTTCAATTGGAGCTGATGGGCAGAAGTGGCGGAGGATTGGGCCCGAGGTCAAAAGAAACTTCAGATGACGGAAAGCTGAGTCACATTCGCTGGTCCAATTGAATGGTGTATCTTTATGCAGTAGACTCGTAAGTGGGTAAGCGATGTCTGCAAACCCTGGTATAAAGCGTCGAAAGTACGAGCATAGCCCCAAAAATCTCTGCAGCTCTTTTACTGACTTGGGCACGGTAAAACTTTTGACGGCTTCAATTTTCTTGGGATCTGGTCGAACACCTTCTTTGTCAACTAAGTGACCGAGGACAATTGTTTCACGATCGCCAAAATGACATTTCTTTGCATTCAGTACAAGACCAGCTCGTTCCATGCAATTAAGTACGATATCCAGACGGCTGTTGTGCTCAATAAATGTTTTGCCAAATATTACTACGTCGTCCAAATAACATAAACAAATTTGCCACTTTAGTCCACGTAGAATTGTATCCATGAACCGCTCGAATGTGGCAGGTGCATTACATAATCCAAAAGGCATAACGTTAAATTCGTAAAGTCTGTCTGGTGTTACGAATGCCGTTTTTTCTTTGTCTGCAATGTGCATGGGGATTTGCCAGTAACCGGATCTCAAGTCAATAGAGGAAAAGTATGAAGCTGAGTGCAGACAGTCAATTGCGTCATCTATACGTGGAAGCGGGTAGACATCTTTCTTTGTGATTGAATTTAAACGGCGGTAGTCAACACAAAACCTCCATGTGCCATCTTTCTTTTTAACAAGGATAACTGGAGCTGCCCAAGGACTACAGGACTCTCGAATAATGCCGCGCTTTAGCATGTCTTTAACTTGCTCATCTATTACCTTACGTTCAGTTACTGAGACTCGATAGGGCTTCTGACGTATTGGAGGGGCGGACCCTGTGTTGATCGTGTGATGAATACGACTGGTAGGCAGTGGCATTGAGTCATCCTTGGCAAAGTCGAACACTGTCACGTGTTTCAGTAGTAGTTCCACTAGAATACGACGCTCAGTTGTAGAAAGAGACTTACTAATCATAGCCGTAACTTGAGTCTCCATGCCTGGTCGCACCTGCTGCTCAGTGACAGAGCTGTTTAACGCCGCGACGGAACCGGATATGCCTTCCTCGAAACGGGCGAGTTTCAGGCCCCGAGGCAACACAGTTGGCTCTTCGGAGTGGTTCACTGTCCATAGCTGAGTGCGGCCTTTAGTCACGGGAATGACGCAACGAGGCACAAGGATACTCTTCTTAGAGCAGGTGAATCTTGTAGGTTCTATTATAGCCTCAAAAGATTCGCACTGGTTCCGTATAGAGAAAACCCGCACGAATGCTGCAGATAACGCTGGCACAATTGTGTCTTCTTCCACAGCAAATGCTCCAAATTCAGGTGTCGAGTCATCCACAAGAACCGAAAGTAGTGAAGGATTCAAAGCAATCTCTCCCGTACCACAGTCTAAAGTTGCACCACACTCTTGCAGAAAATCAATCCCAAGAATCACGTCATGCGTAGACCGAGGCAGTACTGCAAATTCTACTCTAAACTTGAGGCCGCCAATAACAACATCCGAAGCACACACACCAAGAGGAACTAAAGGTTCACCACCGACACCACGGAATAACACTGCACGGTGACCACTGAACATTACTTTTCTACCTAAACGGTTCTTAAAACTCAAACTCATAACAGATACGGTAGCACCAGTGTCCACAAGAGCCATTGTTTTCACACCATCAACAAACATTTCCAATTTGTTCTTTAGCATAAACACGGGCAGAGGTATGGACGTCATCGACTCACCGGCGGCCTCACCTCCATCGGCCGCGCCCCCTAGTTTCCCGGAGGCGGAAGGGTAGAACGACGTCGAGGGGAAGGTGACCTGCGCGGACGCTGGGGTGGCGGCGTCACACTACGATCAGATGCAGGAGATGAATTCCGCAAATGTGTCGAATGGTGTGAGTCCCCGGTAGGCATAGTCGGGGATCGTTGTTGTTCAGTGTGCAGCCGTCCGTGAATGTTCGCGTGGGGTCGGTAATCTTGTACAGTTGGAAAACGACGGCGGCAGTATCTAGCGATATGCCCCGCAATGCCACACCTGTAGCACACAGGTTGAGGGCGCCAGCGATCAGCATATGAGTCCTCACTAATAAAGTCGCGACGTTGGTTGTAGCGAGGCTCTCGCTGCTGACGGACCACATTTTCAGAGTAGGCGGGCCTCTTTTCCATCGGCTGGTGGTCATAACGTTGAGTATAGCTGCGCTGATCGTCCATATGCGAAGCGCCGCTAGGTTGAACCCACGGAGTGGACAGGGCGGCAACATTTGCCTGCGGTGCACAACTCTGCCGCACATATTCTTCACTACAGATGGCGTCCCTAGATCTTGACAATTCCTCGCGTACAATCTCTCGTATCATATCAGCCATGGAAACTGAAGGACAGGCTTCAACACTGGCTACAGAGGTGACATTGGCCAGTCTTCCGAATTTAGGTGTAATTCGTCGCAGCTTGAGAGCCTCAAATGTTCTACAATGCTTTATAACATCAGCGGTGGTGCTCAGGTTCTCTTTGCTAATAAGAAAATTATAAACGTCTTCCGCTATTCCTTTCAGGAGGTGACCGACTTTATCTTTTTCAGGCATAGTGGGGTTGACGAGTCTGCATAGCTTTAAGATAGCTTCGATATATGCAGTACAAGTTTCTCCGGGTACTTGTGCCCGGTGAAACAAAGTTTGTTCAGCGCGCTTCTTCTTTGCAGGTTCATCTCCAAAATTTTTCTTGATTTCACTGGTAAAGATAGCCCATGTACTTAATGAATCCTCGTGAATATCGAACCAGTCGAAGGCAGTGGCGGCAAGGAAGAACACCACATTAGCCAGTTTAGTAGCGGCGGTCCAGTGATTGTATTTACTCACTCTTTCGTAGTGCTTCAACCACTCATCAACGTCCTCCTCAGGTTTTCCGGAAAAAGTACGCGGCTCTCGATAATGGGGCCAGTTGTTCGCCGTGGATGGTCCTGGCTGCTCGGTACTGCTGTCTTCAGCCATGTCTGATGGCATTGGTGGTAGGCCAGCAAGTCTACGACTTCTTCGGTAGATGAAACGCTCCGTGGTCGCTACCCAAGCACCTCTCACCAAGATGTTACGTACTTTGTACGCGATGTTACGCACTTTGTACGCACGGGGGGTTTATTTACAGGGATCTGTACAAAGAGGACTGCGGCGAAGCGTACAAGCGTTCCTCTGCCCTTGCTCTTTCTTCTTCTTCACCGATCTACCCGACCGCTCTTTTTCATCTTCCGTCGACGTTCTACAAAGGCGCGTGACAATATATTTACAGAAGGAAATTATTATTATACATTGGCAAACTGTAAATTACAGTAACAAGAGTCACACAGACAACTGTAACTTAAAACAAAACAGACTCTCACACAGAGAAGTCACACTACACGCCCTTACTTTTCTACCGAGCACTTCGGTTAAAGCCTAGGGACTGTAAATACGTGCTAAGCACGGAGCCTCAAACTTGACTGACAAACATGGTCCGAGGACCGCTTTTTGATGACAAACATCAACAAAGACCCGAGGGCGGTCACCTTCGGTGATCCGCCCCGAAAATAAAGCAGCCAATCAAATTATTGAAAAACATGCCACAACCCCCGTGGGTTGGAAATAATCTCGGACCCAGGTCCTTAATTACTTCAAATAAAAATACTACATTCAAAACACACACTCTTTCCACTCGCCGGTCCCCAAACCCTCGCACACGGCGCCTGTCTTTTGCCTCCCCTCCACAGCGTGTTTGCGACGCGACCTTGCAGCTGGTGCCTTTGTGAAAGAAACGCCGCGGGGGATTCTGGAGACTAGGCCACCCCGCCGTCCCGATCGAGGAAAGGGGGGGGCACTGTCCCAGATTAGTGTACAGTCGCCGTCGCGCGGACCCAATGTCTCGTGGCACAGCGGGAGAACGCTGGGCTGATTGCCTACTCGGGGGGGGGGGGGGGGGGGGGGAGGGAAAGGGTCATGCCTATTGTCGCCCTCTGCTGGCCGTAAGGTGGTTCGCAGAAGCGTGCCATTGTTGTTCCCGGCTGCGTTCGCGTCTTGGCGACGCCTCGGGGCGAAAGGACGAAACAAACCAGGCCTCCCGCGCGCCCCGCGAGCCCGCGCCCAAGATAAGGGGAGACAAGGAGAAAGAAAAAAAAAACAGCGCTCGCTCCCTGGCCTTGGCGCGTGGGGGGATCGACCGCCAGCGCGACTCCACGTGCGAGTCGCTTTTCACTGCGGCCTTACACCGCCGACGGATCGCGCGAAGCCGCTCGAATTCCACGTCGATGCTGGACACTGATGTCGGCACACAAACATAGTAAGTGTTCTCACTGAGACAGGAAGTAATGAAGCCCTCTATTTGAGATGGTGACTGGAGGTCCACGCTGGAAGTCTCCACCGATGCCCTAAAGGTGGGCCAGTCTGTGTATTGCACACGAGGCGAAGTGGCAGGTGCGAGCCAATTGATGCATACGTAGGTTGGTATGTGATCACTCCCATGTGTTTCCACACTACTACACCAAGAAACAGAGGGATGCAGTCTTCTGGAAACAAACGCTACATCCAAGCAGCTGCTGTAGGTTGTTCCCAGTAGAAACGTCGGTGAGCCGTCGTTTATATTGACGAGATCTTGCGTATACATAATGTCTGCCAGGTCTTTTCCTCGATTGCTCATTATGGCCCTACCCCACTGAGGGTGGTCAGATTAAAATACCCCACAATAATACGAGGAGCTGCACAAGACTCGATTGTTGAAAACAGATATGACTTGTCCAAGCCATCCCTCTGTGGAATATAAGCGCCAATACAGAACATGCTAGTCCTTTTAGGGTTAATGCTAAACAATTGTAGTGATTCGTGTTGTGGGGCTGTAGAGCATGGCGGACGTGCGCAATGTCTTAGCGTATACACCCCAGTGCTTTGTTTGTTTCGTCTGCTTCTCGAGACCATAGGGGAACATATCCAGAAAGGCGGAAAGCAGCCGCGATGTTGGGCTCAAGATCACTATCAGAGGAAAATGGTACTTCTGTACCAGCTGTCGGAAGTCACTCAGCCGACCACGCAGGCCTCGGGCATTTCATTCCAACACTACACTGCGGCGCAAGTGCATCGTCACAGAGCTGGCGTTAGTTTGTTGCGCCATTGTGAATTATTGCAATGCCGCCAAGAGCGGCTCAAATGCGTCCAAAAACTGAACAGCAAACTATGCTGTTTGCGTGTTGACGCTAGAGAGCAGCACTCGCATTGAACGAACAAGCTGTTTCAGCATTTCTTTCACCTGTTGGCTGTCGGGGTTGTAGGAATTTTCAGCACGTGTGGCAACCAAACTATGAGGCCTGGCGATCGCCTTTGATGGTAGAGCAGGCTACTCAACATCAGATGCGGCAGGTAATACAACAGCTTCTGTCTGATCCTTGGCCTGTGATATTGCCTAAGACATTACAGCCAGAGTATTCTTAACAGGACTAGGCGTAGTCTGTTGTGGCACCTAAGCAGACGTTACCTGTAAAGTTGTCTTATCCAGGATAGGCTTGCCTTCCGATTCCTTGCGTCGGCGTCGGGAACGGTGCTTACGACGACGAATAGACGCAGCCGCTTCTTGATGAGTCGAATTATCTCGCACCATTTTCTTCAGTATACGTCTTTCGTTCCGAATTTTAGGGCACTCTTTAGCGGTCGCTTCATGGGCCCCCGAGCAGTTCGCACACTTGACAGTCTCAGTCTGGCATGTGTCATGAGGGTGCGTACCACGGCATCGACGGCAGGATACCTCGTCTGGACAAACGGGACTCACATGTCCGATCTTGTTGCATTTGTGGCAGTCATCAGGTCTTGGAACATACATCCGAACTGGATGTCTCACATAGCCCACTTTAACGTGGGATGGGAGGGATTCAGTTTCAAAGACTAATTTAACGCACTCTGAATGACCGAAACGATGAACATCCACAATGCGCGCCGTAGATTTGTTCAGCGTGCAGATATCGCTTTCACTTATCTCGGGGTCAACGTCGGTGATTACACCTGCAGTAGTCTTTCCCATGTGCAAGAAAGGAATGGACCGGGATGTTGCCAAGCGCATTAATTCCTTCCAGCTTGTCCCCTGTAGCCTGAGATTTGACATCCACGGTGTGGACATTCTTCCAGGGAATAATTATGACCTCGTCAACTTCATCGGGAACCAGCTGGACGAAAAACTGGGTCAGGTGCTGTCTGTTTATAACATTCAGATTTGCCGTCGCCGTTGTTGGTACGAAGGCCACGGAAAAGATTCCTTGCTTTTCAGCATTCTTCTTTGGTGTTTCGCTCGTTATTGATGTTTTTCAGGCGGCGTGACTGTACAGGCGTGTAGCTGCTGTCAGAAATCATCTCAGTCACTGTGCAGTCATCCGCCGAGTCTGGAAGCTCCACGTCCGCGATGTTGAGGTTACCCGTCGAGTACGCCGTAGCCTGTTCGATGGTGGCGGGTAGGCGCAGGGGTCGTGTGCCCGTCATCCCGAAGGATGACGAGATCACAAATAGCTTACAGCGATAAAAAATCGAGAAAAGTGGAAGAGCGCTAGCTTCAGGCGTTCGGAAACCTCCACTTCTTCTTCCCCCGTCAAAAACTGCTGTCACACTACACTTGGCCGCTGGTCGTGTTAGCGTATAAGCGACCTGAATTACGTTAGAGTACGCTTAACTGCAAGGGATCGACGGCTACACCAGTCTCAGGTGGTGCATGTAGCCCTCCTTGAGCGATTTTATCCCAGATATTCTATTTACCTCGCCCGGCGGGCTTAGGCTGCGAGGAGGTAAATGTCACGAGCTTTTGCAGAGCATCCACGGAAGAACAACGGTCTGACGGATTGGTAGAGAAAGAAGAAGAAGAAGGGAGCAAGTTTGTTTCTACGCTTCGCCGCGGTCCTGCTTCGTTCGGCCCTTGCAAATAAACCCTCCTTGCGTACTGAGCAAGTAACCATATGATTAACGATAATAGTAAATTTCACCGTTCTCTCTGGGACATTTGCATTCCTATAAAGCACTTTATCTGAAATTAAAATGATCCGGAGGCACGGATTTATTGAAGCTCAGTTGTCTGGGCAGCTGGCGTTAATTGTTAGAAGTTCACATTGGATTCACACATGGTTACAATGAAGCAATCGCTCCCACAAGGAGGCCGTCAAAAATTGCTTTATATAATGTTTTTATTACGATCCGAACTGTCAGCAATTCGCTACAAAGAAATACCTGAAACGTTATCTTTATTTTTATTTCATACTATGCATTACACACCCATTGACCACAACGGTTTCTTTGTGCTAAAATGTGTAACCTGCCTGCGCTTGGCGGAGTGGGGAATTATTTCTATATAAATGCGATAGCAGATTTTTGAAGGTGCGCATGGCTTGTTAAAAGCTAGAAGGAAAACAACACAAATGAAATGACTGAGCGTTTTCATTGTTTCCAAGCGTGCCCAGCGATGTGGCCATACTATAAGCAAGGAAGATGCAAAATGCGTATCTACATAAGCACTGATCATGCCGCAGTGTAGTAAGTGTGAAGGTGTCTTTTGTCAAACGATAAGAGCAAAACGTAGCCGCATGACCTAGTGGATCTTGCAACTAATAAGAAACTCGTTTCAGTAGCGTTGCTTGAGAACTACAGATGGTCGTAGAACTCTTCTTGTTCAACAACGAGCAAGGATGCCAAACCGCATATTTAAAAAAAAAAATTGTAAAAATGTTTTAAACTTTGTCACAAATGTATTTGGCAAAAGGACTTTCAAAGCACTTTGTTAATCAAACTTGTACAGGCAAAGTGCATCTCCGTAGCTTCATAGCGCGCATTTAACAAAATTTTACACGTCATTGCTGGTCACTGCCACTGGTTCGCCTTCCATGCGTTTTCCTTTTCTTGTTTGATTCCTGGTTTTAGTGTGTCTGTTAACGGCTTATCGGATTCGTGGTGCACAATCGATGCTAACAACTAACAACATCGTGAGCACCTACTTTTCATTGGCTCCTTCAGTCTTAGTGAAAGGAAATATGGATAGATTGATGAGGCACAGATGACGGGAATTGGCATTTTGAGGGGACTCCGAGCATGAAGGAACTAGCTGTCACCCGGTTTGTACCACCGCCTGAGCAGGTGGAGTCAACCCAAAGTCTGACTGCCAGCGAATTCAGTATTTTGTGAGTAATTTTTGAGTATCGTGTATCGGTGAAATACACGATACACCGAAAATATATATACAGTACCGATGCACCGATACTTTCACTTTGAACAAGCCATACCAAATACCGATACATAAAATGCATCAAAAGATGGTATCGAAGATAGTGCCTATGATTGCGATCTGCTACCTACTCTTTATAACGTCTTGTACTGTGCTCCAAGGATGAATGTATAACTCTATCTTTAAAATGTCACTAAATAGCAGCTTCTTTATAAATGTATTCTACTTTGGGGCAAGATATTGGAATCACACTTCTCAATGCAGGTTCTTCTTTGAAGCTTTACCTAGCTGTAGCTGCGTCGCACTCTAAACCCCACCACCACTTATCGGGGTATGGCTGCTTTGCTGGTCCCAGTGGCCATCTACAAAGCATCTGAAGATGCAATGCATTCTCTGCATACGGTTCACCACTTGGAGCCTGCCCCACATACGAACCAGCGCTTTTCTGGGGCAATGGGGTTTGAATGAGGCCATCCAATAGACTTCTTTACCATAGGTTTGTTACCTACCCTGCTTCAGTTGTGCCCAGATTAGTAATCCAATTTGTGATTTTAACGCCTTGTTTCCTTGGCCTTTCCGATTGCTACCATATATTTTCATGCTTCTCGTGCATTTATTGCCTAGGTGCACGTGCCCTATGTCTGTTGGTTGACTTGCCATGAGACAACCGACTGAAACCATGGACTTGGTATGACAGCTCGTCTGCATCCTTTAGGTCCATTTAAAAAGCTTTATTGCAGCTAGGGTTACACAGAATGCTATTCTAGCGTAACTCTTCCTATTATATCTCGAACAAATGTGAAAATATGGTCGGCTGTCAGTGAATCTATTATTTCTTGAAGGTCGATACTACTGCAAAAAAGACAATAACAACCAAACACATGCGGCACATGCAAAGCACAACTTTAAATTATATTTTTCTTAGGAAGTAGCTTTATTATTGCAGAACATATTCTATAAACATGGCTAAAGACGAATACCTTGTTTGACTCAAATTGGCAGCGTGGTGCTGAGTACGAGAATCCCGGATGGAATGTAATAGAGATAAGGTGCTGCAAAGTAAGCAGCTGAAGCATCATTTAAAAATTCATACACTGCCTAAAAAGCTGGTGACATTAGAATGTGAAATTCCCATCGTAGCAGGATTGTCATCAGGACGTGCAAAACAAAAAAAGAATAGTTCAGAATGGTCAGCAAAAGACTTGGTTTGAAGGCTGGGCAAAACAAAAATATGCCAGCAATGTAGATTGAAAGGTATGATGCTAAGGTTTCACCAAACAACGTAAGCAATAAAAATGTCAGCGAAAAAGCATATTTATAGTCATTTATACAGCGTTACATCAGTCACTGAACCGTTGGAGCAGGGAGTGGTTTACGTAAATTAAGAAGATGTCACTCAAAAGGACAATAATGAACGTGACTTCATTGACGGCTCAAGTGTAAGTGCTGGAAGTTTCATCGAAATTTTGAGGTTCTACCAGCCGTCCACTTTAATAGGCTGGAAGGTCAAGCTGTATATGCAAAAGCCGCAGTAGCTTTTGGATGGAGTGTTGCAGCTGTCCTGAGTGACATCTCCTTAATGTAGGTGGATAGAGACCTGAAAGAAAACTTGATGTTCTCCATCATTCCACCTTAAGGCATGCGGATGACTTTTTAGTATTAAAAGCTCGTCAGGGATTCAATGAACGAATGAGGACCATTAATGAAATTTTTACTGAGTGTAGATCTGGGCTGGAGTTTACTGTTGAAGAACCAGTGGACAATCGGTTACAGTTTTTAGATTTATTGATTCAGTTCGATGAGGGTAACGCTTGTTGGGAATACAACCCGAGGCCGGAGGAGCCCTTACTAAGTTACAGTTCGGGGCATTACAAATTAGGAAAAAATGGGATGATCAACACATGCTTGTTAAATGCGTTGAAGAAATCTTGCTACCAGGGCATGGGAGACAGTTATGGACGGAAATTGACAAGAATTGCAAAGGCAGGTTATCGGAATTCAATTATTAATGAGGCTGTCAGCGCTACGCCGACTACGCCAACCAAAGCGCCCGTTTACGCATTGTCTACCTTGAACATCGAACGCTGACGCCTCTATCCGACACCGCGCCCAGCCAAGGCTAAAACGAACTTTCTCACGGCCGTTGCCGCAGCGCACGAAACCGCAGAGCAAGATCACGTGAGGAGAGAGAGCGAGCCGTCGCTGACGTGTGTGTGACTGGTGTACGTGCCGGTACCAGGGATTCAACCGTGGGAAGAACGATGCGAAGGTGTGAAATGTGAATACCGAGAGAGTCAGTCGAAGCTGGACCGAGCGATAGAACGGACACGCATCGCAACAGCGGAGTTCGCATAGGCGCGTTCTTCCTGCGGACTGACATCCACCTAATTTACTAATGCGACCTCAATAAATTAGTTCTTCTTGTTTATTTGAGTGTCAGCTAACACGGCGCAGTCGACAGGATGTCAGTCAGACGCAACCATTGAAGACGCAGCGGCTCACCGGCGAACACTCTCGACTCGCTCCGACTCAACGACCGTAAACTTTCTGCTGTCCTCGGTCGACCGCAACCGCTGGGGCACTGCTACGAAGAAGCAGCTTGCGGACGAATTGAAAGCAAGACAACTGCCGCGCTCAAGAAGCAAGGATGATCTAGTCTCACGAATCCTCGAAGACAACATTGGTCGACGAGTCTCCGAAGATATGGACACGCCAAAGCTAAACCAGGCTGCCAACGACTACGACAGGCAGGCGTACCTGGAGGCGCTGTCTACAATCAAGGAGCTACGCGCCGAGGTGGAGACTGTCCGAATGCAGCTTGCCCAGGCGACCATGGCTACCGCACCTAGAGTGCACGGGCGCGGCAACGTCAGTGAAGACGCCCCAACGCCACGGCAAAACGTTATGAGTTCTGCACCAAGCCCACCACCCGCTCAAGTTCCAGCTGACGACACAAGAGCTGCAACTACGGAGATACCAATACTGATAACGCCAACTTATGCTATTGGTGACGGAGGACCGAATATGGCTGCGATTTTAGCCATAATCGCCACCACGCAAGCACAGCTGGCCAACGCGTTGACGAGGGCTCCCGCACCCATGGCACCAGTGCAGATACATTCAACGAGCGACACATCATCCGCCATCCCTTTGTATGACGGATCGCCACACCAAAGTGTAAACGGCTGGATTTCCCAAGTGGAGCGCATCGCTGCTCTAGCGCACTGGACGGAGTCACTAACGCTGGCTAGCGCGGCAACGCGTCTAACGGGAGCTGCGAGAGACTGGCACAGCTCGTACGGGACAATGTGCAACACGTGGCCCGAATGGAAAGAAGCCCTTACCACCCGCTTCAAACGAAAGCTCTCAATGCAAGAGTTCCTTGACTTCCAAGGAAAACGACGCCTTGAACCGTCCGAATCCATCGTGGAATACATGTATTCGAAGAACTCTGTCCTCGACAAGGCGCCGTACCCACTCGCTACCGAGGAAAGGATCTCCCTTATACTGAGTGGAATAGAAGACGACACCTGGGCGAATCCGCTTGCAGCGCAGTGTTGCACAACAGTGACGGAGTTGATCGACCGTGCTGCCCAACTCGACTCGCGACGCCGCGCGACAACTTCGCCCGCTCGCAACGACAAGGACGCACGACCCCGCCTACCGAGTCAACGCAGTCAACTCAGGCGATCCAGCGGAGCGTCCAACGCTCCTCCAGATGACGACAGGCCGCACGAAACCCGAAGACCTGCGCAGTCGAGACAGCCTACCGCAAGGTCAGGCTATAACTGTGGTGACACCGGCCACCTCCCGAGAATGCAGCAAACCCAAAACCGCAGCTACCATCAGGGCGGAGCAGCGACGATCTGCCAGGTTCAACAGCGCCAACAGCGGCACACCAGCCAACAGGCAAGCAAACTATTTTTTGCACTCCACCGGCGGCACATTGCCAATCGTTACGGGACGCGTAAACAACAGGCCGCTCAAGATTTGTATTGATAGTGGAGCCAACGTGTCAATTCTGAGTGAAGAGGCCCTTTGCGCGGACATTGATACACACGCCCGGCACGCTACGGAGTCGATCCAAGTCCTAAAGCAAACTATTAATCCATCACGCGCGGGAACGCTCAGTGTTGAGGTGGGAACAACGAAAGTGCTTCTCCGAGACGTAGTCGTCACGCCGTTGCCGGAATCTATAGATGTTATTCTCGGATCCGACTGGTGCCGCACCGCCAACGTGGATGTGACCTTCCATCCAACTAATGATGTGACTCTTGTGCAAATTACCGAAACTGCCGACGCGTCATCGAGCTCGTCAACCCAGCGTCCGAAATTCACGCAACGAACGGGAGAGGCTCTGATAGCTTCATTCTGTCAGCAAGCCGCTGAGCCTGCTTCCTACGATAATGGCTTTGTGCGGTTCAATGCGAAGGACTGCGTTCCTGACGAAGATTTCAAGACTCTGGTAGAAGACGCGGTATCAAGAATGACCAAGCACGCTAATGCTGGCGAAAAGGATGCGCTTGGATCTATCCTACACAAGCATCATGAGGCCTTCACGTCGAAAACGGACACTCTTGGCATGTGTCCCCACCCCGAACACAGCATCGAATTACGGGACAGCGTGCCAGTGACATCAAGACCATACAGGTGCTCTCCAACCGACCGGCAATTCATCAGAAAACAAGTGGACAAGGGGATGACTACCTCGCCAAGGGTATAAACCGGCCAAGCGAGAGCGAATACGGAGCTCCAACAGTCGTCGTGGACCAGCCGATGCATCCATCTACCCCACGAAGAATGGTGCACGACTATTGCAAGCTTAACGAGAAGGCCATCGAGAACAACAGTGCATGGAAGAAGCAACTTCCTAAAGCAACATTCGCTATTAACGCTACCAAACACCATCACGGAAACTACAGCCCCTTCTGGGTAATGCATGGCTACGACCCAAAAATTCCCGGAGAGCTCAAGATCGCCTCAGTTGAGAACGAGATCGAAGAAGCGGAGCGACTCCACGATCTAGAAAAGGGACGCGCGGAAACGAGGGACAGCCTTCTCGAGAGCCAACGAGAATCAACCGCCCGATATAACAAAAGGCGACGGGCCCCAGAATTTCATCCCGGAGATCTCGTCGTGCTCGAAGCCGGCGCACGGAACACACTTGACGCGCGCTACGAAGGCCCATTTGAAATTACAGAAGTGATCGAGCCAAACCTTGTAGTCATCGAAAGGCTACACCACGCACCTGGTAAAATCAACAGAAAAACAGTGAACGTTGAACAACTGCGGAGGTACAAGGAGCGCGATCTCGTCGCTAATGAGCTTATGCTATCTCCCTGAAATGCTTGCACCTGAGGATAGGCGCAAATTCGGGAGGGTCGTGTCAGCGCTACGCCGACTACGCCGACCAAAGCGCCCGTTTAGGCATTGTCTACCTTGAACATCGAACGCTGACGCCGCTATCACCGCGCCCAGCCAAGGCTAAAACGAACTTTCTCACGGACGTCGCCGCAGCGCACGAAACCGCAGAGCAAGATCACGTGAGGAGAGAGAGCGAGCCGTCTCTGACGTGTGTGTGACTGGTGTACGTGCCGGTACCAGGGATTCAACCTGGGAAGAACGATGTGAAGGTTTGAAATGTGACTACCGAGAGAGTCAGTCGAAGCTGGACCGAGCGATAGAACGGACACGCATCGCAACAGCGGAGTTCGCACAGGCGCGTTCTTCTTGCGGACTGACATCCACCTAATTTACTAATGCGACCTCAATAAATTAGTTCTTGTTTATTTGAGTGTCTGCTAACAAGGCCTGCCCTTACGGAAATCCCATATCTGCTCCAGATATGGAACATATGCTGCCAGATACAAATATATAAGGCAGCAAATAAGACCTTATCTGGGCCAGATAAGGTCATATATGCGCAAAATGTTGCCCTTATATGGCTCAGATTTGGCCATATCATGCAACATATAATCCATATCTGAACGAGTGACGGGACCTTATATGGCTTGATCAGGGACATATATGGTATCCTCGCGACCTTATGTGGCCTGATAAAGGGAATATATTGCATCGTCATGACCTTATATATACAGACCAGGGCCATATATGCCTGGCATCAACAGGACTTTATATAACCTCATCGGGGCCTTAATTATATACGCGCCATAGTGATTGCATATTAGCAATATATGGCTTTTGTCTACCTTCTTCAAATATTCAATGTTGGCATTATGTGGCCGAGCTTCAATTTTTCTACAGTCAGGATGGCCTGCATGCTTAGTGTTAATTGTATCCAATTTAGAAAATAGCTAAGACTCCTAATATTTCAAATATTCTGCAGATTTCGCTGCACTATAATTATTACACCATGTGTTCCTTAATCCAGGAGGGCGCTGGGTAATGGCTACATGCTCCTCTTTCAGTTTACTAACTCGCATTTTCATTTAAAATGCGGCGGCAGTCCGGTGCACAAGCGCATGGTCGGTTAAGTGAGCGATTCAAAATACCAAGAAAATGATGGCAGTTCAGCATACGGCCCCCTCCGAGCTGTCTAGACGGTGACTCACCCTCAGAGACAGCTGGCGGTTGCTACGTGGAGGGCCGCACTGGCTAGACAGTGACTCCTCCTCTCCCGCGTTCCCCTCTTCCCTCTCAAACAGCGGCGGCGCCTGCGTCGCGGGCTCGCATTTCATCTCTCCTCCTCGCTGCCACACTGTATACCGTGTAGGCCGCGAGCTCTCCGTTTTGTGTGTGCTTCTTTCCCCTCCCCCTTTCAACTCCGTGCGCCTAAGCACTTGCCTCGTTCCTTTCGTGGTGGTAAACATCGGAGTTCGGTGCGGCTGGCATGCGTGCTGCATGTTGTGTATGCTGGTGTCTGTGTGCCAGCGCCTGTGCGCTATTAGCTGTGTGCATTTAACAGAAATGCGACAGCAAACCTACAAGAGCTTCACTCTGACTGTCGGCACAGAGGAAATTACTGTGTCCCACTGCGGGTGGAAGCTGCCTCCCCAGCCTTGGCAGTGAACCTGATGGTCGATTGAGCTTTTCGAGGCTTCTGCCCTGGGTGGCCCGGCCAAATCTTCACCATTGCGTCGGATCGCACGCTCATCGTGCCGCCTCATCTTCACGCCCGATCACCAAAACCGTGAGCTTGAGACTTCTTGTCGGGAACTAGCACTTGCCAGCCTCAGGATATTGTCACTTTATTATTTTGATAGAAAAATTTTCCAATTAGTACATTGGATGGTAATTGCCAGTATGTGATATTTTTTCGTACATTTCGTTGCTAATTTATCTTTCGCTTCATCAATTTTAACAAATTTCAGTGGGTGGATAGGGTCCTTCGTTGTTTATTATTATTATTATTATTTGCACTACCTAAGTAGCTTCATGCTTGATTTGGTTTAGGGGCAGAGCTGTCGCTGTCATGACAAATGCCATCGGACATGCTTTTTTCATTGTTTTCTCTCTTAATTTCGAAAGCAACCACGAGTTAGGCGCGTTCGCTCATTTTGCACTGCAGTCTCTGCTTAAGGTAACACCAGTACTTCCTGACAGCCTATATGTACTTTGCTAAGGTTTAGGTATTATCAGCAGTCCCAGCAGTGTGTGTTTTATCGCCCTGCGGTTTAGCGGTACCTTTTCCGGGTATCGACAAACCTTCAAATTCCCTTTCAATAGTCTAGTTCAATTATTAGCCGTTTATTTTATTTACCTTCGCAAGTAAACCAGCTCAAACTAAAAGCATTTACTGGTTAAAGCTCTGTGTGTAAAAGAGTAGAATAAAAATGTAATATCTAATTTAATAGGTTAATGTCTTTCACTTTAGCTTCTCGTGTAGACATTATTCTGTTCAGATATCCTATTAGTTTGTTACAGTATTTCGCCTAAATGAGGAGAATCTCAATATTTACTAACGGATGAGCATGTCTTTGACCCTCGGTATACACACGTAATTCAGGCCCGTCTTTGAGCGATTCCATATAGGCAGGGAAAAAATAAAACCTGTGGTTTCAAAGCTATTTCCCTCTAAGGTTTGAAATAAAAGGGGAAATTCAGGTTTCCCTTGGCAAAATTGATTGAGCGTGCGTTTAGCTGGAATACTGAAATTCTCTTGTGTGTGTTGTAATTAGGTGTTATGTTGATATGCAGATATATAGACCCATAGTTCAAAACCTACATGCCATGCGGGCTAGATCTTTAAATCAGGAATTGGGTTGATAAGGCATATCTGACCAGATATGCCTTATCTGGTACTCCAAATCAGGAATTGGGCAGATCAGGCATATACAACCAGATATGCCTTATCTGGTACTCGAAATCAGGAATTGGGCAGATATGCCTTATCTGGCCTAGATCTGTCCTAATATACCATATCTGCCCAATTCCTGATATACCTGATCTGGATTTTTTTATAAGTCCAGATATGGCATTTCCGTAAGGGTGTTGTCGATTACTGAAGAGCCTTAAAAGATAGGTCAGACAAAAATCCCAGCCCTGCACGGGTGAGAAGAGGGCGATTGCGGTTGTACCGTATGAGCATAGGATTTCTCATGGCCTAAAGAAGGTTGGCAAGAGGTGTGGTGTTGACGTTGCATTGACCGCCCCGCTCAAGATGAAGAAGATTTGCCCGGCTATTCAAAAGGAAAGAGAATCAAAGAAGCAAGAACGTGGGGTTAAACATGAAGACCAATTTCTCAGCTGCAAGACTGGTGTAGTGTACGGGTTTCCACTCTCTTGTGGAGCCTGTTATACAGGACAAACAGGGCGGTGTATTGCCGCGAATCGTTCAAAACTGTATTCAGTGTTTTTTAACAGCCGCCTTATCACTCTGATTCTGGATCGCATATCAGTTCTGCATTCTTTGTTTGTTAATACTCGATGTCGCGAATCACACCTTTATCAGTTTCGTTGTAGCGCAAGATGCACCGAAATCTGTCCCGAAGATTCCGGCCACTCGTGTGTTCTGCATTGTTCCAGCTTGGGTTCGCAGCTATTTGCGGCGTTATCTAGATTGTTATGAGCAGCCTTTAAATTGAGCGTTGTCGAGTGTAGCGGGCATTCTTTGTTCGGCGACAGAAGAGCACGTTTGTTGCTATCGCCGCCGCCGAGTTGATTAGTTCTTTTGCAGGCGCAAGTCAGCCCTAATAAAGAGTTATTTCTGTACCATTACGCCTGTGTCTTCTTTTGGCATGTACGGCCTTGTCACCGCTACGTGACATCTGCTGGAGGTTCTGCCTTTGATCCTTCAAGCGAAGACCCAAGCCGTGTTCCTGTCACCCTGGAAGACCAGCCTACAGGTCACCGAGCCAGCCGCCGACTTCAAGGCCTACAACCCGAACACGGTCTGCTGCCTGACCCCATTCGATCTCGGAAGGCATCGACGCTGACAAGGGCCCAGCCTACAGCACCGGTTGTTTTCGTCCAACCCCGTGAGCCCCCCTGCTTCCATGGACGACCGGATGAAGATGCTGGAGACTGGATGGACCTTTTCGACCGTGTGGCAGAATTCAACGGCGGGAACGATCGACGCTGCGAAACTCAGGCAGGTCTACTTTGTTCTTCAAGGACACGCCCGAGTTTGGTTCAAAAATCATGACGCAGCTATGAAGGATTGAGAGATTTTCAAGGAAGCGTTTTCGACTGCCTTTTCAAGCGTCGTCAGAAAGGAAAGAGCCCAAGCCCTCCTTCAGTCAATACTTCAACTTCCTAACGAGCCTGTGCTGGCGTATGTTGAGGAGTTGAAGCGCCTCTTTCGCTGCGCCGACCCTAACACGATCGAAGGTGAGAAAGTCAAATTTTTAATGCGAGGCGTTAAAGAATCGCTTTTTGCAAGTCTTGACCGAAATCCACCAAAAACCGTGGCGGAATTTGAAACGGAGGCGTCTACTATCGAGAAGACGTTGGCCACCCGGATGCGCCACTACGAGCGACCACTTCAGCCGGACTGCTCAACCCACTACCCCAGCGCATCTGCAAGCGGAGAGAACCTTCGGGACTTAATCCAGGAGATCGTGTGAGAGGAGCTCCGCCGATTGATGCCATCATCGCAACAACCCCAGGTGGCGACGCTCGCGGACATCTTTCGTGAAGAAGTCCAGCAGGCGCTGGGCGTTTCTGAAGCGATGGCTGCGACAATTCCAGCACAAGAGGCAACAGCGATGAACTCCGCTGCTGCATTACGTCGCCCTGCGCCCCAACGTGATGACTTTCCAAGCCCTCGCCGCTACCGTCCTGTTCCTGAAAGCCGCCCCTTGGTCCCTGCCCTCCAAGCCTACCAACGACCCCCAAGCTCTAGGAAGTGCGACGCCGGGAGGATAGCGAATAACCAGCCATTATTCTTCCACTGCGGTGAGGCCGGTCACATTCTGCGGCACTGCCCGTACCGACGAATCGGTCTCTGTGGATTTGCAGTAGACTATCCACGACCACGCCCAGGTGAACGACAGCAACAAATCGACAACTATCTGCGTAGCAGTGAGATTGCGCCATCAAGCCGTCGGTTCAGATCTCCATCGCCATACAGGGCCCGCTTTGCGTCACCAGGCAGAAACTATGATTAGAGTATGCGCGGAAGGTCCCCAAGCCCCCGTAGGGGAAATTAAAGGCAGCAGCCTTTGGAGGTGAGGTTCCTCAATGGCGAAAAGACGAAGATCCTCCGCCGCCGACGATCACTAATGACGACGCAGCCATTTCATTGCCGCTCCACACGACGACATCGACAACGCGACCAGAGTGCAAGCAGACACCGCCGCCCAGCGAACTAACAACGCTATGCTCCGGCCATGACCTGAAGAAACGACGGAGCCGAGATCGGACACCAAGGCCCACGTGCAATGCGAGGACGCGAACAAGTGACCTTGAAGGTGGTGTCGTCGGCAGCAGAGTCACTGCCCTAGTAGACACCGGAGCTGACTATTCAGGCATCAGTGGACCGTTAGCCTCTCAGCTCAGGAAAGTTACCACCGCTTGGGATGGCCCGCTGATTCGCACCGCAGGCGGCAACCTGATTACTCCATCGGGATGATGCACTGCCAGAATAACCGTAAATGGTCGTACTTACCCAACTAGCTTTATGGTCTTGCCGCAGTGCTCCCTTGACGTGATTTTAGGCATGGATTTCCTAAATGAACATAGGGCTATCATCGACATGCGATCCAAGCTCATCAAGCTCTCTGTAGACACAGCCATTCCTGCTTCGAAGACGTCGACGCAACACATCGCTCTAAACGTTCTCGATGGAGAATTGACTGTGCCGCCCCAATAAAGCGTCGCGGTCTGCGTAGGTAGCGCAAATATTGAGACCGCTGAAAGCATCGTCCAATTGCTCTTAGAACGAGGTGTCGGAATCGCAAGAGGCATCGTGAAATTCCGGAGATTTCAAGCTCAGGTGCTGGTAATCAACTTCACCGAAGAATACCGGCATCTCAACAAGGGCACGACGATCGCTTTTCTCGACGAATTAGCGGACCTCAAAGATGTATTCACCCGCCACGACCACACGCTGGAAGACGCACCGGACCAATTCAGTCAGCCCACATTGGACATCAACCCGGAACTTACCCACAGCAGGAAAGATCAGGTTCTCAGTCTTCTTCGAAGCTACGGGGACTACTTCTCGTTATCATTGAAAGTACGACAAACACCACTGACCAAGCACCGCATTATAACGGACGAGCACGCCCGACCTCTGCGCCAAAGCCCCTAACGTGTATCGCCGCGAGAACGCCAGCCCATACGCGATCAAGTTGAGGAAATGCTGCGTGATGACGTAATCCAGCCATCGAAGAGCCCCTGGGCGGCACCAGTCATTTTGGTGAAGAAGAAAGACGGCACACTTCGCTTCTGCGTTGATTACCGCCGCTTGAATAGCATTACTAAGAAGGATGTCTACCCGCTTCCCCGCTTCCCCTCATCGACGACACTCTCGACCGGCTCTGCGATGCAAGGTACTTCTCATCGATGGACCTGAAGAGCGGATATTGGCAAATTGAGGTCGACGAAAGAGATCGCGAGAAGACCGCATTCATCACACCAGGCGGTCTTTTTGAGTTCAAGATGAAGCCATTTGGCCTCTACTCCGCACCAGCCACATTTCAACGAGTAATAGACACAGTCCTGGCAGCCTTGAAGTGGCAAATTTGTTTGGTATATTTGAACGGCGTTGTTCTCTTCTCGTCAAATTTTGGAGATCACCTAAAACAACGGCAGACAGTGCTGGAAGGCATCAAGTCATCGGGACTGACGCTAAAAGCAGAGAATTGTCACTTCGCCTACGAAGAACTGCGTTTCCTAGATCAATTGTTAGTAAGGATGGTGTTCGCCCAGACCCGGAGTAAACAGCTACAATCGCACGATTCCCACCGCCTGTCGACAAGAAAGCTGTGCGCCGATTCCTTGAGTTGTGCGCTTATTATCGACTATTTGTCAGAAACTTTTCGCGCATCGCCGAATCGTTGACGCAGCTTACAAAGGCTGACGTGCCTTTTAAATGGGAAGCGCCGCAAGGAGAAGCCTTCGATGAACTTAAGCGCCGCCTGCAATGCCCTCCTGTACTTGCCAACTTTGATGGAAACGCCGAGACCGAAATTCACACCGACGCGAGCAGTGTAGGCCTAGGAGCCGTTCTCGTCCAGTAGAGCTCCGGACAGGAGAAAGTAATCGCCTACGCGAGCAGGTCCCTCACAAAAGCTGATGTCAATTACTCGATGACCGAGAAGGAGTGCCTCGCGATCATCTGGGCCCCTTTCGTCCATACCTATACGGCCGACCATTCAAGGTGGTAAGCGACCATCACGCGCTCTGCTGGCTGGCTAATTTGAAAGATCCCTCCGGCCGCCTTGCCAGATGAGCCTACGACTTCAAGAATTCGACTATAAGTCGGGCCGGAAGCATTGCGACGCAGACTGCTTATCACGCGCTCCCGTCAACGCCCCCCCCCCCCCCCCCCCGAAGGACGATGACGACGATGCCTTTTTGGGACCGGTAAGCGCCAGCAATTTCGCAGAACAACAGCGATCAGACCCTGAGCTGAAAGCGCTAGCCGATTACTTAGAAGGAAAGACTGCTTCCCCTCCTAGTGTGTTCAGACGACATTTATCTTCGTTCGCGTTAAGCAATGGCCTCCTCGTGAGGAAGAACTTCGCACCCACCAGGATTGCGCAACTTCTCGTAGTGCCTAAAAACCTCCGGCAGGAAATTATGCAGGCGTTGCATGATGAGCCCACAGCAGGCCATCTCGGATTTGCACGCACGTTGCGTCGAATCCAGAAGTACTACTGGCCGTGACAGCCTGCCGAAGTTGCCCTCTACGTGAAGACGTCGTGAGTGCCAACGACGCAAGACGCCGCCTATCAGACCAGCAGGACTCTTAAACCCGATTCCGCCCCCAGACCTGCCCTTTCAACAAATTAGAATGGATCTCCTCGGCCCTTTTCCCGCTTCGTCTATAAGTAACAAGTGAATCATCGTGGCCACTGACTACCTTACCCGTTACGCCGAAGCAAAAGCACTACGAAATGGTACCGCGGCAGAAGTCGCCAAATTTTTTGTCGAACAAATTCTTTTGCGACACGGCGCCCCAGAAGTGCTCATCACGGACAGGGGAACGGCGTTTACGGCAGATTTGATGCAAGCCATTCTGGAATACAGTCATACAAGCCGTCGACGAGCAACTGCGTACCGTCCCCAGACGAATGGCCTTACGGAGCGCCTAAACAAAACGATCACGGACATTATTGCCATGTACGTCGACGCTGAACACAAGACCTGGGACGCCATCTTGCCGTACGTGATCTTCGCGTATAACACGGCAGTCCAGGAGACGACCAGAGTGACCCCCTTCAAGCTTGTGTACGGCAGGGAGCCGACGACGACGCGCGACACAATGCTGCCGCACGTAACCAACGAGGACAACCTTGACGTCGCCGCCTACCTGCAGCGTGCAGAGGAAGCCCGACGACTCGCACGGCTGCGTATTAAAGACCAACAGCGCACCGACAGCCGACGATACAACTTACGACGACGCCACGCAGAGCACAACCCAGGAGACCAAGTGTGGATTTGGACACTAATTCGCCGTCGCGGACTGAGTGAAAAGTTGTTGCGTCGATATTTTGGGCCAAACAAAATCATTCGCCGCGTCGGACCACTGGATTATGAAGTCATTCCCGACGGGACGTCAGCATCACAACGGGACGCGCAAGCCCAGTAATTGTACATGTACGAATGAAGCCATATTACGCGCGTTAAAAAATCTGTGGTGTTTAAACTTTTCAGTGTTTATGTTTCAGTTGCTATGTTTTGGAACATCGAGGCGATGTTCTTTATTTTTAAGAGGGGAGTAATGCCGCGAAGCCTTCAAAATTGTATTTGGTGCTTTTTAACAGCCGCCGCCATACGGCCTTATCACTCTCATTCTGGATCGCGTGTCAGTTCTGTATTCTTTCTTTGTTAATGCTCGATGTCGCGAGTCACACCTTTATCAGTTTCGTTGTAGCGCAAGATGCATCGAGATCTGTCCTGAAGATTACGACCACTCGTGTGTCTTTCTACAATGTTCCAGCTTGTGCTGGTAGTTGTTTGCGACGTTATCTAGATTGTTATGAGCAGCCTTTAAATTGAGCGTTGACGAGTGTTACGGGCATTCTTTGTTCGGCGACCGACGGGCACGTTTGTTGCTATCGCCGCCGCCGAGTTGCTTATACTCGGGGACAACTTTCTCTGGCAACGTGGTGGAAGCTACGGAATCGAAGCGCACCAGCTCACTCCGCACAAGCGTATAGTGCCTCCAGAAATTTCGCAGTGGATGCTCTGGAATGTTAAACCATTACGGAACTATTACGCTTATTATTGTATCAGGCTTAAACTACAGTACTAGCCAGTACAGTGGGAGTTTAATAGACAGCGTTCATGTCGATGGCTGCGCGGCCTTTCGACAATCTCGTAAAGCGCAAGAGCGTAGGCGTGGCCGGGTGGGATGCGTCGGCCGCTTTTCTCTGCCCATTTCTGCGCGCGTTCGTATCGCTCGTCTGCTTTTGACAGCGTACGTCGTGTGCGTTGCCGAAACCGCAGCCGAAGCCAGGTACTTGGAACTACATGGCATAGTAATACAGTTAGGAAAGCCCCGCACTGGTTGCTTTGGCTCCATTGCGACAGAAAGTTGTCCCTGAGTATAGTTCTTTTGCGGGCGCAAGTCAGCCCCAATAAAGAGTTATTTCAGTACCATTACGCCTGTGTCTTCTTTTGGCCTGTACGGTTCTGTCACCACTACGTGACAGTATTAACAAGAGGCTACAAGGACACCGAAACAACTTGGAAAGTGGCAAGAAGAAATCCTTTCTGGTCTCACATTGCCTTTTCTGTGGTACAGTGAAGAAGAAGTGCACTCCCCTTGACCAGGTTAGAATTTTGTATTAGCTCAAAGAAAAGCTGACGAGAGAACTTGTTGAAGCATATTTTATTTCAAGGGACATTAAGTACGTCAGCAAGGCTTCTCGTGCTCTTTCAAGCAAAGATTTCTATTTGAGCGACTTTTTGTATCGCAGATGAACCCAGGGGTGTTCACACGAAAGCTTCGTTTTCGTCACATTTGGTTTTGTCTGTGCCTCCGAGTAAAAGCTGAGGCTGAGTTGTGAGTCAGCGCTTGTCATGTAGCTTCCTTTTATGTTGTGTCATCTTGTTCGCGCTGCTTTTATTAACAATGATGGGCGACGGCTGATGACGCGCTTCTTTCTCTCCCTCTTGTTTTTATTTCTTCTCTATTTTCTCTTCTGTCCGCACGAGGCAGCGGAGGGGGCTCAGCTATAGAGTCAGTAGCAGGCCCATGCATTTTCTTTGCCTCCCTCCTACAGTCGCAACAACAACAACTATTCCGGAGCACTCCAGTACGGCACCCCTTTCTTTCCGCTTTCTTTCCCACCTTCCTCCCTTCCATTACAAGCGTGGTTTAGGTGTCCACAAACAAGTGCGACAGATACGACGCCCTTCATTTCGTGTGAACCATTTATTTTTATTAATGGGGGAGTAGGAAGGAGAAGTCTGCGGGTGGACGTACGGCCTTTCCTGGCAGGCATTCTAAAGATCAGAAGCGCTGCACCAAGTTTGCCTTCAGGCTAGCATCAGTCCTTGTCATCAGTGCAAACAAGTCATTTTCATATCAGTCCTTTGCTCGTCTTGCTTAACCTAACAAGCAACAAAATTGTTCTATTAACGGTGGCTGTATCTGCACCCTATCGCTTGTGCCGCAATGAACAAGAAACGAATATCGATGGCGGCTCACATGGTTAAGATATGCGTAGAGAAAGCTACCAAAAGAGTTGCTCACGATATCCAACTTGAATATTCTCGTCTTTGAGATGATGATGATGACACAATTTATTGATATTGGCTTACATTAAGGGAAGGCTGGTCGGGTTCCTAGTCAGAGACACCGTTAGTAAAAGCCGCTACCCGTGCTCTTTCGACGATGGCTCGTTGTTCCTCGAGGTCCGAGCTGGACAGGGCCGCCTCCCAGCCTTCCAGCGTTGGCTGATTTATTATGTCAATACTGGTATTTTGTGGACAAGCCCATACCATATGGTATAAGTTTGCCTTACGTCCACAAAATTTGCACTGCGCAGAAAAGGATTCGGGCTCAACAGCACGAAGTGTTTCTAGATTATTAAATGACATAGTTCGTAACCTTCGAAGGTGTCACTCTTCCGATTTACTGAGACCCTTAGCAGGCTTCGGGAATGTCTGCCTTTCAAGATGCAAATGCCGTAATATCTATGAATATGTTGTTAACGCAGAGGGGAACCTAAATCAGCAACTGAGGGCGTAGAAGGATTCCCCCGAAGAAAAGCTCGGGCCGAAGCGTGCGCGCGCTCGTTTCCTTCAACTCCCTGGTGACCTCGTACTCATATTAGCTCCTTCTGCGAAGCTGAAGTCCTACATTGAATAAGAAGTTTGCAGGCTAGTGGCGTGGTTCTGCCGCGCATATAGTTTCTATAAGCTGCCTGGGAATCTGTAACTATGTATTTCGATGCGGAGTGCATTAGGGCTAGGACCATCGCCACTTCCTCCATAGCCGAAGTACTGCGTCTCGATGGAGGCGAAATGAAGTAGCGTCAGTGTGCTGTGCGATGCCAGTGCACTTTTAAGATGCCAAAGTGGTCGATATTACTCTAGAGTCCTCCAATACGGCACCCCTATCTGTCTATCCGCTTTCACTCCCACCTTCCTCTCTTCCTCTCCCACCTTCCTCTCTTCCCGCGGGTAAGGTGTCCACAAAACAAGTGTGACAGATGCTGGGCCTTTCTTTTTCTGTGAACCAGTTATTGTTAACATTCTCAATAACGATGCACTGGCTGCAAAGCCTTTAGTGGGATCGGAGATTGCGCGTCTTATTGACGTCTTCCGGAATCTTCTTTCTCTATTTCCGGCGCCCGTTTTGTCTGCTTCTTTGTCCCATCTCCTGCGCTATTTTCTTCTACCATGATCAGTCACCTAAGTGCCCAGGAACACACTTTGATGCAGCTTTTTTATTTTGCCGGCGTCTTCTTTTTCTCATCCCCGTTTCTCTCTTCCTTTTTTTCTGTAGCCCGGAGCTACTAGTTCCCATTTTGACGGCGCATGCGTAGTTCTGATCAGCGATGATTACGAGAAATGCATCGTTGACTACACTAGTGTTGCTTTCACTACAAGAGGAATAGGTACCGCCACAAAGGGTCGCTGGTCGCAAGCGTGAGAGGGGAATGGAGTGAGTGCATTTACTGCCTATGGCTTACTAACCTTTACTACGGATGTCCACTAATGGTGCAGCAATAAAAATTTGAGATATAATTTATTAAATTATAAAATGATCAATTTCCAATGAAACTTAGTGTTAAAGTTGCCTCGCGTGGAATCTTAAGGAAAAGCTTGAGCATTTCTCTAATTTGAAATCAAGAATATATTATTACGCTCAGAAAAGATTGTCCAAAATTTTTTAGAATTTTAATCTTTCATGCATATTTTGCGAATCAGAGAAGCCACTGAATAGGTCACGGGGTTCACCTCTCCCATTTCGGCTTCATAGCGTTTATAGGCCTGGAACAAGAGGGGCTTTCATATTTATGTGATGTTGTCTTTCACATAATGTGAAATTTTATATCTGCACGCTACTGACAACTCTTGTAATTTGAAACTGCCGCACAACGTTATCAAATCCCTTAAGGCAGAATGTAAATCAAATATTTTTGTTGCTTTATTGCTCTAAATGAATGAGGAAAACAAAAGAAAATTATTGCGCAGGCCATGTCATCTGCTGCTGTAACCTGAAGCTTCTGAGCTGACGCAAGAAGAAATGCAACTGATAACTGAACGGGGAATAGAAAAAAAAATAACGGGATACTAATTGCAAGAACTCCCTGCTTCGTTTGTAAAAATGACACTTTTTTTTCTATAATGCATATTCCGCGCCTCCGAAACACGACTTTTCGAAACGGCCATTCGAGCGAGCGGTGAAGAGAAGGTAAAAGTGCTTATACGTGTGCCTTACTGCATGGTTGCTTGGTAGGCCTACCCTTGCGAAATGCTGGTGGTACGTCGGCTATGCCGCTAGCTGTTTTTGCAGGCTGCCCCCCCCCCCCCCCCCCCCCTTCCTCCTGCCCCTCAAGGCGTTCACCGAGAACGTGGCTGTTAGCTCCTAAATTCCTCGCCAGCGTTCTGCCCTTTAGACGACAATAGTCTGCGCTGCGTTACAGGGCTCTGTGAGCAAAAGGTCTGCTCGCGACGCATGTGACTGTCCCTAACTACCGCGCCTTCGGTTCGGCTGACTGTGCAAGCTGCCTGCATGCGAAGAATGGCACATCCGACGCTGTCTCCTTCTACATCGAGTAAGCTGTGAACCATTTTGTGCATGTTGTGCTGTTCACAATGGATGCATATAGCGCAAGCTTTTTGCAGTCGGAGATGTTTTGAACAAATGAGATACCATATTTATAACGCCTTTCAATATACGAAGACAAGGTTTTTTCGTAGGAGAGTCATGCTGAAAATATTTGACAATTTGGGAGAGCGAACATTATGAAAGGTGTTTCCCGGTAGAGGTGTTTGTTGTTGCTGTCTATCTGCAATTGCTCGTTTTTGTGACTTCGGCCTTGGATATAGCTGCCTCCCTTAAGCATCGACCGAGTTTCCTTGCTGAATAATAAAGAAGTACAATAGAAATTGTGGGGAATACCTGATGGCTAGTGTTAGATAAAAGCTATTGAAAAATGTATAGTTTTGAGTTCTTTAAAATGTTGTTACGACGGGGGTTTGACGTCGGAGCGCTGCACAGGTATAGGAGGCAGAGAACTCAGCTGGTGAGCGGCTGCGAGTCCGGGCACGGGCACGAGACTCTCTTCATCTTTCTCAACTTCCTTTTTCCTTTCTTCATCTATGGGTTTTCCTCGTCTTCGGGATTGCTACATTTCCCCCCGGGACAGCCGAAGCCCCCCTGGGCGAGGGAGTTAGTCGTTACCACGGGATTGGCACGGCTTCATCTGGGCGACATGAGCGAGTTCCGTTGTTGCTGAGCGACGACTACTTGCTGTCATGCGTGAGATTTCGTAATTCAGGTCACTGACGCGGTCAAGGACAACGTAAGGGCCAGCGTAATGCGCCGACATTTTCTGGGCTAAACCACGTTTTTGTAGAGGTTGCCAAAGCCACACTAAGTCTTCAGGTGCGTAAGACACATGGCGATGCTGTCTGTCGTACCGAGCTTTAGAACACTCTTGCGAAGCCAGAATCCGCAAACGGGCGAGACGGCGAGCTTCGTCGGCCCGACAAAGAGTTTCGGCGATTCTTCCCTATTCGTCATGGACGGAATAGGGAAGAATCGTGCCGAGGGAATACAGAGGTTCACTGGCATAAAAAAAAAAACGGGCTGTAGCCGGTCGTCTCATGCTTTGCAGTGTTGAAGGCAAACGTTATAAACGGCAGTATTGTATCCCAGTTCTGGTGGTCTGATGCATTGTACATAGAGAACATGTTGACGAGTGTGCGGTTGGTGCGCTCCGTCAAACCGTTGGTTTGTGGGTGGTATTGTGTGGAGTGTCGAAAATATGACGAGCACAAACGCAGGAGCTCTTCCACGACATCTGTCGTAAACTGCCGACCTCGATCACTGATTATCACTCGCGGAGGTCCATGGCGCAGGATGACGGAACGGAGCAAGAACATGGAGACGTGGTGAGCGGTGGCTGAAGAAAGAGCGGTCGTTTCGCAGTAGCGGGTGAGATAGTCGGCACAAACCACGATCCAGCGATTTCCATCGGAAGATTTCGGGAAGGGACCCATAAGGTCGATTCCAACTTTATCAAATGCACCGCGTGGTGGAGTCACAGGATGCAGCAGGCCCTGTGGCGTGGATGTAGGACATTTGTGCCGTTGGCATTTAGTGCAGCTCGCCACATATCGCTCAGTCGTCTGGCGTATCTTCGGCCAATAAAACCGGTCGCGGGCACGGTGGAGGGTTCGTGCAGAGCCCCGGTGACCGAAGTGGGGTCGTCGTGCACTGCACGCAGGATGCACGAGCGGTAATTCTCTGCAAACACAAGTAGAAATTTCGTGCCGGTGCTGGAATAAGACTTTTTGTACAGAAAGCCATCACGGAGACAGAATGGGCTGGGAGCTGTGGAATCTCGCGCAGCCGCAAGCAGTGGCTTGATGCTTATGTCGGTCTCTTGCGCAGTCCGCAGAGCCGAGGCGTCAGGAAACTCGGAAACAATGGAGGAGATGTAGTGATCGAAGTCAGCAGAGTCACATTCGGTCGTGAGAAGGGGGAGACGTGATAGGCAGTCTGCGTCGGCGTGTCTGCGACCACTCCTGTACGAGACAGTGAAGTCGTATTCCGGCAGACGAAGGGCCCAGCGTGCCAGACGACCAGATGGATCACGAAAATTGACAGC